>NC_060066.1:74232327-74588731 GCF_922984935.1 Meles meles
CGCGCATGTCCCACACCCTCCCTTGGAAGAGGAGCTCATAGGTGCTAGCCTGGAGCTCTGGCATCCAGAAAAACCACATTCCCAGCCCGGGACAGCGGGAAAATCTCAGTGTGCGATCTCTGCTCGGAACCTCTCTGGTGGTCTGGAGCTGCCTAGACAGCCGCCACTGCCCTGATATTGGGTACAACGAGGAGCTCCTGCATCCCCAGGGACAGTGACTCAGCTCTGCAGAACATTCTGAGGCTTCTCTCTGAGAGGGAGGTCGGGGTGCACTTTGGTCTCCTCTAAAACTCCAAAAACCATCAAAAGCTGTCAAGGCGAGAGAAAACAGATAAAAGAACATAAAAACCCCCAGAGAACAAAAGGCTGAAAAAAATAGTTTCCTCAGAGCCCACCCACTTGAGGGGAGCGGGAGGACCTAACTCAGGGAACATCATTGTCTGAAAACCCACGTGGCAGGCCTCTCCCCCAGAAAACCAACCAGGAAGGAAGGAAAAAAAAAAAAAAAGAAGAAGACTACAAGAGAACAACCACCACTACTTCATATATACAACTTTTATTTTTAACTCTTTACCAATATTCTGGTTCTTTTATTTTTATACATACAGATATTTTTTTAACCTATTTACCATCACACTGAGATGTCCAGTACATCAAATTCTTTAATAACCTTCTAACCTGAACTTTTTGATACATACACCCATGTTTTTCTTTTGCTTTTCTATTTCTTTAATTCTTTTTTTATTTTAACTTAGTTTAGTCTAGTTTATTCTTTTTTAATTTTTATTTTCTACTATACATATAGAGTTAAACTTCAAGGTAATCCCCTTTCCCCATCAATGCTACCCCAAAGGCAAACCAGTTTCTAATCCCCCTGTAACTTAGGAAAGTTGAGTCACTTAACAAAAACTTCAGGATACATTCAGGAAGAATCAAAATAAGCTTCCTCATCCACACTGAGAATATATAACCACTCTCCCAATTTTTCCTTCTGTCAGTATTTCTGTGAATTTGTGTTTGTCCTGATAATATATAAATCTTATACTTGTGGTTCTTTCTGATGAGGTTCTTCCCTTTTTTTGCTTATATATATATATTTTCTCTTGTCATATGCTTTTATCAGTCTTTTTGTTTGTCTGTTTTTGTTTGTATACTTCATAAATCTTACCTTGTGGCCCATTTGGGCTGAGCCTTCTCTTTTATCTTCCCTTTTTTTCCTATCTCTCTCTCTCTCTTTTTTTTTCCTTTTTTCTTTCCCCCCCTTTTTTTTTTCTTTATTCTTCTCTATTTCTTTTTCTTTTCTTTTTTCTCTCATTTGGGTGGGGAATCCTGATTGCACAGAAGCGTTCCAGGGTGCACCTTGACTGCACCACAATCGATAAATTCAGCTGCATCTGTTCAGTCATCTCTTACCAAAATGACTAGGAGGAGGAATACCCAACAGAAGAAAAATACAGAGGATGGACCTGTTGCAACAGAGCTAATGGCTATCGACATAGACAATATGTCAGAAAAGGAATTCAGACTAACAATTATCCAGGCAATAGCTAGGTTGGAGAAAGCCATGGATGACCAAACAATTGATTAGGGCAGAACTGAAAGCCACCAGGGATGATGTTCACAATGTTAGGGCAGAACTGAAAGCCACCAGGGATGATGTTCAAAATGCTCTCAATGAGTTCCAATCTAATCTAAATTCTCTAAAAGCTAGGGTAACTGAGACAGAAGATAGAATTAGTGATCTGGAGGACAAAGAGATAGAGAGAAAGGATCAGGAGGAAGCCTGGAACAAACAGCTCAGAAGCCACGAAAACAGAATCAGTGAAATAAATGATGCCATGAAACATTCCAACATCAGAATTATTGGAATCCCTGAAGGGGAGGAAAAAGAAAGAAGTCTAGAAGATATAGTGGAAGAAGTTGTCTATGAAAATTTCCCCAATCTCACGAATGGAAACAACGTTCATGTACTAGAGGCAGAGAGATTTCCTCCCAAGATTTTAGATTCTTGAAAGTCCTCACGACACCTTATAGTTAAAATGAGGAATTATGTTTCACGACAGACCCTCTTAAAAGCAGCTAGAACAAAGAAGCTCCTTACATACGGAGGAAAGCCCATTAGAATAACGTCAGACCTTTCCACAGAGACCTGGCAAGCCAGGAAGGGCTGGCAAAATACATTCAGAGTACTAAATGAGAAGAACATGCAACCAAGAATACTCTATCCAGCAAGACTGACATTTAAAATGGATGGAGAGATAAAGAGTTTCCAAGACCGGCAAGGCTTAAAAGACTATGCAACCACCAAGCCGACACTGCAGGAAATATTAAGGGGGGTCCTATAAAAGAGAAAAAATCCTAAGAATATCATTGAACAGAAATATAGAAAAAATTTACAGACAGAAAGACTTCAAAGGCAACATGATGTCAATAAAAACGTATCTATCAATAATCACTCTCAATGTGAATGGCCTAAATGCGCCCATAAAACGACACAGGGTTGCAGATTGGATAAAGCGACAGGACCCATCCATATGTTGTCTAAAAGAGACCCATTTTGAACTTAAAGATACACCCAGACTGAAAGTGAAGGGATGGAGAAGCATCTTTCATGCCAATGGGCCTCAAAAGAAGGCCGGGGTAGCGATTCTCATATCAGATAAATTAGATTTTAAACTAAAGACTGTAGTCAGAGATACAGAAGGACACTACATCATTCTTAAAGGGACTATCCGCCAAGATGATCTAACAATTGTGAATATCTATGCCCCCAATATGGGAGCACCCAATTACATAAGAAAACTATTAATCAAGATAAAGAGTCATATTGATATGAATACAATAATAGTAGGAGATCTTAATACGCCTCTCTCAGAAATAGACAGATCATCGAAGCAGAATATTAATAAAGAAATAAGAGCATTGAATGAAACATTGGACCAGATGGACCTCATAGACATATACAGAACATTCCACCCTAAAACAACAGAATACTCATTCTTCTCAAGTGCACATGGAACCTTCTCCAGAATAGACCACATACTGGGTCACAAAGCAGGACTCAACCGATACCAAAAGACTGACATTATTCCCTGCATATTCTCAGATCACAATGCTTTGAAACTGGAATTCAATCACAAGGAAAAGTTCAGAAGGAACTCAAACACCTGGAAGCTAAAGACCATCTTGCTTAAGAATGCTTGGATCAACCAGGAGATCAAAGATGAACTTAAACAATTCATGGAAACCAATGAGAATGAAGACACTTCAGTCCAAAACTTATGGGATACAGCAAAGGAGGTTCTAAGGGGGAAATACATAGCCATCCAAGCCTCCCTCAAAAAATTTGAAAAATCCAGAATATACCAGCTGTCTCTACACCTTAAAGAACTGGAGAATCAACAACAAATCAAACCAACTCCACACGCAAGAAGGGAAATAATCAAGATTAGAGCAGAGATCAATGAGGTAGAAAGGAGAGATACAGTAGAACGTATCAATGAAACCAGAAGCTGGTTTTTTGAAAGAATCAATAAGATCGATAAACCATTGGCCACACTAATCCAAAAGAAAAGAGAGAAAGCCCAAATTAATAAAATTATGAATGAAAAGGGAGAGACCACAACTAACACCAAGGAAATAGAAACAATCATCAGAAATTATTACCAACAGTTATATGCCCATAAGCTAAGCAACCTAGATGAAATGGATACTTTCCTGGAAAGCTACAAACTCCCAAAATTGAACCAGGAAGAAACTGACAACCTGAATAGACTGATATCTAGTAACGAGATTGAAGCAGTGATCAAAACCTCCCAAAAAACAAGAGCCCAGGACCTGATGGATTCCCTGGGGAATTCTACCAAACATTCAAAGAAGAAATAACACCAATTCTCCTGAAGCTGTTCCAAAAAATTGAGGCAGAAGGACAACTTCCAGACTCTTTTTATGAAGCCAGCATTACCCTGATCCCCAAACCAGGCAAAGATCCTACCAAAAAGGAGAATTTCAGACCAATATCACTGATGAATATGGATGCAAAGATTCTCAACAAGATCCTAGCAAACAGGATCCAGCAGCACATTAAAATGATTATCCACCATGACCAGGTGGGATTCATCCCTGGGTTGCAAGGTTGGTTCAACATTCGCAAATCCAATCAGTGTGATAGAACACATCAATAAGAGAAGAGAGAAGAACCACATGGTCCTCTCAATTGATGCAGAAAGAGCATTTGACAAAATCCAGCATCCGTTCCTGATGAAAACGCTTCAAAGTATAGGGATGGAGGGAACATTCCTGAACTTCATAAAATCTATCTATGAAAGACCCACAACAAATATCATCCTCAATGGGAAAAAGCTTGCAGCCTTCCCGTTGAGATCAGGAACACGACAAGGATGCCCACTCTCACCACTCTTGTTCAACATAGTATTAGAAGTTCTAGCAATGGCAATCAGACAACAAAGAGAAATAAAAGTATCCAAATTGGCAAGGAAGAAGTCAAACTCTCTCTCTTCGCAGATGACATGATTCTTTATATGGAAAACCCCAAAGACTCCACCCCCAAACTACTAGAACTCATACAGCAATTCAGTAACGTGGCAGGATACAAAGTCAATGTACAGAAATCAGTGGCTTTCTTATACACTAACAATGAAAATACAGAAAGGGAAATTAGAGAATCGATTCCATTTACTATAGCACCAAGAACCATAAGATACCTGGGAATAAACCTAACCAAAGAGGTAAAGGACCTGTACTCGAGGAACTACAGAACACTCATGAAAGAAATTGAAGAAGACACAAAAAGATGGAAGACCGTTCCATGCACTTGGATTGGAAGAATAAACATTGTTAAACTGTCTATACTGCCTAGAGCAATCTATACTTTTAATGCCATTCCAATCAAAATTCCACCGATATTTTTCAAAGAGCTGGAGCAAATAATCCTAAAATTTGTATGGAATCAGAAGAGACCCCGAATTGCTAAGGAAATGTTGAAAAACAAAAACAAAACTGGCGGCATCACGTTACCCGATTTCAAGCTTTACTACAAAGCTGTGATCACCAAGACAGCGTGGTACTGGCATAAAAACAGACACATAGACCAGTGGAATAGAGTGGAGAGCCCAGATATGGACCCTCAACTCTATGGTGAAATAATCTTCGACAAAACAGGAAAAAATATACAATGGAAAAAAGACAGTCTCTTCAATAAATGGTGCTGGGAAAACTGGACAGCGATATGTAGAAGAATGAAACTCGACCATTCTCTTACACTGTACACAAAGATAAACTCGAAATGGATAAAAGACCTCAATGTGAGACAGGAATCCATCAGAATCCTAGAGGAGAACATAGGCAGTAACCTCGATATCAGCCACAGCAACTTCTTTCAAGATTTGTCTCCAAAGGCCAAGGAAACAAAAGCGAAAATGAACTTTTGGGACTTCATCAAGATCAAAAGCTTCTGCACAGCAAAGGAAACAGTCAACAAAACAAAAAGGCAACCCATGGAATGGGAGAAGATATTTGGAAGTGACAGTATAGACAAAAGGTTGATATCGAGGATCTATAAAGAACTTCTCAAACTCAACACACACAAAACAGATAATCATATCAAAAAATGGGCAGAAGATATGAACAGACACTTCTCCAATGAAGACATACAAATGGCTATCAGACACATGAAAAAAATGTCCATCATCATTAGCCATCAGGGAGATTCAAATTAAAACAACATTGAGATACCACCTGACACCAGTTAGAATGGCCAAAATTAGCAAGACAGGAAACAACGTGTGTTGGAGAGGATGTGGAGAAAGGGGAACCCTCTTACACTGTTGGTGGGAATGCAAGTTAGTGCAGCCACTTTGGAGAACAGTGTGGAGATTCCTGAAGAAATTAAGAATAGAGCTTCCCTATGACCATGCAATTGCACTGCTGGGTATTTACCCCAAAGACACAGATGTAGTGAAAAATGGCCATCTGTACCCCAATGTTTATTGCAGCAATGGCCACGGTCGCCAAACTGTGGAAAGAACCAAGATGCCCTTCAACGGATGAATGGATAAGGAAGATGTGGTACATATACACAATGGAGTATTATGCCTCCATTAGAAAGGATGAATACCCAACTTTTGTAGCAACATGGATGGGACTGCAAGACATTATGCTGAGCGAAATAAGTCAAGCAGAGAGAGTCAAGTATCATATGGTCTCACTTATTTGTGGAGCATAACAAATAACATGGAGGACATGGGGAGATGGAGAGGAGAGGGAGTTGAGGGAAACTGGAAGGGGAGATGAACCACAGAGACTATGGACTCTGAAAAACAACCAGAGGGTTTTGAAGGGGTGGGGGTGTAAGAGGTTGAGGAACAATGTGGTGGGTAATAGGGAGGGCACGTACTGCATGGAGTACTCTGTGTGATACCAAAAAAATGAACACTGTTATGCTGTAAATAAAAAAATTAAAAAAAAAACTCTCCACAGTGTAGGGATAGAGGTAACTTACTTCAATATCATAAAAGCTATCTACAAAAAGCCCACACCAAATATTATTCTCAATGGGAAAATACTGAGAGCTTTTCCCTTAAGGTCAGGGACACAACAGTGGATGCCCACTCTCAACCACTGTTGTTCAACATAGTACTAGAAGTCCTAGCCTCAGCCGTCAGACAACAAAAGGAAATAAAAATAATTCAAATTATCAAGGAAGAGGTGAAACTCTCACTCTTCACAGATGACATGATACTTTATGTGGAAAAATCCAAAAAACTCCCTCCCAATTGAAATTCCTTACTCTCTTTTTTGCGTATCTATCACCAGTTTTATATTTGTGGTTATTGTTAGATTTGTATATAATATCTGCATATAGCAGTCCATACTTAGTTAATAGTTGCTTATGTTTGAACCCATTTTTTCTCCTCTCCTTCCCAAGTTTTATGCATATGGTGTCTTACTTTACATCTTTTTATTTTGTTAATTCCTTGACTGGTTTTTGTAATTATACTTAATTTTACCACTTTCTGCTTTCTCCTTTTTTGCTCCTTCTTATGGTCTTTACTTTTCATTCAGAGTCCCTGATACCATTTTTTTGTAAGATTTCTTTGGTGGTGATGAAGTCCTCTAATTTCTTTTTTGTCTGTGAAACTTTTTATCTCCCCTTTTATTCTGAAGGATAGCCCTGATGTATAGATTATTCTTGTTTGCAGAGTTTTTTGTTAGCACATTTAATATAGCGTGACCCTCCCATTTGGCCTGCAAAGTTTCTGTTGAAACGAAAAATTAGCTGATAACCTTATGGGATTTCGTTGTATGTAACTGTTTTCTTTTCTCTTGCTGCTTTTAAAATTCTCCTCTTTCCATTTTAATTAATATATGTCTTGGTGTAGACCTCCTTGGGTTGATTTCACTGGGATTCTCTGTGCTTCCTGGATCTGTGTATTTGTTCCCACCCCAGATTCAGGGAAGTTTTCAGCTATTATTTCTTCAAATGATTTTTCTGCCCACTTTCCTCTCTGTTCTTTTGGGACCCCTATAATGTGAATGTTATTATGCTGAATGTATCACTAAATTCCCTTCGTCTATTTTCTTTGTTTGTTTGTTTGTTTGTTTTTTTGTTTTGTTTTGTTTTGTTATTTTTTTCTCTCTGTCACCCCACTTCATTGTTTTCCACTACTCTGTTCTCCAGGTCGCTGATCTGTTCTGCTTTCTCTTGTCTACTATTTATTTCCCCTAGTTTATTTTTAATATCCATTACTGATTTCTTCATCTTTGATTGGTTCCTTTTTATGTTTTCTATCTATTAAAGGTCTCACTGAGGTCCTCCACTCTTAAGTCAAGTATCTTTTTGACCATCACTTAAAGTGCTCTCTCAAGCATATTATGTATCTTTATTTTATTTAGCTTTCTTACTGTGATTTTGTCCTGTTCTTTCATTTGGGACATATTTTTCTGTCTCATTTTTTCTAACTACCTGTGTCTGTTTTTTTATACTAGGAACATCAGCTACATCCTTTGCTCTTGCAAGTAGTGGCCTTATGACAAAGAGGTCTTGTAATACCCTGCAGTGCCATGTCTCCTGTTCCTTAGGACCTGGCACTTCAAGGAGTGACTCCTGTGTGTGTTGTGTGTGTCCTGTTTTGTTCTGGACACTTTTTCCTTCAGTCCTTTTGGCTGCAGTGGCTTTCTTGCCTGTAGTGAGCAGTGTTTGGTCCATCGCTGACATAGAGTGCATTTTACAACTTGCTAGAGTGGGTTTCAATCTACTTACTAAGTGAGACTTGGAGCCCCTGCTTCAGGCTTTAATCTACTTGCTAAGTGAGACTTGGAGCCCCTGCTTCAGGACTGGGCTGACCTAGCAGAAGTGCAGAGAGTGCATGGGCTGTCACTTCCAGGAAAGAGGATCTCACAAAAGGCAGGGGTTGTCTTGCTGTGAAAATTTGCACTGGTCTTCTAGGGGCATGAACTGGCAGCACCAGGACTGAGGCAAGTGTAACTAGTAAAGGTGTATCTGCTGAAGTGAGGGGGGCAGGGCTTGGTCCAAACATGTTAATTAGGGAGTGTGGGCACTGATCTGGTTTCTGCAGATGGCAGTGTGTTTATGCTAAGAGCTGGGGGCAGGGAGGAGGGGAAGGAGAGGGGAATGGTGCCCATCAGTTCCTTTGATCCTGGAGGAGTCTCTGTGAGATCCATGTATCTCTAGGATATGCCCTGTGATGAGTAAATCACTCTCCCTCCAGTCTTTCCCTGGTGGTTTTTCAAATTGCTGGTTCTATGTTCTATCTGCTAAGGTTTCTTGGCATGCTATCTCTTAAAGGCTGGGGACTCAACTTTCTAACATTCTCAGGGTTCTCCTAGAGCTGAGCTTACTGACATTTAGAATTCTATCCAGGTAATAGCCAGGCCAACCTTTAAGGCTGCTTGTTGTTAAGAACTAGTGAAATGTGTCCCCTCTCACCTTCAAAGCCAAATGTTATGGGTTTGTCTTACCCTTGCAGTTTCCTCTGTGTGACAGTCTGTTTCTCATCCTTCTCAGCACCCCTGACTCCTTCCTCTCCACAAGTAGCCATGGTCTATTTAGGCTTCGAAACACCTCTCCACCTTTCCTACCTTCTTCAAGGTGGCCTCTCCTTGCCAGTCTTTGGGTAGTTTTCTGGGTCATTAACCTGATGTGAGTGTTATCTGGTTATGTCTGTGGGACAAGGCAAGCTTAGGTTCCTTCTATTCCACCACCTACCCAGTGTCCTATATATGTATATACTTATTGGCTTAAAATAGGATGACTACTCTGGAGGTTTGCAAAACAAGCACTTGCCAATATTGGTTATAATGTTACTTGGCAGGACAGGGAGGGAGGAAATAGAGGTTGAAACCCATGCCTATGGGTGTGCTTTTTGACTGTGCCCAGGCCATGCATCAGACATTTGAGCTATGAAGCCATCAGGATGTCTCTAGTCCGGCCACTCTCTGCCTATACTACAGGAGACATCCTCAGTGAAAAATACTTGACTGAGTCCCGTCTATCCTCAGATCTATGACAGATCATAACAATAAATGATACTTGCTGCAGGACGCTAATTTTGGGGTAGCTCGCTTACAGAAATAGGCAACTGAAACAGGTAGTAACCACTACCATTACTCATACTCAACTTTACTTTTATGTTTTTCCTAATAGATGGGACTTTAATATTTACTTGGGTTATTTAACTAATTTAGATTTTTTTCACTTCATCTATGACAGAAACAGCTTTTGAACCAAAGGCTTTACCTTTGTCTTATGGATTAGTTGAACATATTGTGATCTTTTAAACTCTGCTTCTGGGAACACTCTGACTAACACTGTGATCTTTTATAAGTCACCTATACAAAAGTTTAGAGAAAAAAAACACTCCTTGAAAATAACTTTTTATTTCCAAAGTTTGTGGGGCACCTAGGTGGCTCAGTGGGTTAAAGCCTCTGCCTTCTGCTCAGGTCATGATCCCAGGGTCCTGGGATAAAATCCCGAGTTGGGCTCTCTGCTCAGCAGGGAGCCTGCTTCCTCCTCTCTCTCTGCCTACCTCTCTGCCTACTTGTGATCTCTGTCTGTCAAATAAATTAAAAAAAAATCTTTAAAATAAAACAAAACAAAAACCAAAGTTTGCATGACATCTTTACAAAAGAATAAAATAAATACACCAGTAGGATAAAATGAAGGCATATTATAACAATCTATAATAGTAAAAAATTTTTGGTTTTTATTGCTTAATTTTATTCACTTAATTGACCATTTCTTCTGTTTAGTAAGCATTAAAAATAGAACTTGCCTTCTACATACTCTGTTGAGCAGATCTCTTGCTTTGTCCCTTCTTCTGTTCAGACATGAAACAATTACCTTCTTCAAATTGAAAATAGCTTTCAAATGTCATTTATCCTTTTCTAATTTTCATGGGGGCTTAAAAGAATGCTAATTAAGTTCAACTTAAAATTTTCATGTTTCTTCATTAATTGATGGAGCTGCATTATTTTGAAAAGAGAACCTCTTTAACAATATTGTCATAAATATTTTTTGAGAACTCTACATTATAAAATGATGAACACTATTTCAGTGAAGTACAGAGGTTTTATAACAATAATGTCTGAATATACATCCATCGAATTTTGATTCATTGCCAGTTTGGGGGTTCCTAGTGATCTGTGCTAGAGGTCATTGCACATCCTCTAAGCATTCATCTCCCAACTATATATAAAGAATTTTTTTAATTAATTAATTAATTAATTAATTTTTCAGCATAACAGTATTCATTGTTTTTGCACAACACCCAGTGCTCCATGCAATACGTGCCCTCCCTATTACCCACCACCTGGTTTCCCCAACCTCCCACCGCCGCCCCTTCAAAACCCTCAGGTTGTTTTTCAGAGTCCATAGTCTCTTATGGTTCACCTCCCCTTCCAATATCCCTCAACTTCCTTCTCCTCTCCATCTCCCAGTGTCCTCCATATCATTTGTTATGCTCCACAAATAAGTGAAACCTTATGATACTTGACTCTCTCTGCTTGACTTATTTCACTCAACATAATCACTTCCAGTCCCATCCATGTTGCAACAAAAGTTGGGTATTCATCCTTTCTTTTCTTTTCTTTCTTTCTTTTTTTTTTTTTATAAACATATAACGTATTTTTATCCTCAGGGGTACAGGTCTGTGAATCACCAGGTTTACACACTTCACGGCACTCACCATAGCACATACCCTCCCCAATGTCCATAACCTCCTCCCGCTCTCCCAACCCCACCTCCCTCCAGCAACACGCAGTTTGTTTTGTGAGATTAAGAGTCATTTAGGTTTGCCTCCCTCCCAATCCCATCTTGTTTCATTTATTCTTCTCCTATCCCCCTAAACCCCCATGTTGCATCTCCATGTCCTCATATCAGGGAGATCATATGATAGTTGTCTTTCTCCGATTGACTTATTTCACTAAGCATGATACCCTCTAGTTCCATCCACGTCGTCGCAAATGGCAAGATTTCCTATCTTTTGATGGCTGCATAGTATTCCATTGTGTATATATACCACATCTTCTTTATCCATTCATCTGTTGATGGACATCTAGGTTCTTTCCATAGTTTGGCTATTGTAGACATTGCTGCTATAAACATTCGGGTATATGTGCCCCTTCGGATCACTATGTTTGTATCTTTAGGGTAAATATCCAGTAACTATATATAAAGAATTTTTAAAATAACCTATCTATCAGCTGTTGCCACAATAATTCTGCTCACTAGCTACCCTAAAATTCTGTGACACTTTACAATAAGCATGTGTTTCTCAGTAATGTATCTGAGATTCAGCATGGGTGGCTCTGTTCCATGTGTCTCTTTTGGGGCCATGTGTTTCATTCTATTCTCATGAGAATGGCAGAAGAATAAGAAGCCTTAAAGTACAAGCATATTTCAAGCCTCCTCTCTTTAACATTGAACATTACATTGGCCAGAGCAAGTCACATGACCTGAAGTCAAGGGGCAGAAAGATGAGGCCATGGCAACTGCATAGATGTCTAACTCTATTACAACAGAGTTACACATCAGAACCAAAAGGTCATTTGTCATAAATGGTAGATGAGGACAGGTATGCTTCCTTAAACCCTGAATCCTATACCTGGACCACCAGGATACACATCTAGGCCCAAACCCTAAAGACCAGCCAGGTTAGTTCTTCAGCATTTGCTCTACTTCCTGTTCAGGTCTCATTCCGGGTCAAAAGTCAATTTTCCTCCTTGTCCAGACTGATTCCAAAATGTACTAGTAGCGTGATTGTCATGACACTATCCTCATGTCATGCCACTATAGTCTAAAGGAGTGGCCTAATATGAACTTTTTCCAGGACAACATACTGAAATATTTTAAGGAAATATAAAAGCCATAATTTTGGAATGACAAAAGCTTTAGTAACTGCTGCCATTTATTGATGGCTTAATATATGACCAGTATTGTGCTTTATAGAATTATTTCACAAGATAGGATATATCCGTAAGGAGTTACCCTAAAACATGAACTACCCATCTCATGAATGAGGGTTTTGTGTAGCCAAGTTTTATATCCACTGCCAAAGCCTAACTAAAGGTGGTAAATGTTATGGTTTTTTCTGCCTAGCATCTATTATCACCATTATTCTGGTAAAAGAAAAATTGATGAATTTATCAAGACAAAATGATTTGTCCTTCTAGGCTGACTCTTTATTTCCTAGGACTTTACATTTTTAGGAGAGAGACAAAGAAAGGGAAAAATTATGGAGCTGATTTATCAAAATTATAGATTAGTCCCTGCTATGGGATTCCCAGAGCATCCCATCTTCCTATCCTTTCCAGCCTAGTTCTTCAGCAGCTGTTTTATTTGGTGAACCATGCCAGATCCTTCCAAAAGTTATCATTTTCCATTCAGAGCCAGTTTTTCTTGCTTTTCACCAAAAGTCTTAACTATTCTCCCACATGAGTGAGCTAAGTAGAATCATGCAAATTGTCAACACTTATTAAATAGCTCAAGTCATTGAGTGTGGAAAGACATTTTTCATCTATATATATCTTGTGCCTAAAACAAATCCCTGAAACATAACGTACTATATATTGAATGTGTGTGTTCTCCCCCAAATTCATATGTTGAAATCTAATCCCCAATGTGCTGGCATTTGGAGGCAGGGTGTTGGGAGGTGCCTAGATCATGAGTGTGGAGTCCACATAAATGGAATCAGTACTCATATAAAAGAGACTCCAGAGAGATCTCTGGCCCCTTCCATCATGTGAGAACACAGAGGCAAGACAGCTGTCTACAACCAGGAAGCAGATCCTCACTAGATCTGCTAGCACCTTGATCTTGGGTTTCCCAGCTTCCAGAAGGATGAGAAGTAAATTCTGTTTATAAAGCTGCCCAGTCTATGGCAGTTTATTATAGCAACCTGAAAGTACTAAGACAATACATAATTTATTTTTTCCAGATTTCCATGCAGGGTTCTGACTCCTCTTATTTAAAGATGACACTTGGCTCTCTCCTCCATCCTACCCCCGTGTTTCAACTTCTCTAATTCCAGCAAATTTTAACTAGAGAAGATCAAGGATCTCAAACTGTTTATCAGCAAATATTCAATAATCAAAACTATTCTGTGAGAGTTTATGTTAAATATAGTGTCTCATATTAAAAATATGCATGCAACTACTTATGAAGAGTTATTTCAAAAGAAAAATATGTGTCATAGTTCTCTTAGTCTGGGATGGAAATCTGCATGGAATGATAAATGTAGCCCACAATACATTGACATAGTTAAGGAAAACAAGGTTTTCTTAAATATGTTAGCTTCAGAGAAAATAAGAAGATTATTCTGAAACCATTTTGGGTATTGTCAGTTACCAAAATAGCTTGAACAAAATTTAGGAATAAGTATTTCTTTAAGTAAATATATCTCTTATCTGCAAAATAAGATTCAGATATAACATGAAAAGACTAACTAAAATTTCAACACCAAAAATAAGGGAAAGAATTTGGTAATACTATTTTGGAGAATTAAAAACAATTTTGTAACCCTTATGGGTCATGGTGGGGGGATTCTTTTTATAACTATTATGTATATCATAGAAAAATGGAAAATACAGAAAGATACTAAGAAAAAAAATCCATAATTTATAACTGTTAGGAATCTTTATACTCTATGTAACATGAACACCCAGCTAAATTTGCTTAAACAAAAAGGGGATTTATTGGTTCCTAGTACTGAAAACAGCAGGGATTGAACTAGCTTCAGTTACCAGTTGACTCGATGTCAAAGGATGTTATGAAGACTAGATTTCTGTCTCACCATCTCTGGCTTGGCCATGCATGAGGCTGACTTCATTCTCAGGTGGGCTACCTCTTGAAGGCTGCAGCATGGTTACACTCCAACTATTCTAAAGTTCCAAATCTATGGGAAAAGAAAGAATTGCAGTCCTGAAGGCTGAAACCAAAGCTTCAGATTTGAGTTGGCTCCAAATGGGCCTGGCTTTGAATCCCTCACAGGCTCAGAGTGACTAACTCAGGGAACCATGGGTGAAGCCCTCTCCCAGAGCACAGACCTGCAGTAGTGGAGAGCTTGAGAACTGGGGCTCATGACTGAAGGTGAAGGAATGTGAATGGGAAATGTCCGCTATTATGCTACCATCACTTAAAGATAATAACCATTAAAATGTGTTATATGTGTATGCACACTCATGCACACACATATAAGAAATTAAAGCATTTAAAAATTAATTTCTAGGGGTGCCTGAGTGGCTCAGCTGGCTAAACATCTGCTTTCTGCTCAGATCATGCTCTCAGGGTCCTAGAATCGAGCCCCACATCAGGGTGGCTCCCTGCTTAGCGAGGAGTCTGCTTCTTCCTCTCTCACTCTCCCTCCGTGCTCTCTCTCAAATGAATAAAGAAAATCTTTTTAAAAATGATTTCTAGAAATCAGAGAACAAAATTAAAATTCTATATTTTTCCATTTATATGACATTCTTAAAAAATAAATCTAAAACAAGGTTACTGGGTGCCTGGAGCTGGAGGTGGAGAGATGATGGATATGTTTTATGTCTTGATTATCGTGGTATTTATGACCATACATTTGTCGCGGCCAGCGTGACAAATCGACCAGGAAACATGAGGGTAAGAGGATGGTGAAAAGAAGTTAAAGAGACAAAGAGATGGGGGCAGGAGGGACACTGAGGAGGATGTCCAACAGTGCTGAGTTTATTAGGGGCATTATCGCCATATATATAGTAGTTATACAATAAGAGAAGCAATACACCCATGTCTAGTTAAACACTCACAAATTCCTGTAATCAGTTCCCCTAATCAATCTTGTAAATGATCACACACAGACTTCAAGACTCCAAAAGGCTGGAGCTAAGACATTGTTTCAATATTGATTCAAGAAGTAAAAACAATCCTGGAGAAATCTACAAGTTTGTGCTGGGACAGCAAGGACCAGTTAAGGATTTACAACCCCGTCCAAATTGTATTCAAAGCTAACTGCATGTGGGAAGTCACATGGGCGAGCGCACAATACATAGCACAGACCCTTTCTCAGTGCAACTCAACTTCATTATATTCTGTCTTTAATCAGCTAGTTAGACAATAGAGGAGACACAAGTCAGGGCCTGGTTTGCTTCTCGTCTTGAGGCTTATCGCGGCCTCCCACACCTCCCCCTTCCTTTTTAAATAGGTCAAGCATATGAGTTTGTGCTTGAGTGTTTAGTCATTGCTGTCCCGCACGAAATGAGGAAACAGCCCAGCCAACAAGCAGAGCAGCAAGTATCACAAAGATTATTACAAAGACCCAAAAGGAATATTTCATTATATTGCCTGGATTGAATCCCTGAAGACCTCCTAAAATCTTTGCTACTACATCAGCAGGATTTCTAATTCTAGTTGTGCATGTCCTATATTAGTTATTTCCTTTTGCAATTCAGCAAGATCCAGGCTTACATTATTGTGAAACCATACCCCCGTAAGTGATGCTTAACTGCATCCCAAGAATAATTGGAGGCTTTAAGGGGAGTAACACATATATGCTGAAATCCTCCATGGCAAGTCAAAGACAATTGTGTCCTTAAGGCAGATAGCTGTCCCCCCCAAATATTCGACAGCTTCCTCTAGGCCTTCTAATTGACTTAAAATTTTTCGTCTATGTGTTCTTGGGTGGCCAATGCAAGTGAAATGTTTTTAGCTAGAGAATTAACGTGTGTAGCAGTTTGTACAGATTGTGAGAGAGCTACAGCAGAGATGGTAGCAGTAGCAGTCAAAGAGACTAATACAGTTATTCCAGCTATCAACAACCCTAAGAAGGGTTTAACCCTGTTGATTTGTTTTTGTAACTCTATAGCTAATTGGTACCTATAATTAGCCCACCAGGGATCCTCAACCTCCACTGGCAACAGCACATAGGGAGGTTGCATGATCAGAAAAATCATAACAGGGTAGTCCCCAAAAATCGGAGAAGTAAGAGGTAGACAATTACTTAGTACACATCCATCACATTCAATTTGATAGGTAGGAAAATGTCCCTTGGATCCCTCATAAACCTGTGGATAAACAGTACCAGGTCCCACAATTAGGAGAAAAGGACGAGGGACACAAGCCTTAATGGAAATATCCACCCGAGCAGCTTGCTCAAGATTATGATCCCCTATCCTAACAGAAATCGGGCCCAAAGCTGTCACTAACTTCCATAGTTCAGAATGGACCATGCTTTTTGTAGCAAAAAGTCCTACTGGAATAGTCACATTGTGAAACTGTAGACGAGGTGTATGAGGTCCTCCTGGACGAAGGCTGCGTCTTCGGAGTGCATACTTAGGCTTCTTTGACCAGTCAGTGATAGTGCACCCAGGGATTCTGGGGGGCATTATAAGCCGTGGCACCTCTTGTATATATTCACTCCATATAGGACCTGGAATAGAAAAATTAAGTTCTCTAGGACAAGAGGAATGACCTTGGGGAATCATTCCTACACCAGAAAAAGTGGATGCCTCATCACCAATAATCTCAAAGAGATCCCATTCCTCCATTCTCTTGGCAATAGCTCCAGTCTGAGGTATCTCTCTAGGGTAAGAGACTATATGAGGGACTTGTTTGACCATCATACAGCCATTCATCAAGATCTGCTCATGAGAAGGGGCCTGAAAACAGATAGGGACCTGTGCCGAGGTCCCAGACCAATTCATATAATGCTCAGCATGTTCTATTCCCTCAGAGCCAATGCCTCCAAATCAATCTGGAATATTAGTATGGACCCGGGGAGTAGGATCATCCCAGGTAACAGGATGTACCATTGGGGGGTCAGGCAAATAAGCCCAATAATGAGAAGCCTGTGCCCTGGTATGGAAATTAAAGCAAGTAAAGCTTAAAGAATAGATATCAAGGCACTATTAGATGGGGTTTGCACAGGAATCTCAAGAGCCTGTCAAATGAGATTTCTCATCTGTTCTTGACGAAAAGGAGCAGACGTCACCTTCGCCTCCGCTGATTTCTCTGATTCAAGGCATGCGTTGTCGTAGGGGGGAGGAGTCGGCACCACCTTTCTGGGAGCCAGTGCGGGGTATCCTCATCCTGTGGAAAAATACAAACAAAACCTCGCCCTTTATGGAGTACTGGATCTGGGCCTTTCCATACTCCAATCAGGGGATCCTTCCACCAGGCGTATGGAAGTGGAGAAAAGTCAGGATGCCAAAATCGCTCGGCAGCTGTCCAGCCTATATCATCAACATTCAAAAATTTAAAACATATAAAGTTAAATTTAAATGCATATGTGGGGAGTATTTCACTTTTCCCTATAGTATCTCCCCCTCTTTTAATTTTTTAAGATAGGATTTAAGGGTGCTGTTTGCACACTCCACGATGGCTTGACCTTGAGAATTATCTTTGCTACATCTTTGGCTCAGTCAAAACAGGTACCTTCACAAGGATGTCATCTCAAGAGCATCCTTTGAAAGTCTCCCTACTCAAAAGAAAGAAAGAAAAGAGAAAGTCTCCCTACTCATTTTTCTCTCTTATCTCTGCTTATGAGAGGCTATCCTCACCTGAATAACTTAAGGTATTAAATTAGACAGTGACATTTATTCTGCCACTGTTGTGTGTGTGTATGTGTGTTTCTGTTTTACTCAGAAGAGTCCCTCAGACAGAGGGAGTGAACTAAAAACCCGAAGATTGAGATTTTAAATATGCCTTCTTTTTGAGTGTTTTGAGTGTCTGATTAAGAGATAGAGATACTTGACATTAACATGTTCTGTTTCCTTCCTAAAGCTCGTTCTGGCAGTTCACCCCTCATTCCCGTGTTGTAGTTCCTATAATAATTAATTCAGCATCTATTTCATTTTACCTCATTCCAAGAGTACACTAAATGCATTCTCATAATTTGGTGTTGATCTCTCCCTTCTTTACCTGGTTAGTGCCAGTGAAACCCAGGTGTGATCTCCTAACAAGGAAGAACCCCAAGGGGTGCTTTATTTTTAAGAACCTAGTAACTAAAAGTCAGAGAGGGAAATAATCGTAAGCTAATTAAGGCTTCCTTGGTTGCCTTTTCCCACTGTTGTGGCATTTGCTAACATGTCCCATTATCACATTTGTGTATGCCATCATCTTAGATGTCCTGGTCACACTTTAAGGTACTTTGTTTGCTCAGGGATAGAAAGAGCAACATTTAATACTTTAGTGATAGCCTTAGTGAGAGTTGACACATTTACCCCAGGAGCTAACATCAGACTGATACAACGGAGTACTGAAGCCTGCTTTTATTAAGTGAATGCCATACAATGTTTTCAGTTAGGTTCACAGAAAGAATTTATCTATAGGGATTTGCTTCCCTTCTGATGGCATTCTGTCTAGAAAGCAATCTCCAGTTAAGTCCCATGTCAGGTTGCAAGGAATGACATAATATACACTCTGCCCTCAATGAAGTACACACTGCTTCTTCACCCTGGGAATCATTTTCCATTTCAATCTAGGAACAAAACATATGGCTCTGCGTGCTTTCCTCTCCAGATTACTAAAACCTAGAAGCACAGGGCTGCTTTCTGGCTTTTGCATCAAGAACTAAAATATTGAGCTTAAACAACTCTCCACAGAAATACATGCTTTATAGATTGCCCATAATTATGATTAGGAGGCTGAATAGCCTGACTCAATTTCACAAATGTCTAAGGCAAGGGAGCAGCTTCCAGGCCCACCAACAGGATGGTGATTCAGCGAATTTCACTGCTACCTGGCATCATTTATCTGTTAAACTAATGTGCCCCATGGATTAGAATTTAGGGCTTTTGCTCTCTATCTCCAGAGTCATCTACTTCCCCTCACCCCAGTTTTCTGCTCACATCTCCCTAAGCCTCATAGTAGAATTTCACAGATCAGAAGATCAATGGAGAGGGAGCATAGACACCAGAAGCTTGTTCTCTGCCCCGTTTAAGGACAGCTGGCAATTTTCAATGTGCTCTATCATGCAGTCTTTCCATCCTACCTTTGCCAACCACATAGTCACATAGCAAACACATGGATTTGACTCCAGGACTTCAAATTCACAAAAAATAGATGGTAAGAATATCCATGCTGGGGTATGACCTAAGTTTAGCATTTTCTTATACTTGAAGTAAGTGTACTTCAGAGGTGACAGTTTTATGTAGTATCATTTTATCTCTGCTTTCAATGTATATTAAAGTACCCTCCATGACTTTTTTCATACCTTTTTCACACCAGGAGAAATAAGAGGTGGAGGAGGACAGCCCAGCCCACCTCCTCAAAGCCATCCAAGGGCCGGCCGTCTGTCCTACCATCTTGCCTGCCACCTTAGTCACTTCATTTGAATATATACAAGCACAGACACCAGCTGTCGTCATCTTCTATGCCTTTCTGACCAACTATACCCTAAAACAAAACTTGGCAAAAACAAAACCAAGAGAAGATAAAACTGTGAAGCTGATAAAGGCTTCCTTGGTTGCCTTTTCCCACTTTGCATTTCAGTGGGAAATTCTGCATTTCCTCCTTTCATCCAGGTCACCCACACCCTGCCAACCCACTCTGCCCTCACGTTATTTCCAATAGCTGAAGGTGGCCACTGGGGGATCCCATCTGGACTGTCCTTCCTGAAGGACAGGTAATATGAATAACCTTCCGAGTTAAATGGATAAGAAAGGTTATCTCTTCTCACATGTGCAATCAAATAGTATACATTCTATTTCATTTGTATCTCTTAGAACCCTGATATCTTCTTGTTTCTCTGACAAAAAAAGATAATCCAATTAATTGGACAAATGCATTATATTACCTTTCTTGGAAAATAGCATCTTTTATTTTTCTCACTTAACTTACACATTAAGTAGTTACTGTGACACAGCTCCATGCTACAAAAAAAAAAAAAAAAAAAGGAATAAAATGTGTTTTCCGCATTTCAGAAGCTTGCATTCTAGCTAGGAGAAAGGGTACATACCTAAACACTATTTACACACAAAAAACCAAAACACAGTGTCATTTAAGTACAATGATAGAAATGTGCAAAAACTCTTATGGAGACATTGGACAGAAAAAGGAATTGAGCACAAGAATGGACAAGAACATCTGGAAGTGAAGCTAAAAATAATGGCTGAAAGCCAGTGATGAAAAACTCTATGTTGTCCTATCAAGTTAGGGCCTTCTTTCTGACTGTAAGGGAAAATCTGAAAATTACTTTCTGAATATAACCTGACCCAGTGAAGCAACTGTAAATGGAGGGCTTCAGGTACTCCCCCATGGATGATATGCTTTATGTCCTGTAAGTCTTTCAGAGTTACCACTGTCTAGCATAGCCTTGACCCTCTGCTGTCCTGACACTGTATTTGGGAAGTAGTTTTTTTTTAAAAAGATTTGATTTATTTATTTGACAGAGAGAGAGATCACAAGTAGGCAGAGAGGCAGGCAGAGAGAGAGGAGGAAGCAGGCTCCCTGTGGAGCAGAGAGCCCGATGCGGGGCTCGATCCCAGGACCCTGAGATCATGACCTGAGCCAAAGGCAGTGGCTTAATCCACTGAGCCACCCAGGCACCCCTGGGAAGTAGTTTTTAAGGTATCATTTTAACACATCTTCCTGTCTATATAACCCTGTCTTCTCAGAAGATTTGGAAAAAAAAAAAGACATTTATACTTCCGATAGAATGAAGTACAATGTTATCTAAATGAAAAGGTTTAGGAGAACAATATTCTTCTTGTTTGGAAACAGCAAAATCCATCAAAGATAGCACTAAAAGAAAGTATATGATTTAAATTTAATTGACAACCGATTATCAACAGAAGTCAGATGAAATAGAGTAGAACTGCATGGAATAAAAAGTATATGATAAAAACTATGGTATAGAAATCAGCAACAAGTCTTTTGTTTCTTTAATATAATGCTTGGAAAACCAGCATGTAAATGTGACAAAACATAGTATTTAACATTATCCATCTCCTTGTGAATTTTTAAAACCACAACACATGATTTTGACAACCACAGCTATGTACTATGGGAAAGTCGAAGCCAAAAAACACAGGAATTGGAGCCAGTGAGTGAAAGGAGGGAGCATGAGATTGATGTATGGTAAGCTTACAAAGAAAAAAATTCAGGACTTTCCAAAAGCACAGAACTAAAGTCAGTCCCATAGCTACATAAAGAAACTCTTAACTAAAATAGACATGCTATTCAGTGTTCTGAAATTATAATTGGCCTTCTAGCATTATTTTACATGGAATTAGTCTCCTCTATTAATCCAGAAATACCAGCCCCAACCAGTGCATCTCCCCGTACCCCTAAAATTTGATAAAGATCATTACTTTCTTTAGTATACATGAATTTCTCATTTCTGCTGAATGATTTCTTAAACTACATCCTAAACAGGATTACAGGCATTGGCACAGAGGAATGCTAATGCGGAGCTACAGGCATTTCCCAATTTAAAACTTGATTGCATTCCAAAAATGTATCGGAAAGTTTGACTAATTGGAACTCAGAATGTATCTTCTTGTGGAAATAAATGGTGGATAATTTCCTGAACTGACCCAAGCCAGGCCATGAGATACCTAAGCCATCATTTCCAATGGCACAACCTAAATTCTGGGTCCAGACAACAGGATCTTTTGGGAAGAGTAGGAGGAAAGGCAATACAGTGAGGTTTACCCCCCTTTTACTTACCACTACTATTATTATACCTTAAATAGGTTAAAAGTGTCTTGGCTATTCTCTCTCCTCCCCCTTTAAATACCACTTCAGCCCTCCTATCCCTGCTAGTGAAATGCTCCAAGCTCCAAAGGTATCTTCCCTACCTCTGCCCCAACCCTACCCCACAGTCTTCATGTCAAGAGTTCAACAGAATGGGAGGCAGTGATAGAAAGAAAGACACATTTGTCACTCTTGAGATTTGCCACTTACAAGCTTCCTCACTGGCCAGAATTACATTGGTAGCGGCAGTTCCTCTAATTGCTTGTTCTGGCTTTTGGGAGCTCAAATTGTCGTTAAGAAAAAAAATCAATTACTTTTCAGATGTTCTATTCTTCGCAGAAAAAGAGCCCTGGGAAATGTCCATATAGCAGAAGTCCCTGCTGGCATCAATTCTTGCTCCTGTGCCAGTTTTGAATCGATTTAAGAAAAGCTGTCTATGGCTTATGTCTCTCGTTTTCTCTTTCCTTGAATCTTTAGCACAGTTTCTCTAGACATTCAGTGCTCCCTTCAAGGGAGATCTTTGTCTTTTGGAACAGGTACATTTTCCACTGCCCTATTCTGGTCATGAATATCCTTACTCAGGACCACGTGTCTTTGCATCCAGGGTGAACTTGGATCATTAGGCAGCAGGTGAGGAAAGGCATGGCAGGGAAGGTTTGGCTCAATGCAAATGGCATTGGCAGGGAAGGTTTGGCTCAATGCAAACTCTAATGATCAATGAGGGCTGCCTGAAAAATGGCAAATGGGGGCTGGCAGAAAGAGAAGGATTCCAGGGAGATCCCAGCTCCAGAGCAAGAGTCTCATAGTTGATTGTTGGCTCTGGCAAGAGTACTGGCCAGAGGACAGTGAGGGAACCCACACACTTACACCCTCAATCCTTGGCAGTATGGAGTCAGGATGATTTGGATTCATATCTGGTTTTTCCATTTGGTAGTTATGTGGCATTGGGCAATTTACTTTTAGTTTCTTCTTTTGAAAACTTGAGATAAAAATCTACATCAAAGACCCTTGTGGTAAAGTTAACATTTACAAAGATACAAAAATCCCAAAATATTAATTATTATCCCCTTCACTAACACTGTCTGCCATTCTTTTAATCGGCTGAATTAATAAATATTGGTCTTGCCCTCTTTAGACATTTTCTCTTAAATTATTGAAGTTTTTTTTAATTGAAAAATTTTTTAAAGATTTATTTATTTATTTGACAGAGAGAGAGAGATCACTAGTAGGCAGAGAGGCAAGCAGAGAGAGTGTGGGAGGGGAGCAGGATCCCTGCTGAGCAGAGAGCCCGATGCGGGGCTCGATCCCAGGACCCTGAGATCATGACCTGAGCTGAAGACAGAAGCTTAACCCACTGAACCAGACAACCCTTGTTATTGAAAAAAAATTTTTTTATCCACAATGATTACTTGGAGCAGATCATATGTCTTTCTTCCACATAATCCCTCACTTCTAGCATGGCATTAATTGTACGATGTCTTGCATCAGGTTTATAAAATAGCTTTTTGATGGGGGTGGGGTGTTACACATTCAGATTAAATGCACATTTCATCTGTTAAGTCAAAAATTCCTGATTTTTTAAAGGTCAAAAGTAAGATTTCTAAACATTGAGTAAATAAGGTTGATTTCTCTCTATTTTTTATCTATCAAAAAATAAGTCATTTAAAGTAGTGCAATGTTGGCCAAGGTCTATTTTCTTCAAGATGGTTAGGTATAGCTGGCACAAATTCCCTTGAATTTATGCAAATACCCAAGTGGTCACTTTCTCATAGTGCTGTCTACAGCCTGGGCACCAACGTCCTTGAGCTGTGTCTGCTCCATCCCTCTTTGACTCCAATGTGAACATAAAAGGACAGGAAGACCCAAAGCGCTCCATACTCCAAAGCATGCAGAAGCAACCTGGACACACCACAGCTTTCCTAGGGGAGTCATAAATGGAGTCAATAGGCACCCCAGATCTTACTGCTCTTCAAAGAGGTTGGTCATCCACTACGGCGGAGTTTCATTGTCCCTTCTGCTCATCCTAGACTTTGTCTAAACAGCTCCACACCCTTACTCTTATTCTTCCTGTCTCTTTATCCTTTCCAAGAGCAACACAGAAGAATTCCTGCCCAGTCTCAGAAGAGCTACATCCACTCTTCTGTGAACTATTGGTCCTGCCATTACTGGGAAATCCTCTATCCCCTGCATTTACCAAGACCTCCAACAAAAACAAATTTTTCTTATGAAGAATCTTCCTCTTCCCATCACCTTCTAAAAAGAAGGAGTGGTTAACAAGGACTACATTCTAGAAGAAGCCCCAAATAACTGGAGAGGTGAACACAACAGCTACTTCTACAAGTCTTTCAACCAGAAGGCATGTCCTACTAAGATATTTCCCCATCTTTGAAATACAGTTATGGAAATTGTTCAGAGAGAGAGGAAAGTCAGGTCGAAAATTTCTAAAAAAAAAAAAAAAGACAAACTTATAATTTTTAGATTTTTAAAAAATTATTAAAAATTGTTTCATTTCTTCATATATCCTAGAAATTAGGAAGCTACGCCTACATTGCTATTTAAGATAAAATACATGTAGTGTAGTAAAAATGATGTAGATACGGCCAAACCTATGTTGGGCCCTGGTTTTGCCATTTAACAAGTGATTCTGAGCCCATACTTTTTACGATCTCCTTTTTTTTTTTTTAAGATTTTTATTTATTTATTTGACAGAGGTCACAAGTAGGCAGAGAGAGAGGGGAAAGCAGGCTCCCAATGAGCAGAGAGCCCGATGCGGGGCTCAATCCCGGGACCCTGGAATCATGACCTGAGCCGAAGGCAGAGGCTTAACCCACTGAGCCACCCAGGCACCCCTTACGATCTCCCTTTTAAAAATTATTCTGAGCCTCGGTTTCTTTATCTCTTAAATGGATATAATAAATCTTGCTTCAAATGGGTTTTTTTCCTAGTGTTTTTTAAAATACTTTTTTCTAGTATTTTTTTAGTTGGAGAATGTTAATTCTCTTCTTTGTCTTTCTTAAGTCGTGCATTGTGTTTTCCTCCATGCACTGCATATAATACCATTGGCAATTTCTGTCTCTAAGGCCTAAAATGAAGCAATTACTATTTTCTGTTTTTAAAAAAGTAATAAAATCAGTATTAAGTGAAAGATGACAGATTTAGAAGCTCAATAGACATGAGATCCAAAAGTAACCCCCAAAAGTTAGTCTTTCCATCAGTTAGCTCCTCTGCACGTGGGGGGCTAACACCCATCTGACAAGGCTGTTGTAAGGAAGAGAGAGGCTGATGCAGTGTCGGTCATATAGGTAACATACAGTGAGTGAGAGCTCGGCATAGGGTGTACTGGTCCCAAACTCATATCTTAACATCTCACATAGGATGCCATCCCACTCAATCCTGTTCTCCACACAGGGACAGTCACATGTGGTGTAGAGCTCATACCCTTTCGAGGGACGTTCTGGCTTTGCCTGATAAAGCACCACTGTAATGGCCTTAGAGGGTGGCCTCAGAAATAGCTGGCCCTACAGTACTCACTTCCACCTAAGACCTCCATCCCCCCGAAAATTAGTTCCTGTCTGCAGCCCTAAACATAAGTCCTATGAAGTAGGGTAATGGGTTTTAAGAACCTCTACAGATGCAAAGCATTGACCCAGTTTGTATGACATCAGAACATAGTGTCACCCTTTCTGGATGCAAGAACCCAGAGCTCCAACAAGACCTGAGAGTATGGTGTGATGACCGAGCTCTTTCACTTTGAATTTAGTCACCAGACACCAAAGATGGGATTAACACAGACACTCAGTAAATTTGTTGGTGATAAATTCATGGCACAAATGCCACATACATTCCTGGCCCCAGGAATGCCAAAATGTTCAGGCAGTGAAGCAATGATGCAGTCAGTAATGAGAATACCAAAAAATGTTAACATAGTACTTAATCAAATCCAGAAGTTCTATCTTATTTAGTCCTATTATAGCAATCAACTATTTGATTATTTCTATCTCAGGCTTAAACTCCCAGGCAAGTTATCCAGCTTACTACTGCCGAGACTTAAGACTCAAATGAATATAGTATTGGCAGTCACTTTTAGGGTTAGTAAGTTTTCTTCACTTCTGATACTTAAGATTAAAGATAGTAAATTACCAATTTCCTGGTTGTTACTAGGTCCTATAGTACATACTCTGTAATTATAGATACAGGTCAAAGATAGCCAAGTGAGAGCTAGCAGCAGCATATCAACATTTACTTAATAATTTTAATGTCATGCACCAAATTCTGAATAAAATAAAATGCCAAAATGGTATTTGTTACACTAAAGTTTAACACATTAATGACAGCCAGAATTTCTCATATTGTCTGCCCCCAAATTCTCTAATATAATTTTATTTCCTGATACTAAAGCATGCACTTTGTTCAATGTAAAGGCATGAGTGTGTCATTTTTGTCACTAGAGGGCAGGAAATTAAAGTACATTATTTCCAAAACCCTTTAAAGATACATGTCATATTTAGGGAATCTTAATGATTTTCTGAAAGGAGAAAATAATCTGCTAAATACATATTTCCCTAGCAAATAATTCATTAAACACTAATAAATATAACAAATAATAAGCTCGATTATTTTTGTTTTAATCATTTTTATAAGAAAGAAATAAGTATTTCTATTGGATATAATCTCAAGAATGAACATTTACCCTAACATAATATGTCTTCTGTTTAATAGTTTCCATTTGATGTAAAAAAAAAAAAAAATCCTTCCTTTCTGCTGTGACTATTCATATATTCAATGTGTTTCTTTTCTCAGAAGTTTATTTAATCTTCTTAAATGTTCACAGTTTGTCTCTCCCTCCAATTTCCCCCAACTCACTTCTGAGAGACTGTAGACTCTGAGAAACAAACTGAGGGTTTTGGAGGGGAGGGGAGTGGGGGGTTGGGTGAGCCTGGTGATGGGTATTATGGAGGGCACGTATTGCATGGAGCACTGAGTGTGGTGCATAAACAATGAATTTTGGAACACACACACACAATTTAATTTAATTTAATTTTAAAAAAGAATATATACACATAGATGTAGCATCAGCTAATTCAGATTCTTTTGAAAATTTGGCCTGAAGCCAATAAGAGTTTAATTCGTTTGAAAGAACAGACCCATTAAGAATATTTATGTTATAATCAAACATAATTGTAAATAAATATTTAACCTAATTAAAATAAAACTCAATTGTTTTAGCTTAATTTTAGTTGCAACTAGAATGTTAATTATGAAAAAAATTATTTTTCATAATGGCCCTTTCCATGAATTTACTTGATTGCTTATTACTTTAAATGACTGGGTTTTTTTTTTGTAATGGATAATCCTAGGTTTATTTTATAATAATTTAAAATTTTAATTTCCAGCTAGTTCAACTTAATAAAATGCAGAAAATTTGGAAAATAAATCTTGTTAAATGTTCAGTTTATGACAAATTTCAAATGATGAAACTCTGTTCATTGATTTCCAGTCATCTTCTGAACAGCCTTCTGGGTGCTCTTCCATTACTAGCACACCTGTTAATGCCTTTTTGCACGAGACCTCTACCCAAGTGCCCAGAGAGATGTTTGTACACCTAACATTTCCGGAAGTACCCACTAAATGAGCCAGACAGAGCTCAGTCCCTCCCTATATCTCTTGGATTCAAAACACAAAGCTAAAGTTAGAAATTCAAATAGCAAAATAAAACAAAGGAAAATGATCAGATCATGAGTCCTGTGGACAGAGAACTCAAATCAGGTGATCTAAGGCTTTCACTGATCATTTGTCTCAAACCTAGTATGGTAGGCCGAAAAATTATCTCTCAGAACCTATGAGTATATTACCTTCCATTGTGAAGAGACTAGCAGAGATTATTAAGATTAAAAGTCTTAAAATGGAGAGCTGTGGAGTGACACACCAAGATGGCGGAGAAGTAGCAGCCTGAGACTACATCAGGTAACAGGAGATCAGCTCGATAGCTTATCTAAACATTGCAAACACCTACAAATCCAACGGGAGAGTGAAGAGAAGAAGAACAGCAACTCTAGAAACAGAAAATCAACCACTTTCTGAAAGGTAGGACTGGCGGAGAAGTGAATCTAAAACGACGGGAAGATAGACCGCGGGGGGAGGGGCCGGCTCCCGGCAAGCGGCGGAGGAACGGAGCACAAAATCAGGACTTTTAAAAGTCTGTTCCACTGAGGGACATTGCTCCAGGGGCTAAACCGGGGTGAAGCCCACGCGGGGCCAGCGTGGCCCCAGGCCCCGCAAGGTCACAGAAGGATCGGGGGTGTCAGAGTGTCGGAGAGCTTGCAGGTATTAGAACGGAAAACCGGCTGCAAAGACAGAGCCGAGGACTGAACTCTCAGCTCGGGGTTACCTTGAACTGGTCGCGGGCTGGGTGAGCTCGGAGCGCGGCTAGAGGCTGGGGATACGGGAGTGATTGGGTGCTGTCCTCTGGGGGCGCACTGAGGAGTGGGGCCCCAGGCTCTCGGCTCCTCCGGGCCGGAGACTGGGAGGCCGCCATTTTCATTCCCGTCCTCCGGAACTCTACGGAAAGCGTTCAGGGAACAGAAGCTCCCAAAAGCGAACCCGAGCCGATTACTTAGTCCGGCCGCCGGTAAGGGCGGTGCAATCCCGCCTCGGGCAAAGACACTTGAGAATCACTACAACAGGCCCCTCCCCCAGAAGATCAACAAAATATCCAGCCAGGACGAAGTTCATCTATCAAGGAGAAAGCAGATTCAGTTCCTAAGACAGCAGAGCAATTCCAGAGGAGGAGAAAGCAAAGCACGGAACTCATGGCTTTCTCCCCATGATTCTTTAGTCTTGCGGCTACTTCAATTTTTTTTTTCTTTTTTCAATTTTTTTTTTCTTTTTTCAATTTTTTTTTCTTTTTTCTTTTTTCTTCTTCTGCTAAATTTTTTTAAAACTTTTACCCTTTTCTTTTTTAACATTTTTTGACTAGTTCATCTAAATATATATATTTTTTCTTTCATTTTATATTTTTTTATTTGTTTTATTTTTTAAATTTTTTTCTTTTCTTTTTTTTTTTTCTTTTTTTTCCTTTTTTTTTCAGAACCTGTTTTTTATCCCCTTTCTCCCCCCCACAATTTGGGGTCTCTTCTGATTTGGTTACAGCGCATTTTTCCGGGGTCTTTGCCACCCTATTAGTAGTTTATTTGCTCCTTCATATCCTCTTATCTGGACAAAATGACAAGGCGGAAAAAATCACCACAAACAAAAGAACAAGAGACAGTACCGAAGGCTAGGGACCTAATCAACACAGACATTGGTACTATGTCAGATCAAGAGTTCAGAATGACGATTCTGAACATTCTAGCTGGGCTCGAAAAAGGCATGGAAGATATTAGAGAAACCCTCTCTGGAGATATTAAAGCCCTTTCTGGAGAAATTAAAGAACTAAAATCTAACCAAGTTGAAATCAAAAAAGCTATTAATGAGGTGCAATCAAAAATGGAGGCTCTCACTGCTAGGATAAATGAGGCAGAAGAAAGAATTAGTGATATAGAAGACCAAATGACAGAGAATAAGGAAGCCGAGCAAAAGAGGGACAAACAGCTACTGGACCATGAGGGGAGAATTCGAGAGATAAGTGACACCATAAGACGAAACAACATTAGAATAATTGGGATTCCAGAAGAAGAAGAAACAGAGAGGGGAGCAGAAGGTCTATTGGAGAGAATCATTGGAGAGAATTTCCCTAATATGGCAAAGGGAACAAACATCAAAATCCAGGAGATGCAGAGAACCCCCCTCAAAGTCAACAAGAATAGGTCCACACCCCGTCACCTAATAGTAAAATTGACAAGTCTTAGTGACAAAGAGAAAATCCTGAAAGCAGCCCGAGAAAAGAAGTCTGTAACATACAATGGTAAAAATATTAGATTGGCGGCAGACTTATCCACAGAGACCTGGCAGGCCAGGAAGAGCTGGCATGATATATTCAGAGCACTCAACGAGAAAAACATGCAGCCAAGAATACTCTATCCAGCTAGGCTATCATTGAAAATAGAAGGAGAGATCAAAATCTTCCAGGACAAACAAAAACTGAAAGAATTTGCAAACACCAAACCAGGTCTCCAGGAAATATTGAAAGGGGTCCTCTAAGCAAAGAGAGAGCCTAAAAGTAGTAGATCAGAAAGGTACAGAGACAATATACAGTAACAGTCACCTTACAGGCTAATAATGGCACTAAATTCATATCTCTCAATAGTTACCCTGAATGTTAATGGGCTAAATGCCCCAATCAAAAGACACAGGGTATCAGAATGGATAAAAAAACAAAACCCATCAGTATGTTGCCTACAAGAAACTCATTTTAGACGCGAAGACACCTCCAGATTTAAAGTGAGGGGGTGGAAAACCATTTACCATGCTAATGGGCATCAGAAGAAAGCTGGGGTGGCAATCCTTATATCAGATCAATTAGATTTTAAGCCAAAGACTATAATAAGAGATGAGGAAGGACACTATATCCTACTCAAAGGGTCTGTCCAGCAAGAAGATCTAACAATTTTAAATATCTATGCCCCTAACGTGGGAGCAGCCAACTATATCAACCAATTAATAACAAAATCAAAGAAACACATCAATAATAATACAATAATAGTAGGGGACTTTAACACTCCCCTCACTGAAATGGACAGATCATCCAAGCAAAAGATCAACAAGGAAATAAAGGCCTTAAATGACACACTGGACCAGATGGACATCACAGATATATTCAGAACATTTCATCCCAAAGCAACAGAATACACATTCTTCTCTAGTGCACATGGAACCTTCTCCAGAATAGATCACATCCTGGGTCACAAATCAGGTCTCAACCGGTATCAAAAGATTAGGATTATTCCCTGCATATTTTCAGACCACAATGCTCTGATGCTAGAACTCAATCACAAGACGAAAGCTGGAAAGAACCCAAATACATGGAGACTAAACAGCATCCTTCTAAAGAATGAATGGGCTAACCAGGAAATTAAAGAAGAATTGAAAAAATTCATGGAAACAAATGATAATGAAAACACAACAGTTCAAAATCTGTGGGACACAGCAAAGGCAGTCCTGAGAGGAAAATATATAGCGGTACAAGCCTTTCTCAAGAAACAAGAAAGGTCTCAAGTACACAACCTAACCCTACGCGTAAAGGAGCTGGAGAAAGAACAAGAAAGAAACCCTAAACCCAGCAGGAGAAGAGAAATCATAAAGATCAGAGCAGAAATCAATGAAATAGAAACCAAAAAAACAATAGAAAAAATCAATGAAACTAGGAGCTGGTTCTTTGAAAGAATCAATAGGATTGATAAACCCCTGGCCAGACTCATCAAAAAGAAAAGAGAAAGGACCCAAATCAATAAAATCATGAATGAAAGAGGAGAGATCACAACTAACACCAAAGAAATACAGACAATTATAAGAACATACTATGAGCAACTCTACGCCAACAAATTGGACAATCTGGAAGAAATGGATGCATTCCTAGAGACATATAAACTACCACAACTGAACCAGGAAGAAATAGAAAACCTGAACAGGCCCATAACCAGTAAGGAGATTGAAACAGTCATCAAAAATCTCCAAACAAACAAAAGCCCAGGGCCAGATGGCTTCCCAGGGGAATTCTACCAAACATTTAAAGAAGAACTCATTCCTATTCTCCTGAAACTGTTCCAAAAAATAGAAATGGAAGGAAAACTTCCAAACTCATTCTACGAGGCCAGCATCACCTTGATCCCAAAACCAGACAAGGATCCCACCAAAAAAGAGAACTACAGACCAATATCCTTGATGAACACAGACGCAAAAATTCTCGCCAAAATACTAGCCAATAGGATTCAACAGTACATTAAAAGGATTATTCACCACGATCAAGTGGGATTTATTCCAGGGCTGCAGGGTTGGTTCAACATCCGCAAATCAATCAATGTGATAGAACACATTAATAAAAGAAAGAACAAGAACCATATGATACTCTCAATAGATGCTGAAAAAGCATTTGACAAAGTACAGCATCCCTTCCTGATCAAAACTCTTCAAAGTGTAGGGATAGAGGGCACATACCTCAATATTATCAAAGCCATCTATGAAAAACCCACTGCAAATATCATTCTCAATGGAGAAAAACTGAAAGCTTTTCCATTAAGGTCAGGAACACGGCAGGGATGTCCATTATCACCACTGCTATTCAACATAGTATTAGAAGTCCTAGCCTCAGCAATCAGACAACAAAAAGAAATTAAAGGCATCCAAATTGGTAAAGAAGAAGTCAAACTATCACTCTTCGCAGATGATATGATACTATATGTGGAAAACCCAAAAGACTCCACTCCAAAACTGCTAGAACTTGTACAGGAATTCAGTAAAGTGTCAGGATATAAAATCAATGCACAGAAATCAGTTGCATTTCTGTACACCAACAACAAGACTGAAGAAAGAGAAATTAAGGAGTCAATCCCATTCACAATTGTACCCAAAACTATAAGATACCTAGGAATAAACCTAACCAAAGAGACTAAGAATCTATACACAGAAAATTATAAAGTACTCATGAAAGAAATTGAGGAAGACACAAAAAAATGGAAAAATGTTCCATGCTCCTGGATTGGAAGAATAAATATTGTGAAAATGTCTATGCTACCTAAAGCAATCTACACATTTAATGCAATCCCTATCAAAATACCATCCATTTTTTTCAAAGAAATGGAACAAATAATCCTAAAATTTATATGGAACCAGAAAAGACCTCGAATAGCCAAAGGAATATTGAAGAACAAAGCCAAAGTTGGTGGCATCACAATTCCGGACTTCAAGCTCTATTACAAAGCTGTCATCATCAAGACAGCATGGTACTGGCACAAAAACAGACACATAGATCAGTGGAACAGAATAGAGAGCCCAGAAATCGACCCTCAACTCTATGGCCAACTCATCTTCGACAAAGCAGGAAAGAATGTCCAATGGAAAAAAGACAGCCTCTTCAATAAATGGTGCTGGGAAAATTGGACAGCCACATGCAGAAAAATGAAATTGGACCACTTCCTTACACCACACACGAAAATAGACTCCAAATGGATGAAGGACCTCAATGTGAGAAAGGAATCCATCAAAATCCTTGAGGAGAATGCAGGCAGCAACCTCTTCGACCTCAGCCGCAGCAACATCTTCCTAGGAACAACGGCAAAGGCAAGGGAAGCAAGGGCAAAAATGAACTATTGGGATTTCATCAAGATCACAAGCTTTTGCACAGCAAAGGAAACAGTTAACAAAACCAAAAGACAGCTGACAGAATGGGAGAAGATATTTGCAAACGACATATCAGATAAAGGGCTAGTATCCAAAATCTATAAGGAACTTAGCAAACTCAACACCCAAAGAACAAACAATCCAATCAAGAAATGGGCAGAGGACATGAACAGACATTTCTGCAAAGAAGACATCCAGATGGCCAACAGACACATGAAAAAGTGCTCCACGTCACTCGGCATCAGGGAAATACAAATCAAAACCACAATGAGATATCACCTCACACCAGTCAGAATGGCTAAAATTAACAAGTCAGGAAATGACAGATGCTGGCGAGGATGTGGAGAAAGGGGAACACTCCTCCACTGTTGGTGGGAATGCAAGCTGGTGCAACCACTCTGGAAAACAGCATGGAGGTTCCTCAAAATGTTGAAAATAGAACTACCCTATGACCCAGCAATTGCACTACTGGGTATTTACCCTAAAGATACAAACATAGAGATCCGAAGGGGCACGTGTACCCGAATGTTTATAGCAGCAATGTCTACAATAGCCAGACTATGGAAAGAACCTAGATGTCCATCAACAGATGAATGGATAAAGAAGGTGTGGTATATATACACAATGGAATACTATGCAGCCATCAAAAGAAATGAAATCTTGCCATTTGCGACGACGTGGATGGAACTAGAGCGTATCATGCTTAGTGAAATAAGTCAATCGGAGAAAGACAACTATCATATGATCTCCCTGATATGAGGACATGGAGAAGCAACATGGGGGGGTAGGGGGATAGGAGAAGAATAAATGAAACAAGATGGGATTGGGAGGGAGACAAACCATAAATGACTCTTAATCTCACAAAACAAACTGGGGGTTGCTGGGGGGAGGTGGGATTGGGAGAGGGGGAGCGGGCTATGGACATTGGGGAGGGGAGGCGAACCATAAGAGACTATGGACTCTGAAAAACAACCTGAGGGTTTTGAAGGGTCAGGGGTGGGAGGTTGGGGGAACAGGTGGTGGGTAATGGGGAGGGCACGTTTTGCATGGAGCACTGGGTGTTGTGCAAAAAGAATGAATACTGTTACACTGAAAAAATAAATAAAATGGAAAAAAAAAAAAATGGAGAGCTGTTTTGGATTATCCAGGTGGACCAGTCTAGTCCCAAGAACTCAAATTCAGAAGAGGGAGGCAGAGGGAGGGGGCCCCAAAACATGAGATGGAAGACAGAGGGCAGATAAGAAGTGTGAGAGGGGACTGACCATTGCTGGCTTTGTAGAAGAGACAGGACCACAGGCCAGCAGAACCTCAGTGCTCCTCAACTGAGAGCTATAAGAAAATAAAGACCATGGAACAGAATTCTGCCAACCACCTGAAATGAACAGGGAAATAGATTCTCCCTTAGAGCCTCCAGAAAGGCACACAGCCTTAAGAAACTTTTCGTTTAGCTCTGTGAAACCTGTTTTGGGCTTCTGATCTACAGAACTGTGAGGTAATTTATTTGTGTCATTTAGCTGCTACATTTGTAGGAATTTGTTAGGACAGCCCTAGGATGCATCGGGCCACTGCAGATGGGATGGGAGAGTTGTCTCTTCCAGGTCCCATTCAATGCCTTCCTTAGGTTGCATGGTGCTCTCAAATTCTAGAACATACCCCAAGTTTTTCCGCTCACCCACAATTCCACTAAGTCTTTCTGCAGGAGATGGTGCCTGAGTCTTGTAGGAAAAGTTAGCCAAAAGAAAAGGGAGTTGATCCAGGTGGAAGCCATTCATAAACTGTTAGGTAGAGTTTAGGCAAAGTTTAAGTTTGTGCTTCATTGGGGACTATTCTTATAGCTATTAGGAAAAAAGATGCATGGGAAATGAAATATTAGAATATTCATACAGAAGCCCAGGTAAGAAACGATCATGACATAAGACATTGGTAGGAAGGATGGCTGTTTGAAAATGAATCCAACAGATACTTAGCTCATGAAATCAGCAAAACTTAGTGACTGATTATATATGGGCTTTGAGTGAGAGGTAGGGCCATGTCTAACTCCCAGAGTCTGAGTTAATGGTAGTGTCTCCAACAGAGATGAAAATATACAAAAGGAGGGGGTGTTTAGTGGAAAAGAAGGTAATATGCTCTTTTTGGCAAATGTTATGGAATTGGAGATGTCTTTCGTATATCAAGGATAAGCTATCTAGCACTCAGCTGGACTTTTGAGTCTAAAATTCAAGGGAGATGTTTATTTTAAAAGTATGAATATGGAAGTTATCAATATATGGCAGCTAGGGAGTTGTAAAAATCATGAGTGGCAGTGATTCCCAGAAAGACTATGTAGAATAAAAGGAAATAAGAATCTCAGGTTAAACCTTTGAGCACACAGTATTAGAGCCATGGAGAGAAAAAAGAACCCACAAAGAGACCAGAAAAGGAAAGTCAGGGGTAGAGTGTGGAGTAACCAAAGCAAAGAGAGAAGAGAGATTCCAGAAAAAGGAAATGGCTAGCAGTAAGGTGAGACCTACAACATGTCCTCAAGTCCAGCATTTAGGAAGCCATTGGTGATGGCACTCCCCGTAGCACAGGCGAAGTTGAAGCAAGTTACAGAGAAATGAGGAGTATATAGCACATGATGAAATAAAGAGAGAGATATTTCTTCCTTCAGACGAAGAGAACATTTTCATGTCTTACCAGGAAATGGTGTCTTGCCTGTTTCATTAAAACTAAAGTTTACTGAGCATCTGCTTAATGCAATACTATGGTAAAGGGAACTATGGAGAAGACAAAGATAACATGAAGATGTAGGGTTTCTCTTAAAGAACTTATAATTAAAATACAAAATAATGCATAATAAAAACAATAATTGGTCTTTATTGAACATTTTCAATGTGCTAGGCATTAATTTTACAAACTCTTTTAATCTTTATAACCATTAATGGGTCACGATTATGACACTTGGCTTTTGTTTTGGGTTTTTTTTTTTGTTTGTTTGTTTTTCAGGTGAAGAAACTGAAGCACAGAAAAATTATGTAACTTGCCCAAGGTCACTCACTTAGTGAATATTCACATAAGAATTCAACTCTGGGAGATACAGCTTCAGAATGTGTTTACTTAACTATTATGGACCGCAACTATGAGGAAATGTTGAACAAAATAAGAGTCAGGAAGAGAGGAAGCAGGAAGCACTTCAGGGGTTCAGAAGAGAGTAACTTCTGTTTAGATCCAGGAAGAAGTCCATGAGGATGTGGGCATTTGGGTAAGCCTTAATGGACACATGAGGCATGGTGTGATGACAACAAGGGCAACTAAGCTAAAGAAGGTAGGTGATCAAAGGTCCGGAGGTGGAGATGGGTTGCCTGTGGGATGCACAGTACAGAGGTGTGCCTGGTTTGGTGTAAAAAGACAAAAAGGAGCAGTATAGCTAAAAAGGAAGTGTGGCCAGAATGTAGATGAAGCTAATTAGGCTTTTTAAAAATCATCCCTCCACCAAAAATCATCATCATCTTCATCATCATCTACAGATGATTTTGAAAATGGTTAGAAATATGATTGGTATTATATTTTTAGAGGGATTAATTCAGTAGCAGTGCTTAGGGAGAGCTAAAATATCATCTCTTTTTAATCCCATGAACCTCCCCGAATTGTCTTAGAAGCTATCCAAGAATTTGTATTATTCTTTTATGGCTGTGATAACAAAGTACAAAACTTGGCTTAAACAACATACATCTATTCTTGTATAGTTCTGGAGGCCATAAATCCAAAATGGGTTCCACTGGCCTGAAAGTGTTAACAAGGCCATGCCCCCTCTAGAAACCCTAGGGGAGAATCTGTTTCCTTGCTTTTTCCAGTTTCTAGTGCTGCATTTCTCACATTCTTTGACTTGTGGCCGCTACCATCTTCAAAGCCAATAGTGTAGCATCTTGCTTCAGTGGTCACATTGCCCTCCTTCTTGGTGTTAAATCTCCCTAAGATGTTATGCCTCCTTCTTTTAAGAATACTTGCGATTGCATTTAGGACCCACCTGGATAATCCAGGATCATCTTCTCCTAGAACATTTAGTTTAATCACATCTGTGATATCCTTTTTTGCCTTAAGAGGTAACACTCACAGGTTCTAGAGATTAAGACTTGGATATCTTTGGAGGCCACTATCCAGCCTAGAACAACATCGTTTAGAAAAACAATTCCAAATCCTTTGGCCTCTTTTTCATTCTTGTCCTCGAGTGACTGAATGGTGACAAAAACATAATCATTCAATTGGAAGATTGGTCTGGAATTGGCAGTGGGATATGGAGAATATGCCAATCCCTCTATCCACCCCTGTGGTGTTGAAGGAAGGAAGGATAGAAGGAAGGAAGGAGAGAGATACTAAAACACCGTTTGACCAAGAGATTAGTGAGATGCCCACTACAGTTCATGTGGGCAAAGTGTGTGATTTACTTACAAAAGATGTATTCTTTTCATGGAATGGTGGATGAGAGCAGCATGCAGGTATACTGGAGTAGACACTGCCATCACTTAGGATCAACCTGGCTGAAGACATGGAGTATGAGAGGAAAAATCAGTGAGGACGAGCTAATACTAGGGCATGAGTCAGTTATAAGGACCAAGTGCAGAGCCCCTCGTTGCAGCTGAGTTACATGGAAAGGAGAGGAGCCCTAAGCTGAAGGAAGTCCTGAAAACTTGGATGCAATGACGAATGGATTTACAAAGGAGAGGTTGGTTCAGCCTCTGTCATAATGATCAGAAATTCTGAATGTAAAATAACTAGTTCCTGAAATTTTACAACATCAGTGGCTCATCTTTTGCTCTATTACAGTTTTCTGCAAAATTTGGATTTTTATCTTCTTTTTATATTGTTCTATGCAACATAAGTATACAATGTGTAATAATCAAATAGGCAATTAAGTTGTATTAAGGAATGTTTATTAGTGAAAAAGTATTGCTAAAGGAGATCAAACCTTTGGGGATTGAATGACAATGATCTTTCATAAGGCATTCATGTCATCTGGGCCAGAATGAAAACTGGAAATAAAATAGTGGCTTTTTATATATACACAATTAAAAATCTAAAGAAATTATTTTAAGCTGATAAGCATAAGATGTTACCATATTGGAGGCGCCTGGGTGGCTCAGTGTCATGATCCCAGCTCAGGTCATGATCCCAGGATCCTGGGATCGAGTCCCATGTTGGGCTCTCTGCTCAGCAAGGAGCCTGCTTCCACCTCTCTCTCTGCCTGCCTCTCTGCCTACTTGTGATCTCTGTCTGTCAAATAAATAAATAAAACCTTAAAAAAAAAAGATGTTATCATATTGATAAATCTCCAGAATGGAAGTGGGAGTTATCTACTTTGGAAACCCATGGTAAGATATTACTATGAAGATGTTTGCATACTACATGTTTCCATCAAGGTCCTGGAATTGGACAGACAACACCATTAGTTGGTATGTTTGTGGAAGCCTCTTTGGTGAGGAATTGTTTGCAGTGGTGTAGACAGGGTTAAGGAAACCAACAGGAGGTGTTGAAGCATGCTTGAGGACTAGCAGCAGCTGAAAACCATTACCACCCACAGGCCTGAAGGGGAAGAAGAGGAAGGCTTTCCTAGACCCAGACCTGGCCAAGGCCTTGGGAGACAAAGAATAATCATCACACTAGACAACAGCATATACTTTGGTAAGACTGGGAAACTTCAAGAACTAAAGTGTAAGCAACTCTACCCCTTCTCCCGCTAGTCACAGCATGTAAGATCCTGCCCTGAGGTGTAAGAGTTGGCCACAATCCAGAATAAAGATAATTATTTTTGGAGATCGCTTTTGAAAGATTGAGTGTGTCCTCAATTTCAGGCAAACACAGGAACTAAGGTGCCTCTAAGCAGCCTTCCATTTCTCAGAGCTCTGATGGGCTTGACACAGACTGAAGATTAGAATAGCCTGAAGCATGGACTGTTCCATCTTGCCATCAATGCTGTACGAAATACAGAGCCTTACTCAGGCCCTAAGCCACTGTTTTAACTTCACCTAAGAGAGGAAGAGAATGGACCTTATTTCTCATTTGCATAGCCCCGTGTAGGGGAAACTCAATATTGAGCGGGGCTTAAAGTGAGCCTTAAATACAGTAGCTGGGAGGAGCATGCTCTTCCCTCAGGGCAGGAAACGATTCCTGTAGGACTTGACCCCCAAAGGGATATCCCTAGAAGGTGACATAAAAGCTTTGAACAGGAAACACTCTTGCTAAAGGATTCCATACTTTCTAAATGAGAAATGTCAAGACTGGAGTATTATTTTGAGTGTCATTATTATCATTTTTGCTGGAATAAACAAATCATCGCATATGGACTTTACAGCTGAACAGTATTTTCCAGGTTTTTAGTTCCTCTGTCAGTCCCTAAATAGGTAATTACAGAAGCAAATGAAACCCTTCATACAATCCAAAGGTTTGGAGGGAGCCATCACCACCTATGCACTGAGCAGCAGGTCCTATGGGAAACATTTATTGTGCGCCACATGTGAATCAAAGTGGAAACCAACAGCTTTAGTTCTGGCTTTGGAACATATGGTGCGGTAAATTATCAGCAGGCAGTCTATAATTAGGGACACAGTTTCTCAATAATAACGCCTAAATGTGCATGTACTCAGCTGCACATTACCTTCTGAAATGGAGTCAGATATGGTCAAGCTTTGGTCTGAGGAAACACCGATGCTTTTGGAGTGTAATGAACAGTCCCTGAATTATAAATGCCTTCCTCACCTCCCCCCCCCCCCAGCCTCCAAGCAACCAGCAGAACATTCTCACTCACATGTTTCATATCTTGTATTGTGTGATCCATCATCTTGGCCACAAGCAAATGGGATCAGGGCCTGGGGTCTGAGCCAACACCCGTGATCAGCAGCCAATGGTCCAGTTTAGCCTGAGAACCCCACAGAGGCACGCTGTACTGAAGAGTGTCAACGTAGTCCAATAACATATTCTCTCCAGAAGTCTCAATGGAAGCAGAAGCCAGGCAGCAGAAGCATCCAGGAGCAGACAAAAATGTGCTATAGAATACAAGAAAACAGTGAAGAAGGCAGTAGGAGGTGACAGAGAAGCTGTAGCTTGGCATAAAGCAAAGCAATAGAAACTGAGGGTCCAGAATATTGGTGTAATTAAAATAGAGAGTGGGGAGGGGAGGGGGATGGAGGCCTGGTGTTGGTACAGCTCCTGCAGTGGCCCGAACAGCCAGGAGTGACACTTCACTTCCTTAGGTGCCTGGCTGTGAAATTGCAGGTGTCATTTCCTTATGTATCCCTACAAAAATTCCTATCCCTGATGATGTTTTTGTGAGATCACTGAGCAGGTGCTGTCTCTGAGTGTGTCTCTGTGCCTTGCAACTTGAAAACAAAACAAGACAAAACAAAACACGGGTTCTGTGTTGAGACCGCATTGGTACAAAGGAAGGTCATCCCCATCAGGGACGTTCTTTTTGCACGAATAGGATAATGAGAGAGGGATCTAGGGCCTGGCAGTAACTCAGACACCAAAGCAGCATTCCATTTCAGCTCTGCCAAACCAACTGAATAGGGACTATGTGTCAGAATTGTGCTAAGACAAAATTGGTCACAATTTGGGAAAATCATTGCAAGTAACTTTTAAGAAACAGGAATGCTTATGGATTTTAATTCCTGCTGAGCATAGCACTACAATATTTGCATCAACACAACCTTGAGCACCAGAAATGCATTAGTGATCTTTGTACTTATGTAGGGCCTTACAAGCTTATTGGACTCTGTGACGCTGATCACCACTTCTTAAGTCTAGGTTGTCAAGGGGCCTGGTCTGGCCTTTATGTAGATGCACACTTGGAACTGCATTGTCTTAGATTTATGGTTTTGTGTGATTTCCCCACCTGTAAATCAGTGAACTAACCAAAAGTAATCTCTTTTGACTATAATTGTTAACAAATACCTCATTATGAAGAACAAGCAAAAGATAACTCTACCAATTCCTAGGTAGAAACACCTTGTAGTTTGCAATGGAAGCAATTCTCACTTCCCAGGAGAAGGCCAGCTAGTAGACCAGTCACTCACAAAATGGCAGCGAGTGGTGAATTCCCTAAAAGGGCAAGGTTGGGCCTCAGATTTGCAGACTCACATAGATGAACTTCTGAGGTAGAATGCTGGCTTCTAATAATTTACATTAACAATGTCACCACCAGGTGGCACTCAATTCACATCTGCTGGAGTGAAATCTCCCAAGAGGAAGGGTGCATGAAAGGCCATATTCCAAAGGGTTCTTCATTTGAACAGATCAAAGGAAAAGGGGTAAAGTGCCCATTTTTTAAAAAAAGATTTTATTTTTTTATTTGACAGAATCACAAGCAGGCAGAGGCAGGCAGAGAGAGAGAGGAGGAAACAGGCTCCCTGCCGAGCAGAGAGCCCAATGCGCAGCTCTATCCCAGGACCCTGAGATCATGACCTGAGCTGAAGGCAGAGGCTTTTACCCGCTGAGCCACCCAGGCACCCCCAAAATATCCATTTTTAAATTCGTGGCATCAGGCTGTGTTACCTCACGACATCCATCTCTAGCATGGGCAGGTTTCTGCCTCGATATGGTCCCTTTCACTGGCCTGACAGGACACACTGTCTTCCAAACAGGGTTAGGGTGAGCACCTTCACCTAGTTCTCGCCTTCCGCGTCCCTTTTTTATGTTACTGGTCTGAAATTATTAACTTTGTTGGCCACCAACTCCTTTGGCTGTCCGACAAAGCCCGTGAATCCCTTCTTAGAATAGTAATTTTAAATGCCTACAACAACACATAGGATTATAAATGAAACCATTATAATGAAATATAGTTCAGTCCACTCAGGTTAAGATCCCTTGCAACCTGACTAATTCATTTAGTCTGTCTCCAAATCTGGCATAATAAATTTGACTAGATTTCCCCTTGTTAAAGTAAATTCCTATTTCTTCCTGGCCTCTTAATTATTGCTTCGATTGCCTTAGTTAGAGTTTGGTAAATTTCCAACTCTTTTGTTCTCGTGCTGCACAATCACACACCATTTCCTGGTCATGTCAGCACACGGCTCAACACATGGCTGACAAAATCCACCATTTCTTCCATCTCCAAGTCCTTGAGATTTAGAGGGATAATGAGGAAGCCTCAGTATCCTCCTGAGTAATAATACAAAGGTGAGAACTAGTAAGAAGCAATGCAGTATAGTGAGACAGCCTAGAGATGGAATCCCCTAATTGTAGCCTGCCTTATACACACCAAGCACTTACTATGTTTCAAATTCTACACAAAGACCCACGCCCTGCTCTACTGTAAGTCTGGAGTCAGAAAACTTGTTTTGCAATTCAGTTTTATCTCCCAAGCAACCCGGGACAAATCACCTAACCCTCTGGGGTTCAATTTCCTCATGTGTAAAATATGTAAATAACAGCGATAGTTTGTTTTTTTTTTTTAACAGGTTTCTAGGTGTTTTTTGTTTTGTTTTGTTTTGTTTTTTACAGATTTCTTTTTTGGTTTTACAAATTTCCTTATCAGAACTTCTGGAACAATCTATCTGCACTTGCTCTATAGGACTGGTGTTAGGGTTTTCCTTCTGAGTCATCCTTTCAAATTTCCTCCCTACTTCATCTTCATGTCATGGATGGGTTACAAGCTACACTCTCATGTAAAAGGAAAGTCACAATGACCCAGGACTTCTTCTTTCTCTAAACCTGCCAAACACATACCAACTTTGTCACTGAATTCTAAACCCTGCTAATATTAGAAAGGACCTCTGGCTCTTTTTCCTGTGTTCACCATATCAAAATTCTTTTGAGGAGTGAAGAGGGAGCACAAGAAATTTTTTTTTTCTTTCTCTCTCTGAAATACAAGAGAAGCCCTGTTATTAGCCCTCATAGACATATTACAGCCTTTCTACAGTCGTCACCACTGTCTTATTCAGAGTGAGGAAAATTCTCTCCTATTTGACATCAGTTCACAGGAAAGAAATTCTGCTAGCTACATCCAACTCCCAGAAACTACACATTTCCTAGAAATGTTGTTTAAAGTCAGAAATATTCTTGTCTCAAAACTTGGAATACACCAGAGCAACTTTTATGTCATGGAGCAGAAACACCTGTTCCCACATCAGCATTTCCACTATAGTTTATCACTGGACTCCTATCCCTAGTGCCACGGCGTTTACCTCTACAGCAGGTGTGTTTGAAGTTAGAGCAGGCCATACGAGGATGAGTGAGACAAAGTTCTTGCCCTCTAAGAATTTACGATCTTGGTATGGGTTTTAATACTGGCATCATCACACATCAGTTATAAAGTAATTTCTTACCATCAATGGTACCATTACTGACCTACTAAAGAGAGTGGATAATTTCCTTTCTTTTTATAAATTAGACCACATTTAAAGTCATCCCTATAGTTATATGTGGATTATCCCAATTTGCTTTCTTGAGTGAGATAGAAATGGGTAGAGTTACAGTGACACTCAGATTTTACACGAGGGATATGCAAACATCACATTTCACAGAGAGAAAGAGGACACTGAGAACAGCTGCCGTGGTACATGCAATGATGTGTTGACTTTGATAGTTACAAGAAAGTTAAGACATGGCTCCTGGCCTTAAGGAGCTTGTAATTAGCAGTATCTATCAAATAACCATATGGATAAGATATAATTAAGAGCTAAATTATGAAGTTTAGACAATGGACCTGGGGGAGAGCAGGACCCAGGGAGGAATGACTTCATATCAGTCTTGGAACATTTTGTAGAAGTGGGGCAGTTCAATGTTGAGGAGGTTTTGACAGGTGAAAGTCATAGAGACAAGCATATCAGAGAGAGGAGGCTTCTCCAAAGTGAGACTGACTGATTGCTGCTCCTGGTGTCTTCAAGAGTCTTCCTACATCCCTGCGAATGTACTCAGAGCTACAGCTCTCATCAGGAGGAACTTCAAATCCACCTACTTCTCTGCATCCCTACCCACCTCCACCTTAACCCAGAACCTCATCAGCGCTTACCCCTACTTCTGCTACAGCAAGCAAATCGCTCTCCCAGCCTCCATTATTGCCTTTCTTGAATCCATCCTCCACAGAATGACCCTCTCCATATTAAACTGACCAGATACTAACTCCTCTGCTTAAAATCATTCAGTGCCTCACCTGCTACCTCCAGGAAGAAGCCCAACCATGGGATACAAGACCTTTTATAGTATAGTTATCACTTAGTCTTCAGCCTTATCTCTTGCCTTTTCCCCGCTTCCATCCTTCTCCCCAGCTATTAAATTACTTGTCTCAGTGGAGTCAGGTTGCCACAACAAAATACCATAGGCTGGGTGGCTGAAACAACAGAAATACACTTCTAGAGACTAGAAATCCGAGATCAAGGTGCTAACAGGATCAGTGTCTGGTGAGAGCTCTCCTTGGGTTGTAGATGGTGGACTTCTTACTATGACTTCACATGGCCTTACCTTGGCACACATGCATAGAGAGTGAGAAAGAGATGAGTAAGCTTTCTTATGTATCTTCTTGTAAGGACAGTAATCCTATTGCATCTGGGCTCTACCCTTATGAATTAATCTATCCTTAATTACCTCCCAAAGGTCCTATCTTCAGATACTACAACATTGGAGTATCTGGAGATAGGGCCTTATTCAATATGTGAATAAGGGAAGGAACACAATTTTGAATCCATATGGTTGCTACTCCCTGAGCACACCATATTTTCCCACATAACCCAATGCCTTTGGACCCAAAGCTGTTCCCTCTACCTGGTATGCCCTTCTCTGAGCCACTCCCTAACACCCTCATCTTCCACCCCCACTACCTCTTATCTTTGTTTTGATAATTCCTTTTTCCTCTTGAGGCTCAGGCTGGGCCATGTTTTCTAGGGTAGGCTCCAATGGGGGTCTCTGTGCCTCCATTGGAAATGAAATATAGTTAAATAATGCAGGACTGTGAATTCCTTCAGGGAGAAACTATGCCTTATCCTTATCCATCATCATGTCCCTAATGCTTAGTATAGTGGCTAGCACATGCTTGTTGCATGCAGGCATGTGTGAATAAATGAATTAATGAACGAATGATGAATGTTAAGTAAGGTAAGTCCATGTTATGCGAAAAAATGAGGCAAAAAATTTAGCTAGATTAAATAAGTAGTGTGAAGGCCTTAAAAGCCTTTCATCATAAAAATATGATTCAAGAGGTGCCTGGGTGGCTCAGTGGGTTAAAGCCTCTGCCTTTGGCTCAGGTCATGATCCCAGGGTCCTGGGATCCAGCCCTGCATCAGGCTCTCTGCTCAGCAGGGAGCCTGCTTCCTCCTCTCTCTCTTTCTGCCTGCCTCTCTGCCTACTTGTAATCTCTGTCTGTTAAATTAAAAAAATAATCTTTAAAAATATGATTCAAGTGGTTTTAGAAGGATGATTGGGAAGGTTTATTCAAGAAAGCTTGAGGATGGGTAAGGAAACCACCTAGGAGAGTATCATAATAATCCTATAGTAATGTAATGATACTAGAAATAGTAATGGTAACAATTATATCTAACATTTATTCCATCCTATATGCCAGGCCATGGTTTTTTTGTTTTGTTTCATTTTCAGTTTTTTGGTTTTTTTTAATTGAAGGATAGTTGACACACAGTGTTACCTTAAGCTTAAAGTGTACAACATAGTGATTCCACAAGTTTATACATTATGCTATGCTCACCACAAGGACAGCTACCATCTGACACCATACACCACTTTGACTATATTCCCTAAGATAAAAGATATCTTTTATCTCCATGACTTATTCATTCCATAACCAAAAGTGCCAGGCACTGTTTTAAGTGTTTCAAATATATTAACTTATTCTCACAAGAACCCCAGACTAAGGGATTAAAAAGGATATATGTAAAACACACATTATTTTTATCCCATTTCACACATAAGGAAGCTGAAATAGAGAGAGATTGGGTAACTTATCCAAGGTCATAAAGCTAGGAAGTGACAGAGATTAAAGGAAAACTATGAGATATTTCAAAGGGGAAAAGAAACACAGCTTGATAAAAGTCAAGATATAATGGGATGGGAAGAATAAATGAAACAAGATGGGATTGGGAGGGAGACAAACCATAAATGACTCTTAATCTCACAAAACAAACTGGGGGTTGCTGGGGGGAGGTGGGGTTGGGAGAGGGGGAGGGGGTTATGGACATTGGGGAGGGTATTTGCTATCATGAGTGCTGTGAAGTATGTAAACCTGGTGATTCACAGACCTGTACCTCTGGGGATAAAAATACATTATATGTTTATTAAAAAAAAAATTGGAAGGGGAAGCGACCATAAGAGACTATGGACTCTGAAAAACAACCTGAGGGTTTTGAAGGGGCGGGGGTGGGAGGTTGGGGGAACCAGGTGGTGGGTAATGGGGAGGGCACATATTGCATGGAGCACTGGGTGTTGTGCAAAAACAATGAATACTGTTACACTGAAAAAAAATAAATAATTAAAAAAAAAAAGATATAATGGGATGGGAGAGGCAAAGGCCTTTAGGTCTCTCACCCAGGAAAAGAGAAAACTGAAGAAGTCAGGGTAAGAAGTCAGTTTATTAAGAGATGCTATGGTTGTTGGGGACAAATAAACCTTGATGTCGTGACTGGACATCTCCATAAATATTCATAGCAATCCTGCATAGCCCTACTGAAAGTCTACTGTAACCGACTTGTCTAGGTTTAAGGAGTTGCAAACACGGATTTTATAGGACATTTTTAAAGGTATTGACTTTATATTCTGTTGGGAAAGGGGAGTCAGTGAAGCATCATAAACAACAGGTAAATGTGGTTTTAGTTCATTTGAGCAACCAACTGAAAGCTGGAATTGAGAAGGACTCAGTGAAGTCAGGGACATGGGTTAAGAGTTAAAGGGTTTCTACACTTAAAAATGATTGAAGTGGTAAATTTAATATTACATATATTTTTCCACAATAAAAAAGTTAAGAAGCTGTTTTAGGAGTCCAGGTAACAGATGATAAAGGCATCATCTGGGGAAGGGTCAGGGGAAATGTAATAAGGAAGATTTACTGAGTCATCTATCCCCCCAGTTATTCTAGCTAGACTCATAGGAGTTATTTATTATTTAACATTTATTGACCTGGTACTAAATGCCAGGCACTGTGCTGGGGCACAAAGATGAATAATAATCGCTGCATAATGCACTCAATTGTCTAGTGAGATAAACAGATACATATGCAATATTCATAATACAACATATCAGGGCAGCACTGGAGACAAGTCAAAGGCATTATGGAAGCACAGGGGAGGGCAACCTATTGGTCGTGGCAAACAGGGAGGAGTTCTGAGACATTGTGGCTCCTGGGTCTTAAGACAGTAAAGAAGATTTTGCCAGGTGAAGGAGAATTGGAGGGAGGAAGGGCATTCTGAGTAGAAAAGAACATATGAGGTGTTATTGAAATATTTGCTGGGATGCATAGAGGCACAAAGGAAGGGACTGAGAGGCCCTGGCACTCAAGGGACCCATGTTACTCCAGCACACCCACTCCTACCTTGACAGGAGCCATTCCCTTTGCCCATAAATGGTGGTGGAGCCCAGAATCCCAACCACCCCAGATGGGAAGAGCAGCCCTCTCAGGCAAAGCAGACAGCCTAATGCCTTTGGAGGCAGTGGGAAACAGCCCCTGTGAAGTTCCTGGGTCCCACTCCAGAAGGCAAAGCAGTGGAGAGGGTCTTTCAGAAGATTTGGAGGACAGCGTAAACCTCACGAATGGTGTAGTTATCACCAAGAGAAGATTATGGGTGGGGAAATGGAAGATTCCTCGGGTTAACTTTAGAATTTTATTAATGAGTGCTCATGGGACACAGCTTAGAGATTCCCAGAATAACTATAGTAGTCACCTGAGGGGAAATGAATTTCCAGGGGTGTCTCTAACAGTGGCTAAAGGCAGAAAAATGCATTGCGTACTGGATAAAAGCAGCCCTCTAAGTCAAGCATACTTGCTTTAAAATTTGCTCTACCAGCTAATAACTATCTGAACTTTTGTTAAGCTTTCTGAGCCTCTACTACTTTTTCTATAAAATGAAGATTATAATAATATCTGCTACATGATGCTTCCATGGCAACTAATAATAAGAACACCCTGTTCTTTGCATAGTCCCTAACACAAGGTAAGTAAGGTTAGTCACTACAACCATTAGTACAGTCAGAAGAACGAGACATACAGAAATGGGGAGATCAGTGGTAACATTTTCATATTTATAAGGTAAATCAGTTATCTTTTTAAAAGAGTTAGTTTTCCAGATGTTTCCCTCCCATGGAGTGAAGGATACCTATGTAATTAGTCTTTTTAATGACTAAATATCTATTTATGAAGCAAAAAATGGGGGAAGTTATAGGTTATTGAGAAATTGCTTTCAGTTTACTGGAAATACAAAATAAAATGCCAACTATGTCTCAACATTAACTTTGGAGTGAACTAACTGACGATAATTTTCTATTTCTGTTCTTATTTTCATAGTTTCTTTGTTTAGTAAAAACCAAGTGGTCCAGTTAATGAAGTTAGTTCCATAAATGAAGTTGGCATCCTCAGAGATTCTTGCAGGGGAAGGGCTGATGTTTCCCAAACAGGGTAAAGGAGCACACAGCAGCTATTTCTGGAGCTGAAAAAGGGAACATCAACACATTTCAGTTTTTCCCCTTGGGAAATTGTGCCAGGTACACATTTTACATTTTCTCATATTAGGAAGCTAAATATCTTAAAATATAGGAACTAATTCAGTTCCAGTGCTATATATTAACAATCCTAAATTACTCTTATCCTGTAAACCCAAAAGTTAAGTGAAATGAAGCTTTCTGTTTTTTTAATAAAGAGAAAAATAAAGCCAAGGAGGGAAATGATGCCTGCCTTCTTCAGAAGTAGAATTCTAAAGAATAAAAATATAATTTATAGGGAAAAACATAAAATTCATCTATGTGAAACTCAATCTTATATTCATTTTGGAAAACAATACTCCCAGTACTGTAATGAAACTGATGCCTTAAAAAAAATTGAGAGTACATGGGGTGGCTCAGTTGGTTGATCGTCCAACTCTTAATCTCAGCTCAGGTCTTGATCTCAGAGTTGTGACTTCAAGCTCTGCATTGGAATCCATTCCCAGCCTGGAACCTACTTGAAAATTAAAAACGTACATACATACATACATACATACATACTGGGGGTACAAAATTATCTGACAATGTTAACAATTTCTGTCTTGTCCATTGAGACAAAAGATCTTCAAAGCATGCAAACAAGTCAAATATAGTTAAGAGGGAACTGAATTCCAAGATATGGAGAAGAGTGAAAGACCATGGTTTATCGGTCACAATAAAGACTACCATACTTTCAGACCAAGATATATCACAGGATACAAAAGGAATGTGCAGGTGTAGTCAAGGACCCAGATAGATTATTAGTGAGAAATCATAGAGAGATAAAGCATCTTAAGACTTGAGAAAAAAAGACACCTCTCTCTTCCAAAAAGGTTAGCCCAAGAAACTACCGACAAATAAACTTTGTACCTATATCTAACAAAATCCTAAAATTATCTACGACTTGCCAATACTTCGGACACAAAAAAGTGGTCACAATGACTGACAGAGACCAGATGGGTTAACTAAAAGAAAGAATTGCTCAACTAAGCAGCAGTTAAGGAATTTCACGGATACCAAATACCAGGATTTTAGCAATGCAGTTTAAAAGCTTCTCAAAAACCCTCATGAACCAAGGACATATTCACATGCTTATTAATGTAGGTAAATTCATAGGTGGATGAATAATGTTAAAGATGAATGAGAATCTACTTAGAGGCTTAAGGAGTTTTGATCTGGTCTAGTTCTTTTCTGTAATGATGGTGAAAGGACACCAAGAAGGCACATAAATCTCAATTGCATGATTATTTCATTGAATTAGAGAATAAAAAGACCTTTTTAAATTATAGAATAAATACTTCTGTAGAGGCAAATAGATCTTTACCTTTTTTCCAAGACTGGTGAAAAATTGGGTCCAAAATAAGTAAGGTGAAATTTATGAAATATAAACAGAGAATTTTACCTACCAATTCAGAAGGCAAATATGTAAGCATTTCTAACCTTATCTTTAGAATGACCCTGTGAGGTAGGTATTATATTGGTCATGTTGTAGATGATACAACCAAGGTTTGCTGAATTAGTAATTTTCCCAAGTTATATTACAGTTTCTTCCATTGTCACATCTCCATTTATTCAGTCTGACTTCCTCTTCCAGGAATCTTGTGATTACATTGGGCCTACCCAGGTAATCCAGGATGATCTCCTCATCTCAAAATCTCTAATTTAATCCTATCTGCAGAGTCTCTTTACATATGTATAAAGGAACATTCACAGCTTCCAGAGATCCAGACATGGACACATTTGAGGACTATTGTTCAGCCTAACCAAACTGTGCATAGTGAGCAAGGTGAGGAGTGGTTGGAGGTGACTAAGAACTAAATTACATGGGCCTTGAAAGCCGTCATAAGAATCTTGGGTTTTACCATATATTAAATGGAGAGCTATGCAGAGCAGTGACACAGCTGAACTTGTGTCTTTAGAGGATCACTGCAGTGGCTGTATCGAGAAGAGATACAGGGACACATGATACAAGAACTGTGAGAAGGTGCTTGTGGTGGTCTAGGAGACAGAGGTGGCAACTCATACCAGGCTGGTAACACTGAAAGTGGTCAGAAGTGGTTGGATTCTGGAGATAACTTTGAAGAATAGATCCAACATGACAGATTCTATGTGCTCAGAGAAAGAGTCAACCAAGGATTATTTCGTTTAAGTCTGAGCAGCTTGAATTGCCATCAACTCAAATGGAAACTTCTGTAAAAGGACTAGTTTTGGAGGGGTGGTTGGAATAGAGCCACACATTCTGCTTTTTAGTCAGTATTATCATGACTATTAGACATCTAAGTCAAGATATTGAATGGAGAATTGTATTTAGGAATCTGCAAGTTAGAAGAAAATTCAGAGTTACAAATATCAATATGGGCCTATAGGAATTGTCAGCTCATAGGTAATGTTTTCAGCCATAAGACTAGATGAGATCATCAAGGGGGTAAGTGTAAGATAAATAGGAAATGATCAAGGATACATTCTGGAGCACATCCTCATAAGGAGGATGAGAAGAAGGGAAGCCATAAACAGGGGCTAAGAGAAAATGACAGTGCAAATGCAGTTTCCTGGAAGACAAGTAAAAGAATACGTATTTTAAGGATGATGAATTATTAAATGTGACCTGTGAGCTGAACCGTGAGTACTAGATTGACCAGCCCACGTGATCTGGGATAATCGGATAACTCAGAGTGGTAATGGCCAAGTCTCTGAACAGATATATCGATAAATCACTTAGAACAATCGCTGCATTTTTGGAATCAATCACTTGAGAATCTACTTAAAATGGTGATACCTAGGCACACCCCCCCCAAAAAAAAACCCCACACCACTCTGATTAGCATTTTGTAAGCTCTCCAGCTGAATCTAATGGGCAGGAAAGCTTGATACACACTAGTTTAGAACAATGCCAGCATCTAGAAAACTTTTTTGGTGTGATTAAGTTGAGGAAGCTTGGTGGGAAGGGACAGGGTTTGTGGGGGAAAGAGAGTGGAAATTATTGTGCAATTGACAAATTGTAAATTTATTGCTCATTATCTAAGGGTTTCCTTGGCAAGTATATTTACATCATGTTTTCCTCATTCAGCGCACCAAAACTTTTGGTTCTTATACAAAAATTGAGTAGATACTTAGCTCTGCTCAGCAAACGTTGGACAAAGGCAAAGAAAATGTATCTAAGAGTGAGACTATACCTCCAAATAGTGGGCAAAGCCAGAATGCAAAGACTAAATAAGAGGCAATGAGAGTCACCTTCATCCCCAGTGACAATTTGTAGTGAAACTTTCTAAGCAGCTCTGAAAACAGTTTATACCACCACTTCAGACTGCCTGAAGAATTAAGATCACAGATAGGTTTTCTTTCTTCTGTATCTGATGTAACCCTATTCAAACTATTTTTCTCCCTCCTAGAAATCTTGCAGCTGTGAGTTTAAGGCCAAGTCGCATGTTTCAAATAAAGTTCAATAAAGAAGGCCTAATTCAGATAACAAGAGACTCTCTGAGATTCTTTATATACCAGCTGTTAACTTTTGTGTTGAAATGCTCGTTGGATATTTGATGCTTTCCTTTAATTCAGAAAAGCACTTAAAGCACTTAGGGAAGCACTGGATTGATTTTCAATTTGGGAATTCCATGTCTGCAGAGCAACTCAGAAATAGTTCAATAAAATTTTGTGAGTAAGTTTTCTGCTCTAGCAAGCAGGTAAAATGGAGTTAAAATGCATTCTGGAAAGACAAAAGTTTGCTTATGATAAAGTAAGATGTTCACACAGAAAGAAACATGCATGCAATCAGGAAGGAAATCGATGCAAGCCCCCCAGAAGGAGGATTCCAAAGTTACTCAAGGGAGTCAAAGATTAAAAGTTGGCTTGAAGTCCGGAATTGTGATGCCACCAACTTTGGCTTTGTTCTTCAATATTCCTTTGGCTATTCGAGGTCTTTTCTGGTTCCATATAAATTTTAGGATTATTTGTTCCATTTCTTTGAAAAAAATGGATGGTATTTTGATAGGGATTGCATTAAATGTGTAGATTGCTTTAGGTAGCATAGACATTTTCACAATATTTATTCTTCCAATCCAGGAGCATGGAACATTTTTCCATTTTTTTGTGTCTTCCTCAATTTCTTTCATGAGTACTTTATAATTTTCTGTGTATAGATTCTTAGTCTCTTTGATTAGGTTTATTCCTAGGTATCTACCCTATGACCCAGCAATTGCACTACTGGGTATTTACCCTAAAGATACAAACATAGTGATCCGAAGGGGCACGTGTACCCGAATGTTTATAGCAGCAATGTCTACAATAGCCAGACTATGGAAAGAACCTAGATGTCCATCAACAGATGAATGGATAAAGAAGATGTGGTATATATACACAATGGAATACTATGCAGCCATCAAAAGAAATGAAATCTTGCCATTTGCGATGACGTGGATGGAACTAGAGTGTATCATGCTTAGTGAAATAAGTCAATCGGAGAAAGACAACTATCATATGATCTCCCTGATATGAGGACATGGAGAAGCAACATGGGGGGGTAGGGGGATAGGAGAAGAATAAATGAAACAAGATGGGATTGGGAGGGAGACAAACCATAAATGACTCTTAATCTCACAAAACAAACTGGGGGTTGCTGGGGGGAGGTGGGATTGGGAGAGGGGGAGCGGGCTATGGACATTGGGGAGGGGAGGCGAACCATAAGAGACTATGGACTCTGAAAAACAACCTGAGGGTTTTGAAGGGTCAGGGGTGGGAGGTTGGGGGAACAGGTGGTGGGTAATGGGGAGGGCACGTTTTGCATGGAGCACTGGGTGTTGTGCAAAAAGAATGAATACTGTTACACTGAAAAAATAAATTAAATGGGAAAAAAAAAAGATTAAAAGTTGGGGTGGCAATTTAAAAGAAAAAGGAAAAAGGAATGAGAGAGATCCCTGATCAGAGAGAACAGGTAGATAAAAGAATAAAGAACTAATGATTAGGAATAGGAGAGACAAGAAATGAAAGCAACAGTCAAAAAAGAGAGTCCCCAAACAAGAGAGAAGAGGCATAAGAAGGTCCATTAATATGGCAAACTTTGGGGCAGGGAAAGGAAAAGGAGTGTGCCTGGAACCAAAAGGGACAGTGGTTATGCCAGCAGCTGGGAGAAAGCCACTCATATCCTGTTTTGAAGGAGGAAAAAGGTCAAACTCCCTATTTTCTGTCATTGCTGATGACTTTTCAAACTGTTATCCCTACAGCAAAAAAAGCATCAGAGTAAAACAAAACTATCTGTAGATGACAGAAATTAAAACAGTTGTGGCTGACTTATTACTGATCATTTTCAAATGTGAAAGGTCTGGTGAAAGTTCATAACAGGAGTGGTGTAATTGACAAGCAAATTTGACTTATATGTGGCATGAAAAACAAGATAACAACGTCCTTTCAAGACGCTTCAGTAAATGTCTATAAGGACCACGCGTAAGCCTATTTGCAAAGAAGTCGGTGGATGTTGTATCTGATTTGTAAAATTAAATGAAGATACGGAAGAAATACTTTTGAGATAGAATAATCCTGAGACATAACACACATGCCAACAGTATGCAAATAGTATGTTAAGAATATCCTAAGATTATCGAGTAAAGAGATCTAGTAAGTCTGGAGTACATCATAAAATTTAAAGCATGAATCTGATGTACATCCTCACTGAGAGTCACTGGCCTAGAAGATATTAGATCCAAACGAAGCATGCTTATAGCCAATAAGAATTTTAAATGATAACTGAAATCTATGAGTAATAACACTTTAGCATTTAGTTTCATGTCTAAATATCATCAGACAAAATAGCACCAAGCAGAAACATGTCATGGATAGAAAAAGCATTGACAATTCCCTAGGAACTTCATATACAGGATGCAATTTCTGAATTATTTATATTAATAATATTTTGTTTATAAAAAGTTTTACCTCAGGGAGAATAAACATCTCTTTTGATTCAACAACTCTTCTCATGTAACACATTGATAGGAATACAGATTTCTTTCTTTTTTCTTTTAAAGATTTTATTTATCTGGCAGGGAGAGATCAGGTATTTTATTTATTTGACAGTGAGAGATCAGATTATTTGACAGCAGAGAGGCAGGCTGAGAGAGAGGGGGAAACAGGCTCCCTACTGAGCAGAGAGCCCAATGCAGAGCTCCATCCCAGGACCCTGGGATCATGACCTGAGCCAAAGGCAGAGGCTTTAACCCACTGAGCCACCCAGGTGCCCCTTATTGTGCTTTTCAGTATTCTACAACATACTGGGACTTTAGGACTAATCTTGCAAGACCATGAGAACTAATTTTATAAGAAACATAATACAAGGCTTTCACCATTACTACCCTCAAATGAACCAATAAACAGGCATTTTTTTTAAGATTTTATTTATTTATTTGACAGAGAGAGAGATCACAAGTAGGCAGAGAGGCAGGCAGAGAGAGAGGAGGAAGCAGGCTCCCCGTGGAGCAGAGAGCCTGATGCGGGGCTCGATCCCAGGACCCCGAGATCATGACCTGAGCCGAAGGCAGCGGCTTAATCCACTGAGCCACCCAGGCGCCCCTAAACAGGCATTTTTTAAAGTTCTCCATTTTAGTTGCCAATACAGTTAAATACCAGTAGACATAACACACATGAGCAAACTCTTTGGTGTCCTTGATAAATCTTCAGGGTGTAAATGGGTCTGAAGAACCCCCCCCAAAAAAAGAGAAAAAGGAACAAAGAAGTACTGTATTAGGGAAAAAATTATTTCCCTTGAAAATAGAAGTACATATATTGTTCTATTTTCTCTGTTACTATTGCTCCTAGTAGTCTCAATCAACAATACTAATGATAATTTTTTTTCAGTGTTCCAAGATTCATTGTTTATGCACCACACCCTGTCTTCCATGCAATATGTGCCCTCCTTAATACCCACCACCAGACTCACCCGTCCCCCCATCCCTCTCTCCTCCAAAACCCTCAGTTTGTTTCTCAGAGTCCACAGTCTCTCATGGTTTGTCTCCCCCTCTGATTTCCCCCAACTCATTTCTTCTCTCCATCTCCCAATGTCCTCTGTGTTATTCCTTATGCTCCACAAGTAAGTGAAACCATATGATAATTGACTCTCTCTCTCTGCTTGTCTTATTTCACTCAGCATAAAATCTTCCAGTCCCGTACATGTTGATACAAAACTTGGGTACTCAACCTTTCTGATGGCTGCATAATATTTCATTGTATATATGTACTGTATCTTCTTTATCCATTTGTCTGTTGAAGGGCATCTTTGGAGAAAGGGGAACCATCTTCACTGTGGGTAGGAATGCAAGTTGGTGCAGCCACTTTGGAAAACAGTGTGGAGAGTCCTCAAAAAATTAAAAATAGAGCTATCCTATGACCCTGCAATTACACTACTGGGTATTTACCCCAAAGATACAGATGTAGTGAGAAGAAGGGCCATATGTACCCCAATAATCATAGCAGCAATGGCCTCAATTGCCAAACTGTGGAAAGAACTAATGACATTTTTTTTCAAAAGAAGCCTTTAATTTAATTTTTTTCAATGTTCGAAAATTCATTGTTTATGCACCATACCCAGTGCTCTATGCAATACATGCCCTCCGTAATACCCACCACCAGGTTCACCCAACCTCCCACCCCCTCCCCTCCAAAACCCCCAGTTTTTTTTTTTCTCAGAGTCCACAGTCTCTCATGGTTTGTATCCCCCTACAATTTCCCCCAGCTCATCTCTCCTCTCTGTGTCCCAACATCCTCCGTGTTATTCCTTTTTCTCCGCAAGTAAGTGAAGCCATATGGTACCTGACTCTCTCTGCTTGACTTATTTCACTCAGCATAATCTCTTCCAGTCCGTCCAAAAGTTGGGTACAAAAGTTGGGTATTCATCCTTTCTGATGGAGGCATAATGCCCCATTGTATATATGGACCATAACTTCTTCAACCATTTGTCTGTTGAAGGGCATCTTAGTTCTTTCCAGTTTGGCAACTGTGGCCATTGCTGCTATGAACATTGGGATACAGATGGCCCTTCTTTTCACCACATCAGTATCTTTGGGATAAATACCCAGTAGTGCAATTGCAGGGTCATAGGGAAGCTCCATGTTTAATTTCTTAAGGAATCTCCACACTGTTTTTCAAAGGGGCTGCACCCACTTGCATTCCCACCAACAGTGTAAGAGGGTTCCCCTTTTTCCACATCCTCTCCAACACTTGTTGTTTATTGTCTTGTTGATTTTGGCAATTCTAACTGGTGTAAGGTGGTGTATCTCAGTGCGGTTTTGCTTTGAATCTCCCTGATAGCCAATGATGATGAACATTTTTTCATGTGTCTGTTAGCCATTTGTATGTCTTCTTTGGATTATTGTCTGTTCATGTCTTCTGCTGAGTTTCAGGAGTTCTTTACGGACCTTGGATATCAGCCCTTTGTCTGTAGTGTCATTTGCGGTTCTCTTCTCCCATTCCGTGGGTTGCCTCTTTGTTTTGTTGACTGTTTCCTTTGCTGCGTAGAAGCTTTTGATTTTGATGAAGTCCCAAAGTTCACTTTCGTTTCTGTTTCCTTTGCCTTTGGGGACATGTCTTGAAAGAAGTTGCTGTGGCTGATAATGATAACTTTTTTTTTTTAAAGATTTATTTATTTGACAGATAGAGATTACAAGTAGGCAGAGTGGCAGGCAGAGAGAAAGAGAGAGGAGGAAGCAGGCTCCCAGCTAAGCAGAGAGCCTGATGCGGGGCTTGATCCCAGGACCCTGGGATCATGACCTGAGCTGAAGGCAGAGGCTTTAACCCACTGAGCCACCCAGGTGCCCCTGATAATGATAACTTTTAACCTAACTAACTGACTTCTATTTCACAGAGAAAATTTGGTTGTGGATAATGGAGAACAGTCTGCCACAAATCAGCATTTTAGCCACAAGCAGAACTCATAAGTATACATAACACAACTTTCTATAGACACATGCTTGCTACAGCCTAATACACATTCTAAATGTGGCAGAACTTAACCAAAGATAAAGCCTATCTGTAGCATATTAAAAGCAAAAGCGTATAAACATGAAAGTGTGCTCAGTCATCAGTGTTTCTATGTTCTTACTTAGAAATGATTTAGGTATCCAGGATTATTCACTGATTAGCTCCTTTTAATTAATCTAAGGTTTCAAGTTCCCTTGAACTTTTTTTCAAGTTCCCAAGATCTTTTTTTTTTTAATAATTGAGACAAAATTTATATACCATAGAATTCCCCATTTAACATGTACAATTCAGTCGGTTTTGGTATATTTGCAAGATTGTACAACCATCACCATTAACCAATTCCAGAATATTTTCATCATTCCCAAAGAAAACCCCATCCCCTTTCCCCCACTCTCAGCGATCACTAATATGCTTATTGTATGTCTATATGTTTTACCTATTCTGTACATTTCATATGACCTTTTGTTTCTGGCTCCTTTCAATCAGCATGATGTTTTCAAGGTTCATCCATGGTACCATATATATCAGTATTTCCTTCCTTTTTATGGCCAAATAATATTCCATTGTATGAATATACCACATTATGTATACCTCCATCAGTTGACGGATATATGGGTTTTTTTCTACATTAGGCTATTAATAACACTGCTATGAATGTATGTGTACAAGTCTTGATATGAACATATGATTGGATTTTCTAGAATGGAACGTGGGAGTTGGAGTTTCTAGATCATATGATAGCTCTGCATTTAATTGTTGAAGAAAAACAAAACTATTTTCCACAGCAGCTGCATTATTTTGCATTCATATTAGCAATGTCTGAGAGTTCTTATTTTTCTACATTCTCACAAATGGTCATTATTATGTGCTTTTGATTATAGCCATCTCAATGTTTGTGAAGTGGTATTTCATTGTAGTTTTTAATTGCAATCCCCTAGTGACTAATGATGTTAAGCATCTTTTTCATGTACTTACTGGTCATTTGTATATATTTATTAAATGTATATTCACATCCCTTGCCCATTTCTCAATTCATTATTTGTCTTTTTATTGTTAAGTTTCCTAAAGATTTTAGAAATTCAAGCTGGCATACTAGAAAACACGATTCCTATGGAAATAAGGTGTTTCAAGATAGTGTGTTGAATGTTAATGAATTTTAAATACACAGAATCACATTTTTATAACCAATCTGTATAGGTTTACAGAAAGCATACCCAATAGAATTGAGAAAGCACTTTTATATTATATTTAACATTGGTAAATTAAAGTAAATATTGCTGTTATCATACCAAAATTACTCAACTAGTCATATTTGCCAAAATTTTACCTTAATTATATGAACTTGGATTCTTAAAATGTTTCTTAGTTTCTGTATGAGCATCTTAAAAAATTATAGCACATTGGAAGTATTATTCAAGTTCTGTATATTCTTGGAATTTGGGGAATATCCAAAGTACACATTTCTCTCTCTAAGTTCATTGGAATAGAGCTCCTTTATTTTTCTGTTTACTCTTTCTCTCTGTCTTTTAGCATCAGGAGCACATTCTCCTCCTTCTGCCTTTATGAGTAGTCTGACCATGAAACATTGCTGCCTGCCTGACTTTCCTCATTCCTCACAGCTTTTCTTCCTTAGGACAGGTTCCATCCCCTATTTTCCTGATCTTTGTTGTATCAGAAACTTCCCCTCTACCTAGTCTTCTTTTTTTGTTAAGTGTTGTTTATATCTGAGCCTTTTCTGTCATTACTTTGTTTCTATGCTAACTTGTTTTTGTCTTTTTTTCACCTCCCACTGCCATAGGCAAATGGATGGAAGGGTAGTACTTCAATCATTTGCTTAAATATTGCTTTAGACTTTATTCTAATCAAACTTTCTTAATCTCACTTTCATGCCTCATCTGTCTCAAATTTCTCTTAATTTTCATTAAAACACTTAATGTTACAAATGGTATAATACAAACATCCATTCTCTGTCATTTGAAATAATATTTAAAGTATTTTTTATTTACTATTTTTCCCTACCTTCTTTCTTCATGAGAGTCTTGGAGACAGGTATCAGGAAGGAAGGGGAGCCAGGAGGGAGAAGAGAAGGGAAGGAGGGAGAGAAAAGAACAAAAAGACAAAGAGAAGGAAAAAGAAGGGAAGTGGGGTGCCTGGGTGGCTCAGTGGGTTAAAGCCTCTGCCTTTCGCTCAAGTCATGATCCCAGGGTCCTGGGATCGAGCCCCGCATCGGGCTCTCTGCTTGACGGAGAGCCTGCTTCCTCCTCTCTCTCTCTCTGCCTGCCTTGCTCCCTACTTGTGATCTCTGTCTGTCAAATAAATAAATAAAATCTTTAAAAAAAAAAAAAGAAGGGAAGTCTCTTCTGCTGTTTGGAATCAGCAGACCAAACTCCTTGTTCCCACCTTCCTGCATTAAAATACTTTGACTTTGCTCCATACATTTTGTAAAACATCTTTGTGACATAATTATAAGAGCTTAAAAATGTAATAATAGGTTTGTCCATCAATAAAGCTTGCTCCTCAAATTGTTCTTTCATCTGAGTGAGCAAGATTCTCTTTGTGAGAGACCTAGCCAAGGACAAAGGTGAAGTCTGGAGTTCTAGAAAAGGGCTCCCCTGACAGCTGAAAGGTCCCATGAGTACTGGGCTGAAAAGCAAGCCAACAGCTTTGTTGTTAATGGATGTTAATTGTAGACCCAACAGAACTCTAGGCACTATGGACCATGAAGATGTACACAATAGAGTGCCTGCCCTTGAGCAGTTTATAGTAAATGGTGCTACTGAATTAAGTGTCAATACACACTAGAACACAAGGGTACACAAGAATGAATGTATCAGTGCCGGGAAGGTGAGGACTGTGGACAGAAGTGGGATTGGAACAGTTTCATAAATGAGACTGACTTGAACTGTGTCTGGAAGGGATGGAAGGATTGGCTGGATTGAGGACAAGAAGGAGAGAGGTGGTCATTATTATCAAAGAAATATAAACCAACCCAGAGGAAGGAAAAGATAATACAGAGTATTAAGGAAATATTGAAGAAGACAAAAGTGGAAACATTCTCAAGGGCCTTGAATGCCAGACTGAGGATGCTGAATGTCCCTCTCTTTATCCTGTCTCAACATAAAGAAGGACAGTAATTTCTGAACAGGACTTCTTTGTCTAAGATCCAGCCTGAGCTGCAATGGTCTTGTTCCTACCCATACTCCCCCCACCACCCTTTTCTTGCTACAGCTGTTTCCTTCGTGTATTTGCTTTAAATGTCCACTTCCTCATAACACCTTGTACGTGTAATCTACTCCCCTTTAATATTCTATCCTAGCATCTCTGACTTGTTTGCATATAATTAATTCAACCACCAAGAGCAACTCTATGTTTATTTATCTGCCCAGCCCCTCTGGCAGTAGTACCAAGTGTCACAAACTCAAGGTCCACATCCTCTGTATTTGCTTACAATGTTTTCTTTTCTTTTTTTTTTATTTTTTTAAAAGATTTTATTTATTTATTTGACAGAGATCACAAGTAAGCAGAGAGGCAGGCAGAGAGAGAGAGAGAGGAGGAAGCAGGCTGTCCACAGAGCAGAGAGCCCGATGCGGGGCTCAATCCCAGAACCCTGGGATCATGACCTGAGCCGAAGGCAGAGGCTTTAACCCACTGAGCCACCCAGGCGCCCGCTTACAATGTTTTCTTGATAATAAGGGCCACCTTTCTCCAGCCCTTCTTATCTCAGTCCAGCCAAATCTTTCCTTCCCTTCCAGACCCAGCTCAAGCCATTCTCATCCACAAAATTGTTCCAGCCCATTTCTGTCCACAGTACATCAAGAAGAGAAGGCCAACACTGCCATGAAACATCAACTTTGTAAGCAGTCAAAAAATAGGAAGTAACCCTAGGAAAGAAAGGAATAGGAGAAACAATGTCCCAGTCACAGAAAGAAGAGTTTCAAACAGGAGGTGATAAATAGCCTTAGAAAACTTACAAATATAGAGTGACAACAGAGGGCCTCTCACTTAGAAATAACCATGGATCTTTAAGAGACAGTTTCATTGGGGTGGTAGGGATGGAAAACATTTTGTCAGGGTTAAGAGTGTGCTTTTGAGAAGGCTGAAAAAAGAAAGGGGTAAGCTTGCATTTAAGGAAGGCAGAAATATGGAGAGTTAACAAGAGAGAGATTAAAAACATAGGGTCAAGAAGAGATGGCTGATGGTGCTGAAAAAGACAGTTGCGGGAATCATTAGCAATGCATTGTTAAAGGAAGCTTCAGAACATTCCTCACAGAATTGCCAAGACTGCATAAGGCAGCAACCTGAAATCACATTTGCTAATTCCTCACATGTTGGAACAATAGCAAAAGGCCATAAAAGAGACCTGACAAGCAATAGGTCTATGTTAATAAGACATTGAAGAATGAGCATGAAACAATGGGAGGGTTTTCTGTATCACAAAGCCCAGCCGTACCCATTTATCTTCTCCTCCAGGTATCTTTACAAAAATAAATCTACATGGCTCTCATTCAAATACATAAGAAAAGGTTTTGCACAATCTTTCCCTATAACATCATATAATTTCAGATATGGAAGGTACATTAAAAATATCTAGTCTACAATTCAATAACAAAAACCCAGAAAAATCCAATTTAAAAATGGGCAGAAGATCTGAATAGACATTTCTTCAAAGAAGACATATAGATGACCAACAGACACATGAAAAGATACTCACCATCATTAACCACGAGGAAAATGCACATCCAAACCACAATGAGATGTCACCTTACACCAGTCAGAATGGCTATTATCAAAAACACAAGAAATGACAAGGGTTGGCAAGCCTGTGGCAAAAAGGGAATGCTCATAGTGTTGGTGGGAATGTAAGTTGATACAGCCACTGTGGAAAAGAGTATGGAGGTTCTTCAAAAAATTAAAAATAGAACTACTCTATGACCCAGTTATTGCACTGCTAGGTATATAGCCCCCAAATACAAAAACACAAATTCAGAGGGATACATGCACCACTATGTTTATTGCAGCATTATTTACAACAACCAAACGATGGAAGCTGTCCAAGGGCCCATCAATAGATGAAAGGATAAAGAAGATGTGAACCATAAAAGGAATGAAATCTTGCCATTTGCAACAACGTGGATGGAGCTAGAGAGCATTATGCTAAGTGAAATAAGTCAGTCAGAGAAAGACAGATACCATATGATCTCATTGATATGTGGAATCTAAGAAACAAAACAAACAAGCAAAGGAAAAAGAGAGACAGACCAAGAAACAGAGGGGAGGTGGACCGGGGGACAAGGGAAGTAGGGGATGGGGATTAAAGTGTGTACTTTGATGAGCACTAAATAATTGTATAGAATTATTGAATCACTATATTGTACACCTGAAACTAACATAACACTGTATGTTAGCTATACTGGAACTAAAATCAAAAACATAATATAAGAAAAGAAAATGAAAACACTAAGTCGAAAAGGTATGTATACCCCTATGTTCATTGTAGCATTATTTACAATAGCTGTGATATAGAAGCAACCAAGGTGTCCATTGATAGATGAATGAATAAAGAATATGTGGATATATATCCAACAGTAATAACTTGAGCATAAAAATTAATGAAATCTGGGCACCTGGGTGGCTCAGTTGGTTAAACAACTGCCTTCAGCTCAGGTCATGATCCCGGAATCCCAGGATCCAGTCCCACATCAGGCTCCCAGCTCCCTGGGGAGTCTGCTTCTCCCTCTGACCTTCTCCCCTCTCATGCTTTCTCTCACTCTCTCCTCAAATGGATAAATACAATCTTTTTAAAAAATGAAATCTTGCCATTTGTGACATTAATGAACATAGATGGTATTACGCTCAGTGAAATAAGTCAGACAGAGAAAGACAAATGCTGTATGACTTCACTTATATGTTGATTCTAAAAAACAAAACAAAACAAACAAACAAAACCAGACTCAGATAAACAGAACAGACTGATGGTTTCCAGAGGAGAGGAGGATTTGGTGGCGGAGGGAGGGGGAGTGAAATAGGTGAAGGGGATCAAGAGGTACAATCTTGTAGTTTTAAATAAATAAGCCATGGTTATATAAGGTACAACAGATGGAATATTGTCAATAATATCATATTAGCTTTGTATGGTGACAGATGGTAACTAGACTAATTGTGGTGATCATTTCATAACATATATGAATGTTGAGTCACTATATTATACATAGGAAACTAATACAATATTGTAGTCAACTATACTTTAATAAAAATTTATCTATTCATGGACAACAATGGACCCAAATCAAGATGACATTTTCCTTTCCCAATTGTAGTTTCCTTTTGTTTCTCTGCAGAGTAATAATAATTTCTTTTTAAAAAGTTCACTCTTCAACTAATATATGACAAAGGCATAGTTGATAAATAGAAATTCTCATCTTTCCATCTCTAAATCTTCCACTGGTTTAATAATTCACTCCTTCTCAGTGCCTTAAAAATGGGACTTTAATCTTTGAATCCCTCTGTAAAGCCATTCTCTTCTCCTCCCACTTACTAAATGGACTCCATTTATCACTCATTTTATGGGAGCTTATCTACTCCAGGAGAAGTTTGATCAGATAACCTTGTCCTTAGAAAACCAGAGGAAGATTGTTAGGAATGACTTCTATTGTTTGAGAACTTCTCTTTGATCTGAAATATTGAGGGAGGCTATAGGATGTCCCCTGGGTCTCTTGTGTTTTTGAGAGTCCAGGAAATGATTACCCTGGTTTCAGAGTCTGGAGAGCCTTTGCTGAACATGCTCACTGGATCCCATTCTTCAGAATCATTTGAGGATGAGCTTAATCCCCAGCCAGAGACTGAACATTCCTAGTTTAATGTTGTGATAGAATATGACAGATTTATACATTATTCTGACATAATAAAATGCAAAGAGATGAAGTGTTTTATTTACACAGTAACCTCTTATTTCAACAGTTCAGTCATGGTTACATAGACTTTCTTGGCCTTGTCAGAAATGGCCTCAGGAGGCATGGCCATGCCTTGCAGAGCAGCCTCAACCCTTCAAAGACAGGAGATCCAGGCCATAAAGTCATGAAGGGAAAAAAACGACAACACAAACAAACAAGAAACAAAACCAGGAGACCTGGGACCATCCACTGCTCTAGGGCTTCCATCTTCCTCTGTTTGGATGCAGAAGTCACAGAGTAAATGTTGAATGAACCCCTTTTCAGGTTCGTCATTCACTCAACAAACATGGCTGATAATTGCTTCAGGAAACATTGTGTTCCCTCTAGGAGATATAAGAAAGTGACATAAAGGTGAAAGGGGGTGCTGTTCTGCACTCAAGGGGAAGGCAGCCTTGGGAGAGAACCACACAAATACTTAAATTCAATGTGCTATGCCCTTCAGTAGACAACACACTGGTTATTAGAGAGGAGGACACAGAGAAGAGATTAAACTAACCTTGGGGTAGTCAAGAAAGCTTTAGAGAATCATTCTAACTGAAAATCATTACGGCTCTCTTACACCAAACTTATGACTTCAGTAGAGAAGATAAGGAAAGATATGGTACTTTCTCTTCTAACCAGTGCTCTGGACGTAATATTGGAGGGCACAGAATCCTTGGCTATGAATCTTTGGGAAATTTGAAAAGTGTGTGAGCACATAGAGAGATGCTGGCTCCCACACTCTTCCAGAATAGGACCAGGCCTTGGCATGGGGTGAAATGGGAGTCACCCTAGATAACGCCATTCTTATTTACTAGAGCAAAGTGTATCCTTCCATATGGGTTTTCTTGTATATCTGGATAGGAGAACGTAGATGAAAAAAAACACCTTCTTCATCACCAACATGGAGAAAATGAGGAGATGGTTTGCTCCAAGGTTTTTTACCCACTCCCCATCCCGTTTTGAGAGAAAGGAGAAAAAGCAGACCTCATTCTAAAGTAAGGCCTCATTACTCAAACTGTGACTGATGCACCAGCAGCATGAGCATCACCTGGAAGCTCTTTAAAGATGCAGAATCTTGGGACATCTGGGTGGCTCAGTTGTTAAACATCTGCCTTCATCTCGGGTCATGATCCTAGCGTCCTGGGATCCAGCACCACATCAGGCTCCTGCTTCTTCCCTCTGCCCCTGCTTGTGTTCCCTCTCTCATGGTGCCTCTCTCTGTCAAATAAATGAAATCTTTAAAAGAGAAAGGAAGGGAAGAAGGAAGGAAGGAAGGGAGGGAGGGAGAAAAAGAAAAGAAAGAAAAAGAAATGCAGAATCTTGGGTCCCAGCCCCAAATGACTTCATCAGAAGGGGCAGCTTAACAGGATGCACAGGTGATTAGATTTGTACGCATGTTAAAGTTTGAGAAGCCCCACTCTAGACCAGCATGGTGGCTGAATATTGGAATCACCTCAATATCCTTTTAAAGCACTGATCCCACCCCCAGGAATTCTGATTTAAATGGCCTGGCTTCCTAAGTGATTCCAAATGTGAGTGAAGGTAGTAAAGCACATGGGAGCCTCTTGTTCCCTATAAGAACCTCTGAAATTGCAGAGGGTCTGGGTGTTGCTGACATGGAATGGATACGGAGAGCTCCTGGAAATCCGGCGAACCAGCTGCCCCTTCTCCATACAGGTAGGAGCTGGGACCAAGCCTGGCTCTTCATATTCAGGGGCCTGACCTTATCCTTACTCCTATACTCATGAAGGCTACTCACTATGCATCTCAGTATGTGGAATCCATGTAGAAATTCATTATGGTAGCTCAGAACCTTAAGCCCAGAATGTTCCTAAGTGTTTCCTAAATGTATGCCTAAGTGTTTTGCTCATCCTCAAGCAAATCATTTGTGTTCAGGATAGGGTCCTGTGCCGTAGAATGTAATAAAAGGAGAAAGGTTGTCCAGGAAATTTAAGGGCCTAAAATCATAAAGGATGAAACAAACAAAATAAACCCAAAAGAAGTTATCCAAAGGAAGCAGCACCCAGTGAACCCCAGCCTTGAGTCAGCACAGGGGAGGCCCAGCCCCTTCTAGGGGAGCCTGATTAAGGATCAGGCTCAGGTGCTGGGCTGGGCTGTGTGTGCTGCTGCTTCTCGTCCCAAGACCAAGTTTTGTTTGTTTGTTTGTTTTTGGGTTTTTTTGTTTATTTTTTAAATTTGTTTATTTTCAGCGTGACCGTGTTCATTGTTTTTGTACCACACCCAGTGCTCCATGCAGTACGTGCCCTCCCTATTACCCACCACCTGGTTCCTCAACCTCCCACCACCCCCCCGCCCCTTCAACACCCTCTGGTTGTTTTTCAGAGTCCATAGTCTCTCATGGTTCATCTCCCCTTCCAGTTTCCCTCAACTCCCTCTCCTCTCCTTCTCCCCATGTCCTCCATTATTTGTTATGCTCCACAAATAAGTGAGACCATATGATACTTGATTCTCTCTGCTTGACTTATTTCCCTCAGCATAATCTCTTCCATGTTGCTACATGTCCCGTCCATGTTGCTACAAAAGTTGGGTATTCATCCTTTCTGATGGAGGCATAATACTCCATTGTGTATATGTACCACATCTTCCTTATCCATTCATCCATTGAAGGGCATCTTGGTTCTTTCCACAGTTTGGCGACCGTGGTCATTGCTGCAATAAACATTGGGGTACAGATGGCTCTTCTTTTCACTACATCTGTATCTTTGGGGTAAATACCCAGCAGTGCAATTGCATGGTCATAGGGAAGCTCTATTCTTAATTTCTTGAGGAATATCCACCCTGTTCTCCAAAGTGGCTGTACTAACTTGCATTCCCACCAACAATGTAAGAGGATTCCCCTTTCTCCACATCCTCTCCAACACACGTTTCCTGTCTTGCTAATTTTGGCCATTCTAACTGGTGTCAGGTGGTATCTCAATGTAGTTTTAATTTGAATCTCCCTGATGGCTAGTGATGATGAACATTTTTTCATGTGTCTGATAGCCATTTGTATGTCTTCATTGGAGAAGTGTCTGTTCATATCTTCTGCCCATTTTTTGATATGATTATCTGTTTTGTGTGTGTTGAGTTTGAGGAATTCTTTATAGATCCTGGATATCAACCTTTTGTCTGTACTGTCATTTGAGTTTTAATAGCAACTTCCCTTCATTGGCTGCTTAAACCCCCCCCCCCCACCACCACCACCATGGCTGGAAAGAAGTGTCACATTTTACTTGCTCCCCAGCCTTTGTCCCCCCCCCCCCCCCAGAGAAGGTTTGCACATGTGGAGGGGACCCTGTGAGCCACCTCCAGCCTAGGGTGACTATTGTAAGGGAACTTTCAGCTCCTCTCCTTGCAGCACTATGAAGTGCCTAGGGAAACCCAGGACTCAGACAACTGCTTTTCTTTGCCTCTTTGCCTGCTTTTTTTGAAGATTCTGCAAGCAGGGCATGGCCAACTTTATAACAACAGCTATGCTGGGTGAGTAGAGTGACTTTTGTTTCCTGTGTGACTTTTAGTTGGATAAGGGGGCTGGTTTGCTCTTGAGTCTGCCTCAGATTTTTTTTCTTATCTGTGATTTTTTTTAAATATTTTATTTATTTATTTGACACAGAAAGAGAGATCACAAGTAGGCAGAGAGACAGGCAGAGAGAGAGGGGGAAACAGGCTCCCCACTGAGCATAGAGCCCGATGTGGGGCTCGATCCCAGGACCCTGAGACCATGGCCTGAGCCGAAGGCAGAGGCTTAACCCTCTGAGCCACTCAGGCGCCCCCTTATCTGTGATTTTTATGTGAATCTGTACACTTCACCCTCACCTAAGTAAGCATGTGTGCAGTTCCCAGCTCTTGGGTCGAGCTCACTGAGAGAATGCGGCGGTCGTAAGTCTAGCTTTTCACACTTTTTATAGTGTGCCACCCTCCACTGTGGACCAGTGTTAAATGGGATTCTGTCCTTGACGTGGCCAGTATTTATAGTATCTGCGTAAGAAGGATGCTGTTGTACCACGTGAATTATGACCTGAAAACTAGAGCTTCTCCTTCAGGATTGTAGAGAGAAAGGGTTGAAATTCACCAGTGATTAAGACCAGAGTGTGTCTTTGTTTGTGTGTTTGTTAGCCTGCATAGTGGTTATTAGAAAGATTTTAAAATCTGAGCCATGCAAATGAGCCAGCTCAAAATAAGCCGAATAAAAATAGTCAACAGTAAAATTGGGTGTTTTTTTCAGAAGGGAAGAATGTAGAAGGGGAAAAAACAATTAGTCCCCTCTCCCCCCTCCCTGTGTCTGTAGTTTAGGGTACCTTGTGTTTGCCTTTTTTTTTTTTTAAAGATTTTATTTATTTATTTGACAGAGAGAGATCACAAGTAGATAGAGAGGCAGGCAGAGAGAGAGAGAAAGAGGGAAGCAGGCTCCCTGCTGAGCAGACAGCCCGATGCGGGACTGGATCCCAGGACCCTGAGATCATGACCTGAGCCGAAGGCAGCGGCTTAACCCACTGAGCCACCCAGGCGCCTCTTGTGTTTGTCTTTCTTAAGGAGGCACAGGACTGTGTAAGAAGCAGTGTGCAGGGACACCTGGGTGGCTCAGTGGGTTAAAGCCTCTGCCTTCAGCTCTGGTCATGATCCCAGAGTCCTGGGATCTAGCCCTGCATCAGGCTCTCTGCCTAGCGGGAAGCCTGCTTTCTCTCTCTCTCTCTCTCTCTCTCTCTCTCTCTCTCTCTCTCTCTCTGCCTGCCTCTCTGCCTACTGGTGATCTCTGTCAAATAACTAAAATAAAAAATTAAAAAAAAAAAAAAAAAGAAACAGTGTGCGACTCTGCACCTCTTCTCCCAAAGGCTTGCTGTGGACTCTACAACATTTGTTTTACTCAGATTTGCAGGGGGTCATTCTTTGACTCTGGAAATTATATTACTGCATTTTAAATCAGGAAGAACCTTAAATAGCTCATCTAATTCAATTCCTTTTTTTTAAATTTTTTTTAAAGATTTTTTATTTACTTATTTGACAGAGAGAGATCACAAGTAGGCAGAGAGGCAGGCAGAGAGAGAGGGAAGCAGGCTTGCTGCTGAGCAGAGAGCCCGATGCGGGACTCGATCCCAGGACCCTGAGATCATGACCTGAGCCGAAGGCAGCGGCTTTAACCACTGAGCCACCCAGGCGCCCCTAATTCAATTCCTTTTTATAGAGGAGGAAAACCAGGGTCTTAAATCTTTATCTTTCTGTAACTATCAATTGAGGAAAACTTTCCCCTAGGTGTGTCCAGTGTGTTAAGGCATAGTTGTTCTTACTAGGAATAATGTAAAGAAGAACTTATAAGTATGACCCTGGAAAGAGAAATACTTCCCTTTTGTCTCCTAAGGAATCTAGTGCTGGGGCACCTGGGTGGCTCAGTGGGTGTGTCCTCCACCCCCTTTGCCTGCCTCTCTGCCTACTTGTGATCTCCCTCTGTCCAATAAATAAAATTTTAAAAAATAATAAAGAATCTAGGCCCTGCCTTTACTGTTTCTCCTGAATATGGTGCTTACAGGGAAAACTTAAACAAAACAATACAAAAAAACCTGTCCTCAGTTGTGGGGACAATACGATGGCAGAGGAGGTATTGGGGGAGATAAGGGCTATGGATGGTAATACAATCCTGATTTTTCCACCCCTGTGTTCCAGGGAGAAAGAGAAAGGGGCGAACATCAGAAGGGTTGCTTATCAGTCTCCTAAACACACAGGGTTCAGGCTTCACATCCTGTCATTCGTCATGCCTTTGGAGATCTGGACAAAGGAGCCATGATTCGTGACAGGTATTGGCCCCACTGTGGAGTTTACGGACTCTCCTGTCTGGTGTCGGGCCATGTGATAATCACAGATCACAGGTTTAGACACACCGTGTGACCTAGGACCACACTGCTCCACTCAGCTGGGGCCCTGTTCTTAATTATTTCAGTGTGTGGTGCTTGATGATGACCAAATTAGCAGACCTGCTTCAGCGGAGCAGGTGCAGGCACTTAGCTAAGCACCATGTAGAAGAAACGGAGCCAATGGCAGTAATTTCTCCTTCTAGAATTTGCTGCAACTGTAACTTTTCTGGAGGAAGCTGCACTATTTTTCTGTTCTGCAATGGAAGCATTGCTGTTTTCCCTTTGGCTGTGACATAATAAGTCAGTCCCAAATGTATAAATTACCAGATGTGTGAAAGTTGGAGAAAAAAGCTGAAACATTTGAGAAACTGAAGATCAACAGGTAAAGCGATCTTCAGTTTCTCAAATGTTTCAGCTACCATCACTGTAGAAGCCTAAAGCTTCTTTAAAACCAGAAGTGTCTGAGCACATTCCCACCAGAAATGAGGGATTTTAACTTCATCTTACTAAATAGGCCATTCTCTCGTCACGAAAGACAGAAATGCTGCTTATGTTTGGGATTCCTTTGTTTGCTTCCTTTAGGAACTACTTTCTGCCTGTCTCGTTCTTGAGTGAGTAAGAACCTGATGGCATGACATGGTGGCATAGTTACTTCGTGTAATCTTTGTTGCCAATTCAAGGTTAAAATTCTAAACCACCTCACTTTTTCTCCTTTAATAGGTTTAGGCTTGTTAATTATGGAGCGGCCCCATTTCTTGCATTTTGGTAAAAACAATTTTGTAGGTCTTTATCAACAATATAATGCAGTTATGGGTATCCCCATTTTACAGTTAAGCTAAATGAAGTACAACTGGGTAATCCAACTTCAGAGCTAACTAACCAAGGTCATTGTAAGGGCACAGTTGGGATTCTAACCTAGCTCTGCTTGACTGGACAAACTACTTCCTATTCCATCACTCGCTTAAGATACAGAAGATAATTGGTCTTAAGGAAAACTGAAGGTTTAATCTTGTTTGGGGAACTGATAGTTTCAGGGTAATAAAGAAGTGGATTATGTAGCTAAAACTGGAAGTCTAATTGTGGTTCCCTTCTCTAGGTGATGAGTCACTGATGGTGAATCCTCATTAGAAAAGCAGGCAGACAACACAAGGGATGGAAAGTGGAAGATGAGTAAAAACAAAGTAGTACAGGAACTGGCCATGGGTGTGTGCCTTCATTCATTCAACAAGTAATATTACTCTGTGCCAAAAACATGAACCAACAGAGTCCATGCCCTCTGATAGCTCGGTTTAGTAAATAACCCCACACATAACATTAGTATACAGTGTATAAATGTTGGGTGGAACGAAGAGACCATGAGGATTGATTAGTGAGCTCTGCACCAAGAAGTGTGGAGTGGAAATTTATTCCAGGCCTCGCCTGTTCTGATCACTCAGCCCTGCTATAGCTCAGCTGGGGAGGAGCGTGAACATGCTTCCTGACACTAGGGTTCCTTGTTGGACTTGAGCCCAGTGGTACTGGATGTGCCCACTGAGGACTGGAACACTCCTTCCTCACTCAGCCCTGTACATGCTGAAGAATCCTTTCCTGTCACTGTGTGGTCATTTCAGGGGAGCAACTCTAAGGACTGCCTTTGTCCCATGACCATAGGTATGTATGTGCAAGGCTGATTATGGCCCACTAGACAGCTGGTGCATGCTGAATAGTCAGTGTCCATGCAGGATCCACACCCCCATCCTTAACCCTGTTGCCCCCATACCCATACCGTATATCCCTACCTTGGTTTACTAGTCCTTCATGGAAAAGGGATATGGAAAATTAGGAATGGAAGGGAACAGGATTTTTTTTTTTTAAGAAGGCAGTTTGGTCCTTGAAACCTTTAACCAAAGAGACCCCAAATCAGGATGTGACCTATTGAAAAGCAGACAACTATGAGAAATACGGTGACTCAGAACAGCTTGAACTTCAGTGACATCATATTTGTTTTCCAACTTACCACTCTGCTGCTGAGAGACAGAGGAAGAGCCAGCTTTTTATTTTCATCCTCCAAGGGTGGCTTCCTTTTAGAGTCTAACTTTTAGAAACCCAGAGCTAGAGTTCAAGAGCACAGGGTGGTCATTGGAATCTGAGTTGAGTTCTATGGTGGTAGTTAAAACTCCTTTCAGGTAAGATGGCTCGAAATCCCTGTTTCCCTGAGACTGGCGTGGTTCTCACCTGCTCTTCTGGCCTAGTAATTGGCAATACACCATTTCAGTCTGAGCAGAGTCCTGATTTAGATCGTAAATCATGGATTCAGCCTTACTCACTGTGTTTCCTTCTTTAATAAGCATTGTTTCGAGTATTCAGCTACCTTCTTATTTCAAGACTGCAAATTTAGTTCCTTACTATCTTCCTATAGAAAGTCTCCTCCTTGTCCTCTCTCTCTTCTCCCTTGCATAGCCACCAGTCATATTCAGTATTTCCTTATCATAGCCCAAATTAAGGTGGCTTTCTCCTAACGGCGGCTCTACCTCTCTACTCCATTCTCATTCTAAATGATCTTACTAAAATAAGCCTTTGCGTGTGTTACTCCCTTGCTCAAAAATCTACTTTGTCTTCCTATTGCTAACTACATCAAATCCAGAATCCTTTGCTTGGGTTTCAAGGCCTCTATAATCAGACTCTATGGTTCTCCTGTCTCTATTTCACTCTTTTTCAGCCTTGAGACTCCTCTGTAGTCCAGAGAAAGGGAACGCTTCAGACTTGACCCATCTTTAACAAAAGAAGGCAGGCCCCATTCATCATAAGGGCCTAAAGCAAGAATGAGCCATCTCAGATCATGAATGAGAGATTGGAATGTGTGAGCAAGAGGGGCATTAGGGAATTATGAAAGATGTACAGTAGGTTTTAAGTTTGGTTTTTAAACCCATTCTTCACAAGTCAGTGTGGTTTATAGAATAGTTCTTCAGTGTTGTCTGGAAAGTTCCTTTGAGGTCTTGGCCCTTACTAATGGGAGAATAATTTAAGTTTTCCTTATGCACTAGCTCAAAGGGCAACTCCTAAGTGCTGATTATGAGGTGTTTATTCCAAAAGCTTTATTCCCCACAGTCTGTTCTGTGTGTTGAGGCCTCCTGCTTTGCTTGGTAAAAGCATACAATGCTGTAGGTCTCTATTTCCTCTGACCTGAACTCCCAGGCAGGCATAGGGATCCGCATTCCCTCTGCCACTGAGCTAGGAGAAAGAGGAGTGTTTTATCTGCTTCTGGGCCACTTCTTGGAGCCCAGTCTGATAATGAAGACTTTATTTTATGGCACCAGGATACATTCTGGGTAATACCGTTAAACATGGTCACTTCCACTTCCTGAAAAGTAGTGAAGGATGTTACTATTCCATAATTTTATATTGTGAAAGCTACAAATGCATAAGTCTTTTAGTCTGTGTAAATGGAACTGCTGATCAGAAAATAAAGTTGTCTTGTGAACTGTTCTAGTCTTCACTATGATCCCTCAGTAGATAACTGGTTCATAGGATTAGAATTTGCTTTGCCAAACAAATACCTTTTCCAGTCTGCCTCTGGGCATTAGTTCCTTAATAAAGTGGAATGTAGAATATGAAGTTTTCAAGTAGCTTGTTCTGGGTAGTATAGTAAATTTCATAAATTATTTTATTAAAGTTTCAAGCAAACTTTAAAATGGCTTCAACAAAATTAACATCTCCCCAGTGTACTTTGAAAATAATAAAATATTAGTATTTTTTGCTAAGAATACTGTTGGGTTGTGGGTTTGCTGGTTTGTTTTTGTTTGTTCTTTTTCTATAACAACCCCAAATCTCAATGGTTTGAACAAGAAATTTCTTTCTCATGTAGAAATACAAGCAGGTATAGTTGGTAGTGCCAGAGAAATGAACTCTGTCCTGTGTCTCTACCATGCTCAACACTCAACTCCCAAATGTGGTTCAGTGAGTCTAGCTCTTGAGGTCCGACCAGCAGGACCATGGAAAGTGTTGGTCCCTCTCCTTTAAGAGAAAAATCCTTCACCATCACTCCCTACTGGCCAGAGTTAGATAGATTTAGATGCATGGGAGGCTATGAAATAATGGCTGGGAATGGTGAGTATGGCTTGGGGGAAACATACTAGGAAATAACTAGGAGCTTCTCTCAGTGGTCACTCTGACATTTAATGATTACCAATCTACTTTCCCTTCTATTTCATTCTCCTATAGAAGCAATCCATCCAAATGGGCTTTTAGAATTGTGTACTTGACACAGATTCAAAATGTGTATTTTTATTCTGTAAGTGGTATTTAAGTCATAGAATCAGAAAACAAAGACCACAAAATTAGAGCTCAGTCCCTTTCTTTAATACACGAGGAAGCAGAACTCAAAACAAAAAATTTGCAGAGCTGGTGGAGTGGGACTAAAACCCAGGTCAGCTGAGTTTGAAGTAGTCCTTATAGTTAACAACACTGTTTGGTGAATCCAGAAATCTTACTCTTTCTTATTCCTTAGGGTTATTGGGGATGAAATAAAATGACTTCTCAGCCTTGGCAAGGCTGAGAAGTGTTTAATGAGGGAGGATTTAATTTCATTTCTATAAATATTTGTAGCATATCTGGCCCTCTGCTAGTCTGGGACTACAGATAAAAGAGCAGCCTATGTGCATGGGGTGATTAGATGCTTGTCAAGAATTTAAAAAAAAAATCAAAATCTAGATTACTTTCTTTCCCTGCTCCCCAAGGAAAATTTCCTTTCCCATCATTGAGAAGGGAAGACTTGAAGGCTAATAATTGGGGACAAAAGACTGGGATATTATAGTGATCATGGTAATAACATGGTAGAGCCTGGTTTCTGGCAGTAACAATCAAAGGGAAAGGACGGAACCAATTAAAGAAATACTTAACAGGTAGAATTTTCACAATTGGGTAACTGAAGAGGAGACAAAGGAGGAAATAGTGTAAAATGATTCTTAGGATTAATAGAACTGAGCTCTTTGCAGAGAGGGTAAGTAGTGCTTCAGCTCTGTGTAGTTTGAGGGATTTATAAAGTACCCAACTGGATAGATGGCTCTGAAGCTCAAGATATCTAGACTGTGGAATTGATTCCAGGAACTGATGTATGCCTTCTTAAAACCATCGAGTGTAGGATGGGGAATCTAGGAAGCACTCATTACATTAAAAATAAAGAACTCAAACCAGGATAGAACAATGGGGGAAGGGAGAGCCAGAGAAACTAGTAGAAAGTACTAGAAAGAAACCCAGGAGAGTAAGATCCAAGAAAGGTGAGGCCAGTCACATTAAATATGACAAAGTGATATCCATTGGCTTGGCCATTCAAGATCTCAGTTGTATTATCATCAGAGGTGCTTTTAGTGAAATGGTGAGGGAAATCCAGAGCAGGGTCGGTTGAAGAACAAATGGGATGTGAGGACATTAGCGGTGAGTGTAGACCATAATTTAAAGAAGCTTATCCATGAAGTCGGAGTGGAGAGTTGATAAATAGTTGAAAGGGTTTTGTTCTTGTTTTTACTACTTAAGATAGGGGAGTATGACCATGTTTTATGCCAGGTGGTAGGAAAAAGAATAAGACTATAGATAAGAAATGGAGTTAGGTGTCTGAAGAGAGAGGAAGTTAGCTGGCCTCTCTCCTAAACAAACAAACAAACAAAACAAAACAAAAATCTAGCCCTATGAAGACATAGTAGATAAAGGACCTTATAAAAGATGATTTATCAGTTTTCTTTTTTTAAAAGATTTTATTTATTTATTTGACAGACAGAGATCACAAGTAGGCAGAGAGAGAGGAAGGGAAGCAGGCTCCCTGCTAAGCAGAGAGCCCAATGCAGGGCTTGATCCCAGGACCCTGGGATCATGACCTGAGCAGAAGGATGAGGCTTTAACCCACTGAGCCATCCAGGCGTCGCTCAGTTTTGTTTTCTTAAACTTAAATTTTAGAGTTACTGTACAGAGGATTCCTACACATTGCTTCCTCTAATGTTACCAAATCTCTTACAAAATTTATAAATTGGAATATAATATCGGTGTTAAGTATATTATTATGTCTAATATTAGTTGGAAAGTCTCTCATGTAGATAACCTATTACAAAACTGATTACCTTTCATCTTCCTGGGAAATTAAAAGTTCTGTTAAAATGTCTTCACGTTGTCTGAGCCAAATGAATGGGCTTCCCTTTTCCCTCCTCCTGTCAATTCCCTCAGGACTGGAGGTACACCATCCTCTCCATCTTTCCAGTCCCATCTTCCCTCATCATACCACACTTACCAAGTACCAGCCAAACCAACGTATGCCTTACCAACAATCCTATGTTCCAGGCAGGGTTAGGAATCTCCAAAGCAGAGAGCAGAAGAGTCTCTGCCTCTTGAGGGCTTTTTTAAAAAATCTTTAAAATTCAATTTAGTTAACATACTATATTAGTTTCAGGGATAGAATCTTATGATTCATCAATTGCACTTAACACCCAGTGCTTTTTTTTCCCTTAAGATTTTATTTATTTGACAGACAGAGATCACAAGTAGGCAGAGAGGCAGGCAGAGTGAGAGGAGGAAGCAGGCTGTCCGCAGAGCAGAGAGCCCAATGCGGGGCTCGATCCCAGAACCCTGGGATCATGACCTGAGCTGAAGGCAGAGGCTTTAACCCACTGAGCCACCAAGGCGCCCCACACCCAGTGCTCTTTACATCAAGGGCTCTGTTTAATACCCATCATCCAATTATCCTTTCCCTCCAGCAACCTTGAGGGCTTTGATCTTAATCCAGTGATCTAAACTGGGGCAGGGGAGAATGTAAATGCAACTACATTAGATCAACAACCCTCTTCCTACTCTTGACTTTTGACACACACAGTGTGTATTTGTATAGCATTTCAGTCTTAGATTGAGGGTTGCTAAATGTTACAACTAGGGTATCACATTTTATCACCAGATGAGCTTATTTTTGCACTTAAAGAATCTGACAACCTATACAGGTGACCTCATTTGCCATATTTTCACATCCCTCCTCTATCTTTTAGATTTCCATCTTAATGGGACTAATTTATGAATCCTCTAAATGTCTAAGTTCCTATTTGTGATTTTTGTGGACATAATGAAGACACAAGGTTTCTAGTAAGAGACTATAATAGGACTGACCATATCAATCATGTTTCCATGGAAGGTATATAATGTGTGTATGATGTAGTAGCAATACATTTGGCATCAAAATTGCTAAACATATGGAAGGTTAGAGGGATTTGGGACAACCCTGTATAGCAGGCTGTTTGGAGTAAAAACTTGCTGCTGGAAACTGTATTCTATGCCCTTGACTTACAGGGCAGAAAGGAGGACACAGGAAGAACTGGGCTCCCCTATAGGAGTTTTAAGGCCTCTATGTGTCAGGAAAAGGGAATGACTGCAAGTGACAAGTAGGAAATCCTCTTAATATAATATCAGATAGAAAGACTACTTCAGCATTTCAGAGAGAAGTATAGTCTGACTGGTTTTTCCTCTGCCCTAAATGAGGGTGTTTATTCCCTTAGAATATAGTTGGCCTTCACAGCAGCTGTTCTGAAACTCTGCAGTTACTTAAAGCTCTTACTCTACCTCACTCTCCTTCCTTACTACCCCTGACCCCAAACTTTTTACTAATAAAACCAAAGATGTGTGTCCTTAAGATGGAGTCAATGTGGTGTATGGCCTGAGTTATCTTGTCTCCCATCCTCTCTGACTCAATCTATATGAGTCCCAGGCCCACCTCTCTTTCCAAGACAATATCTCCTTTATCAAGTCAACACTAATTTTTTCCCCCAAAGTATAGTTGATGGTTACATTAGTTTCAGGTGTACAACATAGCGATTTGACAAGTTTATACCTTATGCTAAGTTCACCACAAGTGTAGCTGTCATCACAGAATCTATTACAGAATCTATTACAATATCATTGACTATTACCCTATGCTGTTCCTGTCATCCCCGTGACTTACTCATTCCGTAACCGGAAGTCCATATCTCCCACTCCCTTTCACTCCTTACGCCCCTTCCCCTACCCATCTCTGCTCTGGCAACCTTCTATGTGTTGTCTGTATTTGAGTCTGTTTCTGTTGATTTTATTTTTTAGATTCCACACATAAATGAAATCATATGGTCTTTCTCTAATTTAATTCACTTAGCATAATAACATTTAGGTCTATCCAAGTTGTTGTAAATGGCGGGATCTCCTCCCTTTTTTACAATTGAATAATATCCGTGTGTGTATGTGTGTGCGTGTCTGTGTGTGTGTGTGTGTGTACAACATCTTTATTCATCTATTGGTAGACACTTGTTGTTTCCATATTTTGCCTACTGTAAATAATGCTGTAATAACATACGGATGCCTATATATTTTCAAATTATTGTGTTTGTTTTCTTTGAGTATATCTCTAGTAGAATTACCAGATCTTATGGTTAATTAAGTTAATTAACTTAATTTTTATTAACTTTTTGAGAAACCTCGATTGTGGCTGCACCAGTCTACATTCCCACCAACAGTGCAAGAGGGTTCCCTTTTCTCCACATTCTCACCAACACTTGTTTTACCTTTTTGATTTTAGACAATGTGACACATATTAGGGGGTATCTCACTGTGGTTTTGATTTGCATTTCCCTGATTAGTGATGTTGAACATCTTTTCATGTATCTATTGGCCACCTGCTGTCACCTTTGGAAAATGTATATTCGGGTTCTCTGCCAATTTCTAATCAGATCATTAGATTTTGGGTTTTTTGGTTTGTTTGTTTGTTTTGATAAGTTGTATTCTTAGCGGGTTACTATTTAAACTATGTAATCGAAGTTATCCTGTACAAGTTTCTCCTCCCATTCAGTAGGTTGACTTTTCATTTTGTGTTTCCTTTGCTGTGCTAAGCTCTTTATTTTGGTGTAGTCCTGATGGTTTATTTTGCTTTTGTTTCCCTTGCCTTAGGAGACCTATCTAGAAAAATATTGCTAAGACTGATATCAAAGAAATTACCACCTATATTTTCTCCTAGGATTTTTATGGCTGCAGGTCTCACATTTAGGTCTTCAAACCATTTTAGTTTATTTCTGTGTATAAGAAGGTGGCCCATTTCATTCTTTCACACGTCGAGGACCAGTTTTCCAGTACCGTTTGAAAACATTGTCTGTTTCCCATTGCATATGCTTTTCTCCTTTGTCCTAGACTAATTGACCATATAAGGGTGGGTTTATTTCTGTGTTCTGTTTTGTTCCATTGATCTCATGTCTGTTTTTATGCCATTGCCATACTGTTTTGAGCACTATAGTTCTGTATCATATCTTGAAAACTGAGATTGTAGTATCTCTAGTTTTGTTCAAGATTGCATTGGCTTCTTGGGGTCATTTGTGGTTCTACAAACTTTAGTATGCAAGTTCTGTGAAAAATGTTGTTGGCATGTTGATCGGGATTGCACTGAATCTGTAGATTGCTTTGGGTATTATAGATACTTTAACAGTATTTTTCCAATTCATGAGCATGGAGTATCTTTGCATTTGTTCATGTTGTCTTTGGTTTCTTCAGGGTCTTACAGTTTTCAGAGAATAGGTCTTTCACCTCAATTAAACTTATTCCTAGGCATTTTATTCTTTGGTGCAAGTCAACACTATTTGAGTGCCTACCATGTGCCCAATGGTATTTTAAAGTCTAGAAATGCAGAAATTTAGGTGCTAGGAATTACAGCACTGCTTTAAGGCAACAAAACTGTCCCTCATGGGATTTATATCTTAATGGGTGATAAAAAAAAAATCACCATAGTGTTAAGATATGATAGGGGTTATGAAGGTACAGCATAGACCAGGAATAGAGTGTCAGGAGAAAAAATGAGAAGAACAAACCGAGGCCAAGAGCCATGTGACTATCTGGGGGTAGAAATTTCCATGCAGAAGAAATAGCAAGTGGGATAGGAGCTTGTTGGCCATATCTCTGGACAAGGCTTCTCAGGCCAGAAGCACCAGCATCACCTGGGAATGTCACAGAAATGCAGACTCTCAGGCTACACATGTTCCTGCCCACAACCCCCTCCGCATAAGGAACTCCAGGGGTGGACCTAGCAAGAAAGGCTTTAACAAGCCTTTCAGGTAATGTGAGCTTAAAGTTTGAGAACCCTGTGGTTCTCATGACATGGCTGGAGCAGAGTTATTGAAGGGAATAGTTACTCTTTTTCTGCTCCTCCCCTGCAGAAAAAATAAACAAATAAATAAATAAATAAATAAGTAAATCCTTTATTTCCTTTTTCTTTACAGTGCAAAACATCCCCCAAATCCCCTCCACCTGCTCCTCTGGGCCTTTGTCTCTGTGGCATGCATTTCTGGGGAATCCCTCCTTCTCCCTCTCTGGAGCCTGCCTGCCTTTCATGAGCTAGTTCAAACATCACTCCTCAGGTGGGAGTTCCTTGATCCCACCAACAGCTGTCATTGCTCCCCACTCTGTGATCCCATAGTACTGTATCTGTCCTTTTTTACGATCACAACCGACTGCTGGGTATTAATAGCTTTTTGTGGCTGTCCTATCTTTGGTATTCCAGGAAGAAAGTTGTTTTACAAGCAAATTGAGAGTAAGGTGCTAGATCTTACTCTTCTTTTATATTCTCCCAGTGCCCAGATAGTATTTGGGAGATTTGGTAAAAGTTTAGAAGGATGTGAGGGAAGGGCGGGAGAAGGCAGGCAAGGGAGGAAATGAATACATTAGGAATCAAACTTCTGACATTTGCAGGCAGTTTCACCAGACTAGATTTCATAAAAATAAAGATGGTAGTGAGAACTAGAGGCCATTTGCCCCTCAGGCCTGCAGGGAGGATGTGGGGAATATTGAAAGCTACCAGCTGTATGTACCTATGTGCGATCTATCCCACCCTCTTGTCACTTTCTCCCTGCTCAATGCATTTCATGTATCACTCCAATGATTACCCAATTTTGGTCTCAGATACTTTCCTTCTCATGCTCTTCGGACTGCTTTGAACAGTATTGTACCTCATTATGGGCCCAACAACTGGTAGGTCAGTTCTTTCTAAAAAAGGGAACCTTGTAAGAAAAAGATGGATGGTAAAGTGGAATTATTACCAATTCAACCATCTCCCCCCAAATTTAGTACTTCTAAGCCAACTAATATAAAGATGCAAAATCTGTATTCGCAATCTCATTTCTAGAACAGCAAGATACCTAAAAGGACTTGAAAATGGAAAATATTTAACCAAGGTTTTTATATTTACACATACTGCTTGCTTATAGATTATTCACAGCTTCTGGTAAAAAAAAAAAATACGTCTTTAAATATTACTCATAAGATTGTTCTCTTCATTCATAGTGTAATGGAAGCCAGTTTTTCACATCACCCAACCTGAAAATGTTAACTTCAAAAAAAGAGAAACGGCCAAAGTGGGGCCCATGAAAATCGTACACCCTAAAGGGTGAGACCTGTAAACTCTCATTAACTACTATGACCATTAAAGGACAACATGGTCCTTGTTTCTTAGTTCAAGTGGCAAGTCATAGCTCCCAAACTTTGTGGAACACCTTATATACTTAACCAGTTGTTTTATTTATTTTTATTTTTATCTATTTTTTTAAAAGATTTTATTTATTTGACAGAGAGAGATCACAAGCAGGCAGAGAGGCAGGCAGGGGGAGAGAGGAGGAAGCAGGCTCCCTACCAAGCAGAGAGCCCGATGTGGGGCTTGATCCCAGCACCCTGGGACCATGACCGGACCCGAAAGCAGAGGCTTTAACCCACTGAGCCACCCAGGCGCCCCATTAACCAATTGTTTTAAATCCGATTCTGCGAAGCTTCTGAGGATGCCCATATAATACTTTGACTAAGGCTTGGATGCCTGCCTTTTTTTGCCACTAACAGAAGCAAATGGTTTTCCATGTTTATTTTCCAGAACATCACTTGCCTTCTTCCAAAGCTCTCAGAATGCTCTCCTGTAGCACTTACCAATTTACAATGTCATTGTTTAATTGTGTTTTCTTCCTGACTAACATGTATATTCACTGGAAATAAAGAACCTCATCCACTTCAAGTTCAATCTCTACTCAAACTAATACCTGTTTTATTATTGTTATCTTTCCACCCACAGAAGTTGAGCCACACTAAGTTGCCAATATTAAATGTTTTCTCTAAAATAACAGCAGTTTCATATGCTTCAACCTCATAAAAGCTTTAACTAACTGAAAAATGACTTTTTTTTTCATGCTGTGGAAATACTAGCTGTTTACATGCAGATTTTCCATTGAAGTACCAAGATGTATCAAGTTTACAGTGTATTGCCAGAGCTTCTCGAGCTTTAATGTGCAAAGGAATCACCAGAGGATCTTGTTAACATGCAGATTCTGCTTCAGGAGGGTTGGGGGTAGGACCTGACATTCTGCATTTTTAACAAGCTCCCAGGTGGGGCTGATGCTGTGGTTCATGGGTCACCCTTGGAATAACAAGTGTTTGGACTGCAGGATGAGGAGTCAAGATGTAAAACCTAGATCTGCCACCAGCGATTTGACTTTGTCACTTAATCTTTCTAGGCCTTACTTTCTGTAGGGTCCAGGGGTTCAAGTAGGTGGTCTATTACTTCCAAGTCTAATGTGGATGACCTGCGAAGGTCATGTTTACCTAAGTGATTAGAGAGTTCATACAGCACAGGGGTCAGGAGCACCAGCTCCAGCCTCAAATCGCCTGGGGTAGCATCCCAGCTTTTTCACTTACCCTATGACCTTTGAGAGTTAATCTCTCTGTGCTTCAGTTTCCCCCATCTGTAAAATTGAACTAATACTAAATGTATATACGTAAAGTGCTGAGGACAGACCCTGAGACAGACACATAAACTCCAACATAAGCTATTTTCAACACTAATATTCTCTGCAGTTTAATTTCTAAGAAGCATTCCTAAGGGAATTATCTGAAGTGTGGGCAAAGACTTAAAGTAGATGGATAGATGTTTATCACCAATTTTATAAAAATGTGGAACACTACATCTAGGTTCAACAAGAAGGGTTACTTATATATTATGAAATCTGTGCCCATTATAAATGCCTACTATATTAGTGCTCAAGATACAATATGAAATGTTAAGAAAACCAGACACAAAACTGCATTAACAGCTTATGTTCATGATTCCTTACAAATGATATGGTTAGCTATCTGGCGGGGGGAAATGCTCTAAAATATTAAGTGATTATTATGACCAAGAGACAGCATTAGGGGGTCTTGTTTTCTTCCTACATTATTTACTAATTCTACATGAGGAATGAACAACTTTTGTATTCAGAGAAATTTTTAAAATGTGTAAACCCCATGGTATCCCCCCCTCCAAAAGTCAACACTATTGCAAGGATTTCAGCTTCTGTTATGCCAAGTGTTCCAGAAGCATTGCAAATATGAATCAGAAGCCAGTAATTTAATAATACAGCACTCAATACCAAACTAATGACTGAAAAGAAAAACAAACGCGCTCAATTTTTTAGTTCTGAGCAAAATTTGAGATTGAGTATTCTAACGAAGCATTAAATGGCCAAAGTGGCTGCCTTGCTATGTGTCCCATAGATACCAAGGAAACTAGAAAACACAGGAGCAGGGTTTATGACTTTGCAGGTTGGCAAAATAGCAGGCACAACCAGCATCATGCTGTTGTGTTGTTTAAGTAGATTTTCAAATAGAAATTCTGTGGTTGCCATACCACACTACAAATAAATTTGTATTTCGATCTTTTTTCATTCGAAAGTTAATACAATGAGTCAGGACATGCATTTGAAATGACTAGAGGGAGACTCCATTATGCTTATAGTCTGTTCCTCTATTACATATATTTTTCCGAGACTGAGCTAACCCATTATGTCTTGAAGAAAGTCCAGAAAAATATTTGCTAGCAGTTTCCTACACCATCAATTTCTTTTTAAAGCTACCGTAGCAGTGATAATCAGAACCTAGTCCAGGTTGAACATTAAAGGTTATTTCATCTTGTCTCTGTGGGGCATGTGTTGAAAGGAAAGTTTGTCTGCATAAATTTTCTGTTGCTACTCCACTGTCTGATAAAACTCCACATCCCTAATTTTTATTTGACTTCTCAGTACTTTGAACTTCTCACTTTTTGAGTAGATTTCACCTCTGATCTATGAATGCGTGATTATCTCCCTCACCAGGAACTTCAACCTGGAAACTAGAAAAAGAACTGAATAAAACCACTTTTCAATCACCTGCAAATCATTTTTCTTTGCCCCTCTCTCATACATTCTAGAACCTTGACTAAAGAGACCTCTGCCTTTAAACACAGGCTTTTGCTTAAAGAATATTGCAAAAGAATATTGCAAAAGATTAGCTTTGCAGCTAACTTTGTGGCTGATTGTCCTGTAACTCTGGATAAGTCTGTCACCCAGAAAAAAAAAAAAAAAAGATATAACAGATCTCAAACATTTTCTCATCCTTTAATTTTGTGTATGTTTTGTAATATAATATAGGATAATAAATAGAACTGTAGATAACTCAAATGCTGGAGTCCACTTTACCTGTTGGGGTATGTTCCAAGGCCCCCAGTGAGGCCTGGAACTACAGATAGCACTGAACCCATTATATATATGCATACCGTGATAAATTTCGATATATGTTAGGCACAATAAGAGGTGAACAATAACAGAACAATTATATATATAGTATATTATGACAAGTTAGGTGAGTGTGGTCTCTCAAAATGTTGTGTACTGTACTCCCTCTTCTTGTGATGTGAGATGACATCCCTACGTGATACCTTGAAGTGGGGTTTACCTAGGCATTGTGAAGGCAGCATTAGAATATTACTGATTTATCTGATAATTTGGTGGGAGGATTATCTGCTTCAAGACCAGATGACTGCAGGTAACTGGAATCATGGAGAAGGGTCGGAGCAGGGCAGAAGGGATGGGGGGAGGGCTACTGTATGTAGAAACCAGGAGTACTCACAACAGTCAATCATGGAGCTTTGAAAATGGAAGGTGGCGATCTCAAAGTTCCATTAAGTCAGCCAACAACAGCCTATACAGAGACCAGTATTCACTTATCAAATTCTCATTGAGCACCTATATGTCCCAAGTTCCAGTGTTAAGAATATAAAGGACTAGAAATTAGGAAGGCAAAGCACTTATTCTTGTGAAGCCCATATTTTCATAAGGGAGATAGATAATATATAAGTGAACAAACAGTAACAATTAGATTCGTACAGTGGGTATGATGTAAAATGCTGTGACTTTCATTTCGAATGTTTGTCTATGCACCTAGCATAGTGCTAAGTATTCCACAAGAAATGTGGTTCGTGCTTTCAGTGAGTTTGTGCTGAAGTCCAGGTGGCAGACATTAATTAGAACTGTAATTGTTATAAAGGAGAAGTAGCACAGAGTGCTACTTACTCAGGAAAAACTATTAAGGCAGAGAGGTCTTTCTGAGGATGTTGTTCAAGGCAGGACTTTGAATGATGCCGATTTCCTAGAAGCAGCTATTCTAGCAAATGGCAGCTGGTGAGAAATGTGCTGTCTCCAAGTAGGGGATAAGGAACAAGGGGTATGTTATGCTTCTTCTGATCACAGATTATTTTTAACCAGTTTTAAAGGAAAATCTAGCCTGATAGGTTACTGTCGAGTACCTGAGACTTTACAAAGTACTTTCTCATGAACTCTCTCAGGTGTTCCTCACCTACAGTAACTTACAAGGAAGTGCTTTAAATTCTGCTGTAAATAAAGCAAGACATGAGTCTTTCCTAAACTCGGTTTCTAAACTATAGAACTGGATGTGATTCTCCCATTATAGGGTACACCTGAGATTGTGAATGGTACTCAGTAGAGCTCTTTGCCTGGTACACAGAATTTTCTGAATATTAGCTATTGACTTTAAAAGGCAGCTGAACTGCTGTGAGTTTGCTACAGTGCTGCAGAGGGAAGGCTGGAAGGAAGACAAAAGGAACAAGATGTGATCAGCATGTGAGGTTACCAAAGGCAACACTCCCACCTGAGGAAATCAGACCCAAATGCCAAGAGACTCGATAGGCAGAGAACAGATGGCTATGGGAGAACCTTGTTTAGGAGGAAATGCACCTCCCATTCAATATGCTTCAAACACAAGAATCTTCAAAACGGGGTGGAAAAAATATCACTGCTATTTTTTTTCTTTTGTCTATTTTGTATCCATTTTTTTGAGAGAACCATATTCAGGGATATTAATCCTTTGTTAAAGTCTGTCATGTATATGATATAATTTGTCTTTTGACTTTTTCTGTCAGGCAAAAGACAATATAAACAATTTTAATGGTTATAAAGTCAACTTTACCTTAATTCTTCCTCCTTTGTTGCAGTTTTGGATATATCTTGTTTAAAATGTCAAGTAGCTCTTCCACTCAATTATACAATGTTTTTTTTTTTTTTTTTTTTTTTCCCCCTTCTGGCTTTGCTGTCTTTGGACCTTACATGGAATTTTCTTTGTACCTGGTGTGAGGAGGAACATTATTTTATCCTAGAGGGCCTTTTACAGAAATGGGCAGACAAAGAGCCAACATACACAAAAAGGTATAGTTCATTCCCAGAGAAATGCAAATTAAAGCAACAAAAAGCTATTTTTCAAATAGAAGATTGATCATTTTTCAATTTTTTGGAGTTTCACTGATGTTGATGAGGCTGTAGAAAAAACCAACTCACAGTGATAATGGAAATGTGAAATTGCTACTAACTCCTCAGAAAATAACCCCGCAGAATCTAGTAAGAGTTCTGATTCTTGCACCTTTGCATAAATCAATCTTACTCATAGAAATCATCTGTCCAAAAAGTTAGCATGTGTAAGGGCCTGGTTAGCCAGAGGGAGCCATTTCATTGCAAGCTTGGATTGACCCTGCCCCTCCCGGAGGAATTTACTTGCAAACCCCGGATATAGGGGCGGGCCAGGCTGGATGGAGACATCCAATCAGTGGGGTGCGCATATATTTGCTATGGTGAATTGGAATTCAATTGGCCACCTGTATTGCTGCCCGAGCATGACTGTGCAGGTTTCCTTGTATGCTGCAATTTCATTGGCCATCTGTGTGTGGGCTTGGCTCAACCACCTCTATAAAGCTTAGTCTGGGCTGCAGCGTGGGGGTAGTCGACCACCGGGAGCGGCCTCGTCGACCACCGGGAGCGGCCTCGTCGACCACCGGGAGCGGCCTCGTCGACCACCGGGAGCGGCCTCGTCGACCACCGGGAGCGGCCTCCTCGGGTAGGGGAGTCGTGAGGAAGCGGGCTCGCCGGGGAGCGGCGCCACTGGGGGCCTTGTGGTCGGGAAGGGTAGGGGAGTCCTCGGGTAGGGGAGTCGTGAGGAAGCGGGCTCGCCGGGGAGCGGCGCCACTGGGGGCCTTGTGGTCGGGAAGGGTAGTTGTTGGGTAGGGTGGTTGTTGGGTAGGGTGGTTGTTGGGTAGGGTGGTTGTTGGGTAGGGTGGTTGTTGGGTAGGGTGGTTGTTGGGTAGGGTGGTTGTTGGGTAGGGTAGTCATTGAGGGGTGGCCTCGTCGGTGAGCGGCGCCGCCGGGGGCGTTGTGGTCGGCTAGGGTCCTTGTTGGCTAGGGTCGTGGTCGGGTAGTGGAGTTAGGAGCGTCGTCTTCGTGGCTGGTGTCCTGGTCGTTGTCGCCTCTTTGTAAGAGATGGCCCCGACTGGTCGGTTGGATTTTCTCTGCTTGGCGCGAAATAAAGCTTTGCTCGACTTTCGCATCACATCAATCTTGTTCCTTTGATCATGGACCCTAACAGTGTGCATTAGGATATTTATTGCAGCATTGATGTAGGGATTAAAAAAAAAAAAAACTGAGAACTGGAAGTCCACCAGTAAATCCATTGGAAAAATCAAGATGTAAGTCAAGAGAAGTCTATAGTATGGAATATTATGAAGCTATTACAAAGAAAGAGTTATGGACACACACTGACCTAGAGGAATATGTATGATAGGTTAAATGAAAATAGAAAGCTTTAGAGTCATATGCATGATTTTTTAAAATTAGCTTTTGCATTGTAGGGCTGTTTCTCTGGGATGTTAATTCTTAGGAGGTAGGGAGGAGATGAGGGCATTTTTAGAGAGATTATCTTCTTCCTATCCCAGTAAAATGATACCAACGTGGGAGATTTCATTTGACCACCTAATTATGTATTTCATAGTAATTGGACTAGGAAAGGAGAAATCCAGGTTCTGTTTTGACTTACATGCCATGGATATATTATTGGATTACCTAATCTCTTCTAACACCTGTTGAGGAAATAGGGAACTATTAAATGCTCCAAGGTCCTCCTAGGACAAGATAATGTTTCCTCTGCACTTCTTACATTTTTCTGTAGTTATATACCAAGTTTAGAAGATCATAAATTAGTATGTCAGCTATGGCCCCCTAAAAAAGGGCCATCAGTCTTCACTTGAGAAGGTTCAGTGCATTTATGCCCATATTTAGCATATGGAAAATGTACACTCAGTCTGGAACACAGCCTACTTTTCACAGAATCTCCCAGTCATAAAACAATACATCTAGGAAGAAATGAGCAGACTTTAAACATGATTGCTCATCAGAATTACCTGCAAATCAAATAAATGCATATATACCCTATGCATACCCTGGAATTTACAAGAATCAGAATATCCAGAAACTAAGCCCAGGAATCTTTTAAAAAATGATAGCCAAGGGATTCTGAACCATCTCCTCTGTACACTAGTGTTTGTGAACTACAGATGAAGTTTATCGTATAAGGTCGAGCTGCCTGTCAACAGGCAGGGAAGACAACAAACATTTGTAAAGTCCCTACATAGGAAATACCTCTTAGTGCTAAGCCCTCCTGCACAGCTAGCAATATGTATGCAATTCAAACATGTTTGTGGAGTTTCAGTTTTCAGACTAGGATCCTTGACAAGGAATTTTTTTTAAGATTTTATTTATTTATTTATTTGACAGAGAGAGAGATCACAAGCAGGCAGAGAGAGAGGGAGGGGGAAGCAGGCTCCCTGCCGAGCAGAGAGCCCGATGCAGGGCTCGATCCCAGGACCCTGAGATCATGACCTGAGCCAAGGGCAGAGGCTTAACCCACTGAGCCACCCAGGCGCCCCTTGATAAGGAATTTTTGCTAAAGTAGCATACAAGCCTTGCCATAGAGGGTTACCCTGAGCCACTTTAATTTGCAACTGATTCTCTGTGTCCTGATAGGCTGTGTCCTAATCTTTAGTCAAAGGGCATATACTTTGTGCAAAAACTCCATCATTGGGTGGATCCCTCTCTTTAAAACTTCGTTAAAGCTAATGGTCAAATTGTGGTTGTATAGTCCCTCTTAAAATGAAAAAAAAAAAGTCTATTAACACCAGACCTTCAATGTCTGAAATCCTTGAAGAATATTACCATTAATAGAAAGACCAAGTGGAAAGGGAAGCGTTTGGAAACACTGAATCAAAGAAAATGGCACACATGGTATTTCTTTTTAGCTCTAAGGCAGTAAAGTACCAGATGTCATGCAACAAAGTCTGAGGGGACCATGGAACCTCATGGGCGTAGCCAGAGTGATAGCTTTAAAAAGCTCTTGTGCTTATAAAAACAAGCAACTTGGCACCATTAACTCCATAAGTTAGATTTAAGACTTTTTCCAGCCTGCATGTGATTTACTTAAACATTTGTAATGCTTACCTTTTGCATTAAAAGGGAGAATCTTTGTGAATAAGGGGTTTGTCCAGCCCCTATTTATGGGTCTTTCACATATAGTAGGTTGCTTAGTAAATATCTGCTGGCTCTATTAGTTACCACCTTCTAACTGTGCGGATGGAAAAGGAAAGGTCAACTGAAGTTCTCAAGTTGAAATAAGCTACACAACAAAAACACTGACTTCATTATCTAATGGGGATGGCAGGAAATGGTGAGTTTGAAAATCCACAGCAGAACCATAGAGTACAAAGTCTCAAATTCTACAATCTTAAAATGAGCCTTGGTTAATTTCAGGGCATACAATGAGTCGATACAGTTACAAAATTATCAATGACCAGTCCTTCATGTTCTATTTCCTAGAAATCTATGGAATTATCCAAATAGGATGTTGCTCACACCTGTCTGACCACTGCTCCTTTGTCTTCATTGACGGAACCCCTCCCTACTTCCACCCCATTTGCTGCTCACATTATCACTCAGAACAGTCTCTGCAAGCTCTCTATTCTCTGCTCGAAACAAGCTGATTGTTTTTCAGGGCACTAGTTCTATTATCTGTGTTCTGATGAGTTTCAGGCCTTTATTTCCTGCTCTTGCTTCTTCATGTTTCCAGTCCCATATGTTCATAATGGCTGCTGGACATTTCTATGCAGATACCAACTTCTTTGAAACTGTTTATCCTCTAACACTCCTCCTCTTCCTATCCTCATTCAGGATGGAGAAATCTAACCACCCAAGGTCAAAACTGCTCATTTTTTTTCTTCCCCACTATCATTACTCACTGAATCTTAGCACTCCTTTTTCCCAGCAACAATGTCTTCCCTCCATTTCATTTCTCTCAATCTGCTTTCATTATATCATTCTCATGTGGCCATAATAACCTCCTAACTTCCAGTTCCCTGCCTCCGTCAGTTCTATGTGTCGGTACCAAATTAATCCTCCTCAAGCACATTTATGTCAGGTCGCTCTGCTGATCTAGAACACTTCAGTAGGCCACGACTTCTCAAGAATGCTGTCCAAATTCATTTGTCTGACGTCCAAAACCCTCTGTAACTCTTTCCCTTTCCCCTCTGTTCTGGTCTGAGGAGTCTGCCATTTCACCAGATATGATCACAGCTCGCTCCTACTCCATCCACTCCATTCTTAGCACCTAGGATGCTGTCCTGTGCTCTGTCCTCCCATGTGAAAGGTCCCTTCCCTTCAACGTCTAGATTTATGTTTCATCTCTAGCGTGACCAAACAAACTCAGAGACCACCTCTAACAGCTTTTTTGTTAGCCCTAGGCATCTTTAGTACAGAGCCTGTATCTTCAACTACTTTATATGCTTCCCCTAGTATTTCATAAATAGTAAATGCTCAAAAGATTTATTTTGATTATTTATTTTGATTAGATTTAGAAGCTGGCCTATTGCCTTGTTTATGATTCTCCATCCAACTTGCCCAAAACCAATGAAAGAAAAAAGAACCCAAAGAAAATACTGGAGGCTAGGCTAAGTACCCCGCCTCCAAGGTTCAAACAAAGTTCTGTGAATAGAATTCAGGCTCTTCTGTCTCTGTTCAAATAATGCATGTCTCCTAAGACTGGGAAATCTGTCCTTGGGGAGAGGTACCAGCCCAGATGGAGATGTGGAGGAATGACTCTTGCCATAGGAAATTTTCTAACTTCCAGTTTGAAAAAATTCTTTTAGGGGGATTTTATGATATACATGCGTGTCCCTCACCATAACCAACAACTGGTCCTTGTTTATGTGGGAGAGGCAATTAGCATAGACCTGGATGGTTTCCCTAAGATTTTGCAAATTCTGTGTTTCTGACCCTTAGAAGAATAAGTCATGATTTTACCTGGCTGAAATTTCTTTAGCCAAACTACCTTTTAAAAAATACTAAAAACGCAGTTCTTCTTTCCAGCCACAGATTTTTATTTTTTCAAATATTCATAGTATAAAAACATAATTCTTAAAACCCTGGTATGAGTTTCCAGATAGATTTATTTTTCTAAGATCTTACTCATTTTAGAGCAAGCGAGCACACAAGTGGGGTGGGGTCAAGAGAGAGAGAGACAGAATCTGAAGCAGATTCTTCACTGAGTGGGGGCTTGATCCCACAACTGCGAGATCATGACTTGAGCTGAAACCAAGAGATGTTCAACTGACTGAACCACCCAGGCACCCCAGATACATTACTTTCTTAATTATGCTAACTGGGATTGATGAAGTCTTAATATATTTTGCTGTGAAGAATTGGCTAATCCTAAGAATAGATTGCATATTCTAGAAAATGATGGACCCAGGGACTGAACCAAAGTATGCTAGCTTGGACGGTATAAATGTAAGTCTTCAGGAAAGAAAAAAAAGATACGCACACCCATCTTTGTCTTCTAGTGTGAGAGATTCAGTCCCAAAGCCTGCTTCTAATAGTATGCCAACTAGGCTGAAACCAAAGTGTCAACAGGGCAACATTTCCTCTGACAGCTAGAGGGGAGAATCTGTCCATGCCTTCTAGCTTCTGGTGACTGTGGCTACCTCATTCCAAACTTTCTCCTTGGTCACACTGCCTTGTCAGATCTCTTGCTTCTCTAAGGACATGTGTGATTGCATTTTTAGGCTCTTCCAGATAACCCAGTGCAATCTCTTGTCTTGATATTCTTAATAAATTTGCAATGCTCTTTTCTTTTCTGTCTTACAAGGGAATACACATTCTAGGGATTAGAACATAGATGTATTTTGTGAGCCATTATTCAGCCTACCAGAATGATGATTATTCTGCATATATAAAAAACTTAAAGTTTTAAACTATAAAACACCAAAAATATTAGTGTCTATACCATATGGTCAACAATGATTATCCTTGGGAGTGGGTCGACCAAGAATTTTCACTTTCACTACCACACGTGCTGCTTTTTCCCCCCCTAATATTACTGTGCTTTTGAGACTGTTCACTCTTCTATAAAGAACGTGTAACTGATATGTTTGTATTGAGGGATAAAAAGATAAGGATTAAAGTGAAAAATTCCAGCCCTATGAAAGCAAAATGATGCCCTAATTGGGTATCTTTCTCCTTCATTTCATGGCACTTCTTTCCTGCACGCCTCTCCCTCGTCCTTGTGTAGCTGCTCTTTCACTCATCTGAGCAACATAGATTGAAAACACACTTGAGGCAATGTAATCCAAACTTGGATTTGCTTGGCTTCAAAGTCCCTCCTGTTCCCTCTGTTGCAGGAGGTTTCTCTGAATTTCTCACTTCAAAGACCAAAGAAAGAACTTTCCAGAAGAAAGGGGACAAGGAGAAGAATTGGAAGGAATAGGGAATTTTTTTTTTTTTTTGACCTGTGCTCTGAGATGTCTTTGGTTTTGTGTGTGTTTGTTTTCCTCTCAACAAAGGCTGCAGTGTCCTGTGTGGGGATAAATCAAGCCTTACCTTTCATGTCCAAAACTCTACCACTTGTGGAAGGTTTCTTTGCTATGCTGCTGACATAGTATCATTTGTCCACTTTCTCAATTTGGATTCTTGGAGCAGTTGCTATCTGTTAGGCAAGGATAGTAGGAGAATGTCCCAAGAAGTCCAATTTCCCTTCAATCTGCTGCTAGCGCCCAGTGCCACAGATTTAAGATACATAGATCTCATTGGTGACTAGTAACTTCCCTCATCGCTCTCCTCTAACATCCAGTTTCTTTACAAATCCCTCAGAAAGATCAAAGTGTCCACTGGTCTGAGCAAACTAAGCATTTGGAATTACACAGCAATGTCCTTTCCCTAGAAACAAGACTTCATCACATTAAAGGACAAATCTGGAAACCCATCTTCTTTTCTATAGATATTTTAAAGAATTAGTCACTGTTGCATTATATCTACTTGGCCCTACTTTGCACTTTTTGCATGACAGAAGACATTTTCTATTGTTTTGGAGAAATAACCAACTGTTTTAACATATATATGCAATCAGGCATTTAATTAAAGCAACTTAGTTTATCACTAGGTGCATTTATTGTACTGTCTAATCACGGAGGTAAACACAGCTGCTATGGGCATGTGGGGAGAATACTCTGGGAAAAGGGGGCGTGGTGGGGAAATCTGTTTAAAAGCTGCCAACTTATCTTTCCTTTACTCGAAATTTTGAAGAGAGGGGCTAGTTTTCACTGACAACAAGGGCAGCAGCCAAGTATATACTTTTTTTTTTTTTTTTTTTTTTTTTTTTTTTTTTTATTTATTTATTTATTTGACAGAGAGAGAGATCACAAGTAGGCAGAGAGGCAGGCAGAGAGAGAGGAGGAAGCAGGCTCCCCGTGGAGCAGAGAGCCTGATGCGGGGCTCGATCCCAGGACCCTGAGATCATGACCTGAGCCGAAGGCAGCGGCTTAATCCACTGAGCCACCCAGGCGCCCCTAAAAGCTGCCAACTTATCTTTCCTTTACTCGAAATTTTGAAGAGAGGGGCTAGTTTTCACTGACAACAAGGGCAGCAGCCAAGTATATACTTTTTAAAGAGATGAAGAAATCTAGATTTCATAGAAATGAATCATGGGAAATGTGTATAACCAAGCTTCTCAAAACTGATGTGCATAGAAATCACCTGGAATCTTGTGAAAATGCAGATTCCAATTTGGTGGGGCTGGGCTGGGGCCTGAAATTTTCGAAAAGGCATTTCTGGTATGTCCCCCCCCCCCCCCCCAGGTCGTGCTGATGCTGCTGGGGTTGTGGGGTTGGTCCAAGAGAAGAGCAAGATTGAGAGGAGCCCGTCAAATGATTCAAGGTCACCATCTTTTTGAAATCAAGAAAACATCCACATCTTTTGTTTTCAGGGGCCAAAATGTAGTGTCCTTTTTTGATGAATTAAAGAAGCTCTAATCCAGAGGAGTGCCTTTCTGATATTCCAAGCCTGCAATAATAGCTCCTATTTCTTTCAGTGGCTTGGTTTACTCTGGGCTTTAAAAATGTACATATTTTTAAATTTCCAAATGCTACCATACTCATTGAGAGTAGAAACAGAATCCTGATAGTGCTGGATGCATATTAAATATTTAACATATGTGTCACTAATTGAGTAAGACTCTTCTGTTTCTATAAGGTATTTCCAGTAACCCCTGTCAGTGAATTGCCCCTTTTGCTAATTAAACAATGGAGAGAGCTTAGGTAGACACTGGGTCTAAGCTTTAAATGTGAACAGGGATTAAAGGCAGGTTTTAGGTTAAGGCTTACTATTAGATTTCAAAAAAAATACTCTGAGATCTCTGGGAAGCGGTCACCACCTTAAAGCACTGTCCTTCCCATCAGGAGTGCTGTGCCAACACCCTTGACATTGCTCCTCATTCAAAGCGAGCCTTCTTTTTCAATTCTTTTCCCTTCTGTTTTCGTATGAACATAACATTTGTCAGTGGGCTAATCCTATGTATCTTCGAGGGGTTGGAGGTGAGTAAAGAGATCATGGACAACATGTTTGTCCCAGCACCTATCATGATACATCTCATTTGTGTATAATTAGGTGTACTTATGATCAGAATTCAAACTTAGGGATCTTGTGAATATGACCATTTCCTAAATCATTTTTAGACAAAAACTTTAGCTTTGAAATTTTGAAAATACTTTTGAAATCTGTTACTTTGATTTAGAGCTTACATAAAATCAGGATTAAAATTCATTTGTGGGTCGCATCTAACAATTATTAGAGCATTTGAACTTCAGCCTTGTTTTGTGCTAGGAGAGAGAGATGCGGGCAGTAAATAGCAACTGAATGCAGCTATAGATTGGAAATGCATACAGAAGTTAATTTAATATAGAAGGCTAAAGTAGCCTTCCACTAGCCAGGATACTGTAAAATCAGTCTTCTCTCAGAAATAAAGAAAAACTGAATGAAGCCATTAGTAGAGTAGGAAGCACTTTCAAAATGCTCATTGTGTCAAATGCTTATGATGGAAACTGCAATTATAAATCTGGGTGACTTAGAAATAGTACATAAAATATTCTCAAGCTGCCTATAAACTTGCCAGAGCCCTTACTGTCTATATATTGTTACACACAATATATTATTTGCCAAGTTCCACAAACCTAATTTCTAGAGCAGAGGCTCCTGGTCACCTTCCCCCCCCCCTTTTTTTGGAAGTAGAGTCATGAACTGATTACATGGAGGAAATGACTCATTAGGGTCCCCCATACATACTTGAAATAAGAAAATATGGCTAAGTGTCCTCTGCAGACAGGCTACTTAACCAGTTTTCTCTATTCAGACTTTATTCATTTACCAAACCAAACTTCAGATCACGTTTGTCTATTAAAATCCTCACCATCCTACTGGAAAGTGAATTGTGCCTAGTGAAGGAACTAATCTTTAAAACGAGCTTACTTTTTTGGGAGAAGGCTTTGAACATCCTAAACTTTCAGTGTCCACAAGAGCTGAAACCTCTCTCTGGCCTTCTAGAAGAAATTTTCATAGCCTTGTGAGGGTTTGTACTCTCCAGTTTGTTTCCCAAAACAGATCTTAACAGATCTTTATCTTGCTTCTTGTATTTAAGATACTGTCCTACACTGGCATATCAGATGATCTGTTCTGTGTGTTTCTCTGTGCTTTGCGACATGGAAAGCTGTGTTGATTTACATGCTGATTTTAGTCTCTGACAATATTCTCCCTGCTACCGCAGCGACAGGGCTGGCAGTCAGCTGTGGGTAGAAATGTAGGTCTCCTAAATCAAACTGATGGCTCTTCCGAGGCTGCCAGATGCTGCAGGACATGAAACTGCAGCCCAGTTGTTAAACCCTGCTGTTTGTCTCTACAAGCTGCTCCAAAGCCTGGGTGGGGGAGCTTGGTTCCTACTGCATCCTTGTTTCTGCCCTGGAATGATGTGGTTTCCGGTGGCTGAGCCATCTTCAGAAGGGCGGAGCTAGGATTATCACTCACTTACACCCTGTCCAGGTGCTAGCCCAAGCCTGGGTATCAGAGCGTGTTGCTGTAGACTCATCAGGCCAAAGGGACTCCGATGAGATTGAGATTTGGAATCCCTCTCAGTACAAGTCAGCTTGGAGTGAAAGTACTACACAGCTCTGTGACTCTGTCCACTGTTGCCTCTCCATGGGATAACCAAGCTGTTGAGTGGGGTACCACTAGACCATCTTATTCCTCAACCCACCCCTTCCCATCTGATACTCAGGGCTCGGCACTGCCTGATTCCGATGTCCTCTCCCTTTCTCTTGAGTTCTCTCCAGAATCTCTGACATCCCTTGGTGAGAAATGGCTTATGTAAGATATGCCATACCCCATCTTTCAGACAAGTATGGTGTGTGTGTGTGTGTGTGTGTGTGTGTGTGTGTGTGTGTATACATACGTACATACTCGCACGGGGGATGGGGTTCAGATAGCACTCCACCCCAAACTGGAAGCCTTCTCCGGCTTGTGTCAAGAGCTGATACAAATAGGTAATTTAGAGAGGTGGTACTCAGTTCCACACACTGGATTTATCGGAGTGTGATCACCAGCCCAAACAGAGCCCCTGCTCCTATATCCTGGAGTCCTGGAAATGAGCGCTGTCACAAGTTTCTTTCAAATTCTCTATAGAAACCCTGATCAATCTGATATTTTCCAAACTATCATAATCTGGATTTTCTAATCAATTAGCATTTCAGCTGTTGTGTATTTAAGTGCCTATTGTTTGTAAGTAACAGAAACCAATTTGAGATACTTTAGAATAAAAAGGGGAATTTATTGTGAGGATTCAGACTGGGCTCTGGGACTTGAAGGTGAAATCGTGGACCTTTCTCAAAAGCTTTGGTCTCACCAGACCTCCTACAGTCTCTCAGTATCATAGTACCTGGATTCTGAAGAGAAAGAAGTGGCTATCCATGTTTCAACTAACAAAGGCCAGGGGCACAATTTTAGGTAACTCAAACCAAAACCTGGTGCCAAGCTCTACAGACAAGGTGCAGAGCTGGGGATCTCTGTGGCCCAGGCTCCAATAAGTACCCACTACAGGAAGTATTCATTTTTTTTTTTTTTACGTTAAGACAATAGTAGTGATCAAATCTTTACATCTCCTTAATCTGCACTTCATACAAGCCTACTTAAAATGTTCTCAGAAGGGTTGCAGATGAACCCCGTAGTTCTGAGCTTGGGTTTGCTGGACCTATAAAGATCCACGCTAGGATTCTGAACATTCTTCAGCCACTCCAGTGTTCTGAGAAGCCTTCACTTCCTTACCAGGATAAAGCTGCACAGGATCACTAGTCCCTTGAGTTTCTTGGATTTTTAGCTAAAATGTTAAGTTGTTGTGGTAATGTTCTGTGTTCTCATGGTAGAGGTTCATTATATGTATCTTTATTTTTTTAATTTTTTTTCCATTTTATTTATTTTTTCAGCGTAACAGTATTCATTGTTTTTGCACAACACCCAGTGCTCCATGCAATATGTGCCCTCCCTATTACCCACCACCTGTTCCCCCAACCTCCCACCCCTGACCCTTCAAAACCCTCAGGTTGTTTTTCAGAGTCCATAGTCTCTTATGGTTCACCTCCCCTTCCAAATTTTTTTTTTAAATAAACATATAATGTATTTTTATCCCCAGGGGTACAGGTCTGTGAATCGCCAGGTTTACACACTTCACAGCACTCACGATAGCACATACCCTCCCCAATGTCCATAGCCCCCTCCCCCTCTTCCAATCCCACCTCCCCCCAGCAACCCCCAGTTTGTTTTGTGAGATTAAGAGTCATTTATGGTTTGTCTCCCTCCCAATCCCATCTTGTTTCATTTATTCTTCTCCTATCCCCCTAACCCCCCATGTTGCTTCTCCATGTCCTCATATCAGGGAGATCATATGATAGTTGTCTTTCTCCGATTGACTTATTTCACTAAGCATGATACACTCTAGTTCCATCCACGTCGTCGCAAATGGCAAGATTTCATTTTTTGATGGCTGCATAGTATTCCATTGTGTATATATATGTATCTTTATTTAATCATGGAGAAGGTAAACTCAGAAGCAGACACAGTACTAATAGCAAACACTCACGTAGTGTCTTCTGTGTGTCTGTGCTCTTCCAATACTGCAGACGTGATGTTTCCAAAGCTGCAGTTCATCGACAAGGGGGTTCGTAGAAGGAGATATTTAAGTGCCAAAGAAGACTGCGAGCCACCCAACCAAGTCTTCAGTTAGAGTTCAGCATCAGCGGTGATCCTCATGCAGAGGTAGAAACATCTCGCTCTTAACAGGGAGTTAGTAATTCCCAGAACAAACTTCATAACTGAGTCTTCTTTGGCTTGCCACCCTTGAGTTTGATTCTAGCCACAGTTTCACACATTCCTAAGTTATAGTTTTGGTCTGTGTTCAAAGTAACCCTTCAGTGTTCTTGCATTTGTTACTGTGTTGGACATCTGGGGTTAGACTGTTTAGCAAGATAAAATATCCTCATTAGACTATAGAACACTTTGAAACCACATAGGGCTGTTGTCCTCTTTCAAGAATTTGAAATGTGTTCTCTGATCTGCCACATGGCTTGTCTATCGCTTCAAAACCACAAAGTAGCTATTTAATAACAATCCAGATCTAAGTGCTACTTTGTTAGATAATGAACCAGATAGCTTTTCATAAATATTCATGGCAACACTCAGAGATGAATGATATCCCCTCCTTTACAGATAAGGCAGCTGAGGCTTGGCAAATAGCTTGATAAAAAGTACTCCAAAGCACCCCAGGAGTGGAAGCTATAACATTCTAGGCAGCAGAGACTGTACCTGTTTCCTGTTGTATTCTCAGTCCCCAGCACAAAATGGGTCCATAATAAATACACAAGTAAGAAATAAACGAACGACTCTCACTTGGAAGTCCATGCTCCTTTCTGCTATATTGTTTCCTTTAAGATTACCCTGACATACATTTTGTGCCTAAGTGAAGAAATAATTTATCAGCCCTAATAGGAGAAAAATATTCTATTGTCATAGAATAAATGTATACTTCTACCCATTGGCTTGTCTTTTTGTGTTGACATGAAGGTTAGCTGCAGTATATAGAAATAAATCACAATAAGAAAACCAATCACCATAAATCCATGCTTGAGGAAAGGGGCAGTCATAATTTTGTTTGAATGCCGGTACAATATGTGAGCTACCAAAATTCACCTAATTCTGGGATCTTTTCCCCCCAGATAACAATATATAAAAGGTAATTCCATTGAAATAATCTTGTCAGTATGTTTAGTTGATGTTTTATAGCAGTAAAAATGTACTTAACTGCAAACCTCAAACAAAGTTACTGGAAGGAAAGATAAATACACGGGTGATCTGTGTTATGAAAATCATGAGGCAAAATTGCTCTAACTTTACTCTTAACATCTGTTGATCATGCCACATTGCTTTAAACATTTGAATTCCAGCTCTAAGTATTCATTGGTCTGAAAGAAATACTGTATGAATTATAACATTTACCTGCAGCCCTTAAAAAAATAAGGAGGGGGTATGCAGAAGACTTTCTTTGTCTAGGGAAATGCTGCCCAATGTTTGCTGGAGAAAATGGCTATATTGATTCAGGACAATGGTTTATATTATCTTAGTAAATATAGTTTGAGGTCAATTACCAGAAATGCTAGTTTTTCACTGAGTTTATAAACTTCCTGGTATTTATAAAACTGAAAGAATGTGTGCTGTTCAACTTGTAACCATGATTATTCAGTGGGCCACTTTAAGTAAATACATAAACATCTGGTTCCAAGAGACCAGCAAAGACCTCACAGCTTCAGATCTGTAAATAGTGCCTCTCTATTAAAGCTCCTATATTAGTGTTTGAAAAACACTAAATGTGGTTCAGGACAATATATAAGGTCAATCTTAGTTTTGTAAGCTTCATGATTATATGACCCAAAATAGATTGAGACCAGAGAGGGATAAATTCCTTTTGGGTTGTGGATCCTTTTGTGAAGCTGAAGAATATTGGATAGCTAGCCTCACCCCACCCCCAAAATGGACAGAATATTACATGCAGCTTTAGAAGATTCTCTGATCTGAAGTTCATCAGTCTACATTAAGAATATAACTATCACTTCAATTTTTAGGCACAGGTGTACACGAATTTAAAACTACATATTAGCCTATTTTTCTCTTTAAACTCATTATATTCATGTGGCTCTAAGTGCCCCAAACCATAATGATACAAATGTGAGAATAGTTATTCTAGCAAAGTGGTATTTGATACTGTGCTGTTTATCCAGGCCTTCCCCTTTCTCTTGTCCACCGTGCAGTAGCTTATATTCCTTAACCTTACGTGGAGTGGCCTGCTCGGAGTTTCTGGTTGTTGAAGTGTAGGATTTTCTCTGGAAACTTGTTAGACGTCATATTCAGGAAATGGGCGAAAACTGAATGTGGAATATAATAAAACTTCTGAGCATGATGCTTCCCTTTTCCAGCTAATTCCATGGTGGTATTACTCAGCTAAAATCTGTACATCAATACCTTTGCCTTCCTTAAGTATCAGTTATGATGTTTCTGTCTGAAATAGACATCTGTCTCCAGGATTTTACAAATCCAATTGGAGAGGAGAGGCTATACATGGAATAAGAAAATAGTGAATTACTCAGTATTGATACAGAATTGTAAATATTGATAGGGGATAATGGATGCTAAGAGCGAGTCTAAAATTACATCATTAAAACATAATGAGTATTAGTGTGTTCCCAAGCTTATTCGAGCTTAAATCCTACTTTATAACACTGATTAACATTCAAAACAAACTAAAGAACTATTGTCTAGAATTACCACAAAAAATTTTCCTGAGGCTGGGGGAAGCCCTTGAGAAATAGACAGGATGTGAGTTTGGTTTGGTCCAGGATCACCAGGGATTATTTGTTTAAAAAAAATTCATTACTGGGCACTACCTCTGTCCTATGAAATCATAATTTTTGATGTGGTGGCCTTGGATCTCCACATTTTAATACCATCTCTGCTTGCCTTTATGAAGAGTCAGGCATGAGAACCCCCTTATGGACTTGTGTGATGAAGAGGAAAGGTGTCCATACCATGTAGACAAACAGTGTTCAACAGTAAAATGCTTTGAGCTCTTTGAGTCTAACCTCAAAACTTGAGAACTTAAAAGATTTTGTAAATAGTGACCTCTTCCAGGCTATCATTTGCTGGACCTAATAAAATGAACATCTCCTATTGCTAAAATAGTCCTTTCGGATTTCCATTTCAGCACATAGTTTCAAACATTTACTTCCTGCCAAAAAATTCAAATAATGCAAGTTTGTGTATATGTAAGTCACAAACACATCTACATAATTTCTCTTGATTTTTTTATGGGGACATGTGGAGGCACTGATAGCCTTATATGGCAAACTTCATAGAAGTAAAGCAAGGGAAGAAAATAATTACAGAGTAAAAGGAGTTCGATGCACTTTATTCCTTCATGACTGTGAGATCCTGGATAAAATTTGAGGGTTCACTAAGTCTGATGCCCAGAAGGGCTTCTGATGAAAAATTCGTATTTTTCCTCAGTGAGAAACAATTAAAAAAAAAAAAGTCTAAATCCTTATTAAATAGTAGGACTTTTACTGAGGCTCTACTAAGGATCAGGTCCTTTATTTCACTTACTGCCCATTCAGCATCCAACACAGCTCCATAAAGGAGGTGGTATGTCTCTAAATCCTTTTCATGGATTAAGAAACTGAAGCTGTAAGAAGTTGCATGGCCTGCTTAAGGTCTTAAGGACCATTAAGTGCCAAAACAGAGTCTTAAATCTCTTCTCTGTGCTGTGCTTGTTTTCCTGTAGCACATTTCCTGAGAGCAGCAGGAGCTCTAAACATTAGGCCTCTAGCCCAGGCCACCCCTCATTTCCTGGCGGCAGACCATTTCTGTAGAGGGGAGCAGCCCACACTGGTTTCAGCTTGGGTGGGGTCTGCTGATCCTGGAAACTTCCACCAGCATCACAAGGTCCCCAGTGTCTCCTCTCTACTCCAACAAGCAGAGTAGAGCAGTGATTACCAATGTGGACTTGGGTTTGATAATGACTAGCTGTTTAGTGTTAAGTGAGTTCCCAGCCTCTGAGACTCTTCCCTCAGTTGCACAATGGGAGTGATCTCTACCTCACAGAGCTGTATGGGTTTAACAGCTTTAGTGAGGTGTCATTTACATGCTCTAAAATCAATATAAGTATAAGTTTCATTGAATTTGGTAAGCATCTTTAGTTGGGAAACTGCCACCACAACCTAGTTTTAGGACTTTTGCATCACCCCATAAAGTAAAAGGCCTTTTTCTTTTCTTTCTTTTTTTTTAAAGATTTTTTATTTATTTGACAGAGATCACAAGTAGACAGAGAGGCAGGCAGAGAGAGAGAGAGAGAGAGGGAAGCAGGCTCACTGCTGAGCAGAGAGCCTGATGCGGGACTCGATCCCAGGACCCTGAGATCATGACCTGAGCCAAAGGCAGCGGCTTAACCCACTGAGCCACCCAGGCGCCCCTAAAGGGCCTTTTTCAATCCCTAATGCCTACCCTTCCTTGGTCCCAGAAACCATTTGATTGCTTTCCGTTCCAGCAGTTTCGCTTTTTCCAGAATACCACGTGAATGGAAACAGTATGTAGTCTTTTGTTTTAGTGTTTTTCACTTAGCATGTTGTTTTTTGGTGCATGGATTTTGTTTGTACCTTGTATCACAAGTTCATCCCTTTTATTGCTGAAAAGTATTCCATTGTATAACCTACCACATCTTATTTATGTTTGGGTGGTATCTATTTGGGGTTACTATGGACAATGCTGCTACAAATAGTCATATAAATATTTCTGTGGCCATAGGTTTTTTTCTTGGGTAGATGCCTAGAAGTACAATTGCTGAGCCAAATAAGTATATGTTTAATATTATAAGATGCTATCAGACTTTTCAAAGTGGCTCTACCATTTTGCATTCCCACCTACAGTACATAGTGTTTCGGTTTCTCCACATCCTCAACAACACTTCGTATTATTCACCTTTCCAACATGAATTATTCCAGTGGGCATGGAATGGTGTCTCAATGTGGGCTTAATTTAATTTCCTTAATCAATGATGTTGATCTTCTTTGTGTCTTGTGGACCATTTGTCTATCTTCTGTGGAGTGTCTGTTCAACTTATATACCTTCATTCGTGTAGTGTTTATTCATAAAGAAAACTATGTATCTTTTGTGTAAGGTGTGTTCAAATATTTTGCCCAATTTAAAAATACGTTGTATGGTTACTCACATAACATAAAAAAATTTTCTTACTATGTATTTTAAGCGTTTTTTATATTTTTTGGAAACAAATTTTTCATTAGATATTTCTGCAAATATTTTCTCAGTCTTTAACTTTTCATTTTCTTGCTGGTATACCTCAAAGACCAAAGCACTTCTAATAAAAGCTGACTTACTAATTTTTTTCTTGTATGACCCAATAAACATATGCCAGAAAAGAAGATGCTTTGGGTGTCACATCTCAGAAATCTTGCTTAACCCAAAGTCATGGATTTTTTCCCTAGGTTTTCTCCTAGAATTTTTAGCTTTAAAGTAAGTTCTCATTTAGATTTATGATCTGTTTTGAGTTAACTTTTGTGCATGGTATAAGAATCAAGGTACCTTTTTTTGAATGTAGATGGCCAAGTATCCTAGCACTATTTATTGAAAAGATTTTCTTTTCACTATTGGTTTACTTCACCCCTTTGTTAAAAAATCAGTTAACCATTTAAACATCTTTCCAAATTTTCCATTCTCTTTCATTGATCTGTATTTCTTTTCTTTTTTTTTTAAGATTTTATTTATTTATTTGACGGAGAGAGATCACAGGTAGATAGAGAGGCAGGCAGAGAGAGAGAGAGGGAAGCAGGCTCCCTGCTGAGCAGAGAGCCCGATGCGGGACTCGATCCCAGGACCTGAGATCATGACCTGAGCTGAAGGCAGCGGCTTAACCCACTGAGCCACCCAGGCGCCCCCTGTATTTCTTTTTTTTTTAAAAAGATTTTATTTATTTATTTGACAGATAGAGATCACAAGTAGGGAGAGAGGCAGGCAGAGAGAGGGAGAGAGGCAGGCAGAGAGAGGGAGGAGGAAGCAGGCTCCCTGCCAAGCAGAGAGCCCGATGCGGGACTCGATCCCAGGACCCTGAGATCATGACCTGAGCTGAAGGCAGCAGCTTAAACCACTGAGCCACCCAGGCGCCCCCTGTATTTCTTTTCTTAGGCCAATACCATACTATTTGATTATTTTTATATTGCTTTGAAATCAGGTAGTATATAAGTCCTCTAACTTTGCTGTTCTTCTTAAAAAAATATTTGGTATTGAGGAGAGCACAATCAGCAACCTCTTTGACCTCAGCCACAGCAACTTCTTCCTAGAAACATTGTCAAAGGCAAGGGAAGCAATAACAAAAATGAACTATTGGGACTTCAAGATCAAAAGGTTTTGCCCAACAAAGGAAACAGTCAGCAAAACCAAAAGACAACTGACAGAATGGGAGAAGATATTTGCAAACATATCAGATAAAGGGCTAGTATCCCAAATCTATAAAGAACTTACCAAACTCAGATGCCGAGTGACGTGGAGCACTTTTTCATGTGTCTGTTGGCCATCTGGATGTCGTCTTTGCAGAAATGTCTGTTCATGTCCTCTGCCCATTTCTTGATTGGATTGTTTGTTCTTTGGGTGTTGAGTTTGCTAAGTTCCTTATAGATTTTGGATACTAGCCCTTTATCTGATATGTCGTTTGCAAATATCTTCTCCCATTCTGTCAGCTGTCTTTTGGTTTTGTTAACTGTTTCCTTTGCTGTGCAAAAGCTTTTGATCTTGATGAAATCCCAATAGTTCATTTTCGCCCTTGCTTCCCTTGCCTTTGCCGTTGTTCCTAGGAAGATGTTGCTGCGGCTGAGGTCGAAGAGGTTGCTGCCTGCGTTCTCCTCAAGGATTTTGATGGATTCCTTTCTCACATTGAGGTCCTTCATCCATTTGGAGTCTATTTTCATGTGTGGTGTAAGGAAGTGGTCCAATTTCATTTTTCTGCATGTGGCTGTCCAATTTTCCCAGCACCATTTATTGAAGAGGCTGTCTTTTTTCCATTGGACATTCTTTCCTGCTTTGTCGAAGATTAGTTGACCATAGAGTTGAGGGTCGATTTCTGGGCTCTCTATTCTGTTCCACTGGTCTATGTGTCTGTTTTTGTGCCAGTACCATGCTGTCTTGATGATGACAGCTTTGTAATAGAGCTTGAAGTCTGGAATTGTGATGCCACCAACTTTGGCTTTGTTCTTCAATATTCCTTTGGCTATTCGAGGTCTTTTCTGGTTCCATATAAATTTTAGGATTATTTGTTCCATTTCTTTGAAAAAAATGGATGGTATTTTGATAGGGATTGCATTAAATGTGTAGATTGCTTTAGGTAGCATAGACATTTTCACAATATTTATTCTTCCAATCCAGGAGCATGGAACATTTTTCCATTTTTTTGTGTCTTCCTCAATTTCTTTCATGAGTACTTTATAATTTTCTGTGTATAGATTCTTAGTCTCTTTGGTTAGGTTTATTCCTAGGTATCTTATAGTTTTGGGTACAATTGTGAATGGGATTGACTCCTTAATTTCTCTTTCTTCAGTCTTGTTGTTAGTGTACAGAAATGCAACTGATTTCTGTGCATTGATTTTATATCCTGACACTTTACTGAATTCCTGTACAAGTTCTAGCAGTTTTGGAGTGGAGTCTTTTGGGTTTTCCACATATAGTATCATATCATCTGCGAAGAGTGATAGTTTGACTACTTCTTTACCAATTTGGATGCCTTTAATTTCTTTTTGTTGTCTGATTGCTGAGGCTAGGACTTCTAATACTATGTTGAATAGCAGTGGTGATAATGGACATCCCTGCCGTGTTCCTGACCTTAATGGAAAAGCTTTCAGTTTTTCTCCATTGAGAATGATATTTGCGGTGGGTTTTTCATAGATGGCTTTGATAATATTGAGGTATGTGCCCTCTATCCCTACACTTTGAAGAGTTTTGATCAGGAAGGGATGCTGTACTTTGTCAAATGCTTTTTCAGCATCTATTGAGAGTATCATATGAGATATCACCTCACACCAGTCAGAATGGCTAAAATTAACAAGTCAGGAAATGACAGATGCTGGAGAGGATGTGGAGAAAGGGGAACCCTCCTCCACTGTTGGTGGGAATGCAAGCTGGTCCAACCACTCTGGAAAACAGCATGGAGGTTCCTCAAAATGTTGAAAATAGAACTACCCTATGACCCAGCAATTGCACTACTGGGTATTTACCCTAAAGATACAAACATAGTGATCCGAAGGGGCACGTGTACCCGAATGTTTATAGCAGCAATGTCTACAATAGCCAGACTATGGAAAGAACCTAGATGTCCATCAACAGATGAATGGATCAAGAAGATGTGGTATATATACACAATGGAATACTATGCAGCCATCAAAAGAAATGAAATCTTGCCATTTGCGACGACTTGGATGGAACTAGAGCGTATCATGCTTAGTGAAATAAGTCAATCGGAGAAAGACAACTATCATATGATCTCTCTGATATGAGGACATGGAGAAGCAACGTGGGGGGGGTAGGGGGATAGGAGAAGAATAAATGAAACAAGATGGGATTGGGAGGGAGACAAACCATAAATGACTCTTAATCTCTCAAAACAAACTGGGGGTTGCTGGGGGGAGGTGGGATTGGGAGAGGGGGAGCGGGCTATGGACATTGGGGAGGGGAGGCGAACCATAAGAGACTATGGACTCTGAAAAACAACCTGAGGGTTTTGAAGGGTCAGGGGTGGGAGGTTGGGGGAACAGGTGGTGGGTGATGGGGAGGGCACGTTTTGCATGGAGCACTGGGTGTTGTGCAAAAAGAATGAATACTGTTTCACTGAAAAAATTAATAAAAAGGGAAAAAAAAAAAGAACTTACCAAACTCAATGCCCACAGAACAAATAATCCAATTAAGAAATAGGTAGAGGAAATGAACAGACATTTCTGCAAAGAAGACATCCAGATGGCCAAGAGACACACATGAAAAAGTGCTCCACATCACTCGGCATCAGGGAAATAGAAATCAAAACCACAATGAGATACCACCTCACACCGTCAGAATGGCTAAAATTAACAAGTCAGGAAATGACAGATGCTGGCAAGGATGCAGGGAAAGGGGAACCCTCTCACACCTTTGGTGGGAATGCAAGCTGGTGTAGCCACTCTGGAAAACAACATAGAGGTTCTTCAGAAAGTTGACCCAGCAACCACACTACTGGGTATTTACCCTAAAGATACAAATGTAGTGATCCAAGCGGCATGTGCACCTGAATGTTTATAACGGCAATGTCCACAATAGCCCAACTATAGAGCAACTATAGAGAGAACGTAGATGTCCATCGACTGACACACACACACACACACACACACACACACACTGGAATATTATGCAGCCATCAAAAGAAATGAAATCTTGCCATTTGCGACATGGATGGAACTAGAGGGTATTAGGCTGAGTGAAACAAGTCAATCAGAGAAAGATAATTATATGATCTCCTCAATATGAGGCATTTGAGAGGCAAAGTAGGGGATTTGGGGGTGAGGAGGGAAAAAAATGAAACAAGATGGGATCAGGAGGGAGGCAAACCATAAGAGACTCTTAATCTCACAAAACAAACTGAGGGTTGTTGGGGGGAGGGGGATATGGAGAGGGTGGTTGGGTTATGGACTTTGGGGAGGGTGTGTGCTATGGGGAGTGATGTGAAGTGTGTAAGCCTGGTGATTCACAGACCTGTACCCCTGGGGCAAAAATATATGTTAATAAAACAGTTTTTAAAAATGTTTGGTATTTTAGACATTCTTACCAATTTCTAATAAAAACACACTAGGATTTTGTTTGAAATTGCATTGATTGAAACTTACATTTCAGTATGGGGCGATTAATAAGTTTCCGTGAACCCAGTATATATTTCCTTTTTTTTTTTTTTTAGGTCCTGTTTAATTTCTCTCTGTGATATTCTAGTCTTGCAAATTTTGCCTATGCATATTTTGTTACATTTATTCCTGAATCCATCTTTGATGTTACTATTAATGGAATTGTTTCACTTTTGGAATTTTCACTATCGGTGTATAGAAATAAAATTTTCGTTTTGATCTTTGTGTCACTTTCCTATTCCATTGTAACAAATCACCATAAGCTTCGTGGTTTAACACAACACAAATCTATTCTTTTACAGTCCTGGAGATCTTAAACCAGTTTCACTGGGATAAGGTCAAGGTGTTGGCAAGGCTGTCTTTTTCTGGAGGCTCTGAAGATGAGAAGCCCATTCTTTGCCTTTTTTGGTAGCCACTTGTCTTCCTTGACTTATGGCCCTTTCCTTCATCTTCAAAACCTGTATTTATCATATCACCTTCTCTCCTATAGTCAAATATCTTTAAGCTTTCCTCTTATTAAGAACATTTCTGACTTAAGACCCACCAGATATCCCAGGATAATCCTGCTATTTCCACATCCTTAATTTAATCACACTTGCAACGTCTCTTCTTCCTTACCAGTAAAATTCAGAGGTTCCAGATTCTAGAACCTGGATATCCTTGGTAGTCATTACTCAGCCAACTCTTATAACCTTATGAAATTTACTTGTTCTAGTCAGTTTTATGTATAGTCTTTAGGATGTTAATTTGAACAATTGTAGGTCAGGAAAGAAGGTTTACTTCCTTTCCAATTTTTATGCTTTTTATATAGATTTTGAATATACCATTCTAATATCTGTGGTCTTCATTGTTTCTAATGAGAAGCTAGCCATTACTCCTGCCCTTATTCCCCTGAATGGGATGAGTCATTTTTCTCTTGTTGGTGTCAAGATTTTATCATGGCTTTTTAAAAATTTCACTTCCATGACAACTATCATATGATCTCCCTGATATGAGGACATGGAGAAGCAACATGGGGGGGTAGGGGGATAGGAGAAGAATAAATGAAACAAGATGGGATTGGGAGGGAGACAAACCATAAATGACTCTTAATCTCACAAAACAAACTGGGGGTTGCTGGGGGGAGGTGGGATTGGGAGAGGGGGAGCGGGCTATGGACATTGGGGAGGGGAGGCGAACCATAAGAGACTATGGACTCTGAAAAACAACCTGAGGGTTTTGAAGGGTCAGGGGTGGGAGGTTGGGGCAACCTGAGGGTTTTGAAGGGTCAGGAGTGGGAGGTTGGGGGAACAGGTGGTGGGTAATGGGGAGGGCACGTTTTGCATGGAGCACTGGGTGTTGTTCAAAAAAGAATGAATACTATTACACTGAAAAAATAAAATGGAAAAAAAATTATGAAAAAAATATTTCACTTCCATATGTTCAGGTTGTTTCCTTTGTTTTATCCTACTTTGGAATGGAGTTTCTTGGTTTGTAAGTTTATGTTTTTCATTATGTTTGGGTAGATTTGAGCCATTTTCCCTCCATTTTTTCCCTGATCTTTTCCTTTCCTGTTATTTTATTACTAACATTTTGCAATGGTTTTTAAGTTTTTATTTTAATCCCAGTTAACTTAGTGTCATTTTAGTTTCAGGTGTAGAATATAGTAAGTAGTTCAACAATTCCATAGATCATGAAGTGTTCATATGACAAGTTCACTCCTTAATCCTCATCACCTGTTTCACCCATTCCTCCACTCACCTCCCTGCAGGTAACCATCAGTTCTTTAAAATTAAATCTGTTTCTTAATTTCTTTTTCTTCCCTTTGCTGATCCTTCTTAAATTCCACATGAGTGAAATCATATGCTATTTGTCTTTGTCTTATTTCACTTACATTATACTCCCTAGCTCTGTCCATGTCATTACAAATGGCAAGATTTCATTCTTATTGCTGAGAAATATTCCAGTGTGTGTGTGTGTGTGTATACACATATATATACGCACACCACATCTTTATCCATTCATCAATCAGTGGACACTTGGGCTGCTTCCATATCTGGGCTATTATAAATAATGCTGTTAAACCATACAGGTACATGTATCACTTTGAATTGCATTTTTGTATTTGTTTAAATGCCCAATAATTTGATTGCTGGATCATAGAATAGTTCTATTAACTTTTTGAGGCACCTCCTTACTGTTTTCTAGAGCGACGGTACCAGTTTGCATTCCCACTGACAGTGCAAGAAGGTTCCTTTTTCTCCACATCCTTGCCAACACCTGTTTCTTGTGTTGTTGATTTTAGGTATTCTGACAGATGTGAGGTGATGTCCTCTTGTAGCTTTGACCTGGATTTCCCTGATGGTGATGACGAGTACTTGTCATGTTTGTTGGATATGTAGAGGTCTTCTTTGGGGAAATGTCTGTTCATGGCTTCTGCTTATTTTTTAATGGGATTATTCGTTTTTGGGGGGATGCTGAGTTTTAGAAGTTCTTCATAAGGTTTTGAGTACTAACTTATCAGATATGTCATCTGCCAATATCTTCTCCCATCCCATAGGTTGCCTTTTAGTTTTGTTGATTGTTTCCTTTGCTGGGCAGAAGCTTTTTATTTTGATGCAGTCCCAACTCTGCCAATGTCAGAGAAATTACTGCCTGTGCTCTCTTCTAGGATTGTATGGTTTCAGGTCTCACATTTAGGTATTCAATTTTTTGAGGTTTTGGTGTATAGTACAAGAAAGTGGTCCACTTTCATTCTCTTAATATGTGTCTGTCCAGTTTTCTCAACACCATTTATTGAAGAGACTGTTCTTTCCCATTAGATATTCTTTACTGCTGTGTAGAAGATTGACCATATAATTGTGTGTTTATTTCTGGGTTTTCTATTCAGTTCTGTTGATTTATGTGTCCATTTTTGTGACAGCACCGTAGTTGTTTGATTACTGCAGCTAATATAACTTAAAGCCTAGAACTGTGATGTCTCCAGATATGCTTTTTCTTTTTTCTTTTTTTTCCCCCTGCAAGATTGCTTTGGCTATTTGAGGTCTTCTGTGGTTCCATACCAATTTTAGGGTCATTTGTTCTAGTTCTGTGAAAAATGCTATCAATATTTTGATAGGGATTTCATTAAATGTGTAGATGTCTTTGGGTAGTATAGATGTTTTGACAATAATCTTGAGCATGTAATGTCTTTCCATTTCTTTGTGTCATCTTCAGTTTCTTTCATCAGTGTTTTATGGTTTTCAGAGTACAGGTCTTTCCCCTCTTTGATTAGATTTATTCCTAGGTATCTTACTGTTTTGGTGCAATTGTAAATGAGATTGATAATTTCTTTCTACTACTTCATTATTGGTATATAGAAATGTAACAGATTTCTATACATTGGTTTTTGTATCTTATGATTTTACTGAATTTGAGAATTAGTTCTAGCACTCTCGGTGGAGTCTTTTGGGTTTTCTATATATACTATCATGTCATTAGCAACTAGTGAAAGTTTTCCTTCTCCCTTACTGAATTTGGATGCCTTTTATTTTTTGTTGTCTGATTGCCATGGCTAAGACTTTTACTACTATGGTGAGTAAAAGTGGTGATAGTGGACATCCTTGTTTCGTTCCTACCTTAGGGGAAAAGATCTGTTTTTCCTCACTGAGGATGACACTTGCTATGGATTTTTCACATATGGACTTTATCATGTTGAGGTATGTTCCTTGTAAACCTATTTTGTTGGTGGCTTTTTTGTTGTTGTTGCTTAAAGATTTTATTTATTTATTTATTTGGCAGAGAGATCACAAGTAGGTAGAGAGGCAAGCAGAGAAAGAGAGAGAGAGAGAGAGAGAGAAAGAGAAGCAGGCTCCCCGCTGAGCAGAGAGCCCGATCTGGGGTTCGATCCCCTGACCTTGGGATCATGACCTGAGCAGAAGGCAAAGTCTCTAACTTTGTTGATGGCTTTTATCATAAACGATTGTTGTACTTTGTCAGATGCTTTTCCTGCATCTATTGAAATGATCATATGATTCATATCCCTTCTCTTATTGATGTGCTGTATCTTGTTTGTGAATAGTGAACCATCCTTTTTACCCAGAAATAAATCCCACTTGATCATGGTGAATGATTTTTTAAAAAATATATTGTTGAATTTGGTTTGCAGGTATTGAGGATTTTAGTACCTAGGTTCATCAGGCATATTGGCCTGTAGTGGCCTGTTATTGTTTTTTGGTTTTTGGGGTCTTTTTTTTTTTTGGTGATATTTTTATCTGGTCTTGGTATCAAGGTAATGATGGCTTCATAGAATTTGGAAGCTCTCCTTCCTTTTCTATTTTGTGGAATGGTTTGAGAAGAAGGGGTATTAACTCTTCTTTAAATGTTTGGTAGAATTCATCTGTGAAGCCATTTTGTCCTGGATTTTTGTTTGTTGGAAGATTTTTGATTACTGATTCAATTTCTTTGTTGGTTATCAGTCCGTTCTAATTTTCTATTTCTGCCTATATCCGTTTTGGGAGTTTCTATGTTTCTAGGAATTTACCCATTTCTTTCAGTTTGCCCAATTTGTTGGCATATGGGTTTTAATAATTTTCTCTTAGAATTGTTTATATTTCTATGGCATTGGTGGTTGTTTCTCCTTACTTGTGATTTTGAGCTCCTTCTCTTTTTTCTTAATAAGTCTATCTAGAGGTTTATCAATTTTATTAATTTTTTTCAGAGAATCATTTCTTGGTTTCATTGATCTATTTAATTTTTAAAATTTCTATTTTATTTCTGCTCTACTCCTTATTTCTTTCCTTCTGCTGCCTTTAGGCTTTGTATGTTATCCCTTTTCCATACATGTAAGGTGAGGTTGTTTGAGATTTTTCTTGCTTCTTGAAATAGGCCTGTATTGCTATATAGTTGCCTCTTAGAATTGTTTTTACTGCATCCAAAGATTTTGGACCATTGTGTTTCATTTTCATTTGTTTCCATGTACTTTATTTCTGTTTTTATTTCCTGGTTGACCTATTCATTGTTCAGTAAAACATGTTAAACTCCATGTATTTGTGTTCTTTGCAGATTTTTTTCTTGCGGTTAACTTCTAGCTTCATAGCATTGTGGTCAGTAAAAGATGCATGGTAGGACTTCGATCTTCCTGAATTTGTTGAAGCTTGTTTTGTGAACCAGCATGTGATCTGTTCTGGAGAATGTTCTGTGTGGTACACTTGAAAGGAATGTGTTTTCTTTTAAGATAGATCTATTTAGCAGATATATTCAAAATATCCTATTCCAGTGTGTCATTCAAAGCCATTGTTTCCTTGATTTTCCATTTATATGATCTGACCATTGCTGTTAATGGTGTGTTTAAAGCCCCCTATTATTATTAGCTCCTTTGTTACTGTTTTATATATTTGAGTGTTTCCATGTTTGGTGCATAAATATTTATAACTCATATCTTCTTGTTGGAATGTCCCTTTTATGATTATATAGTGTTCTTTATCTCTTATTATAGTCATTGATTTAAGGTTTTTTTATCTGGTGGCATCTGGGTGGCTTAGTTGATGGAGAATCAGAATCTTGATTTCAATTCAGGTCATGATCTTGCAGTGGTGGGATTGAGCCCCACATCAGGCTCTGCACTCAGTGGGGAGACCACTTGAGATCCTCTCCCTTCTATCCCTTTCCCTGCTCACACATGCCCTCTCTCTAAAATAAAACTTTACGGTCTATTTTATCTGAAATAAGTATTGCTACTCCAACCTCCTTTGACATCCGTTTACATGATAAATGTTTCTCCATACCCTTTCAATCTGCAGGTGTCTAGGCCTAAAACAAGTCTCCTATAGGCAGTATATAGGTGGATCTTTTTTTCTTTTTTCCCCAATCCATTCTATTTTTTTTTTTCAATCCTCTATGTCTTTTGTTTGGAGCATTTAGTCCACTTACATTCAAAATAATTAATTGATATGTATTTATTGCCATTTGATTACTTGTTATATTTTTTGAAGTTTTTCTCTAATATTTCTCTTTTTCATGATTTTTGGCCTTTTTTTTAGTGATTATATCCTCTTCTACATATATTTTTCCATATTAAGTTGGTTGTCGTTTAACTTTGCGACCATTCTTTGCTCCTTACCTCCCCACATTTTAGGTGTATGTTGATATTTTATATCCTTTTATTGTGTGAGTTCTTTGACTCTGTGGTTTATTGTTTTGTTTTTGTTTTTTTTAAAGAGGAAAGAATCATTTTAGTACTTTTGTGTTTCCTCTGTATTGTCACTTTTGGGGTTTCCTTTCCACTCAACGAATTCCCTTTAATATTTCTTGCAGGACTGGTATAGTGGTCATGAACTCCTAGTTTTTGTTGGGAAAACTCCTTATCCCTTCTTCTATTCTGAATGGTAGTCCTGCTGGATAGAGTGTTCTTGGCTGCAGATTTTTCCCATTCAGCATTTTGGATATATCATGCCACTCTACTCTGGCTTGCAAAAATTTGTTGAAAAACCTCCTGCTAGCCTTATGAGTTTTTGTTTGTAAGTTACTGACTTCTTTCATCTTACTGCTTTTAAAATACTGTTTTGGGACGCCTGGGTGGTTCAGTTGGTTAAGCGGCTGCCTTCGGCTCAGGTCATGATCCCAGCATCCTGAGATCGAGTCCCACATTGGGCTCCTTGATCAGCAGGGAGCTTGCTTCTCCCTCTGCCTCTGCTTGCCACTCTGTCTGCCTGTGCTTGCTCTCCCCCCTCCCTCTGGCAAATGAATAAAATCCTAAAAAATATATTTAAAATATTCTCTTTATCATTATATTTTGCCAGTTTAATATATGTTCTGGTGTCGGTCTGCTTTTGTTGATTTGATAGGAGTTTTTGGTGCCCCCTGGATCTAGATATGTTTCCCTCCCCAGATTAGGGAAGTTTTCAGCTATTATTTCTTCAAATAAATTTTCTGCTCCCTATTCCCTTTTTTCTGGAACTCTTACAATACAAATGTCATGTTTGAAGTCACTGAGTTCCTTAAATGTATTGTTTTTTGTAATTTCTATTTCTTTTCTTCAGTTTACTTCCCATTCTGTCTTCTAGGTCACTAAATTTTCCTGCTGCTTCTATCCTGGTGTTCATTCTATCAAGCACTTTTCTCATTTTGTTTATTGAGCCCTTTATCTCTTCTATGTCATGCCTTATCTCTGTGTTAAGGGTTTCATTCATGTCCTCCACTCTTGCCTCAAGTCCAGGGAGTACCCTCCTGATCATTGCCTTAAATTCTTGGTCAGGTATATTACTTATATCTGTTTCACTTAGATCTCGATAGCCATGGCCTTGTCCTGTTCTTACATTTGGGATAAATTTCTCTGTCTCCTCATTTTGTCTGCATTTCTGTGTCTATATGTGTTGAGAAAATCAGCTATGTCTTCTGCTCTTGAAAAGAGTTACTTTATCAAAAAGAGGTCTTAGAGTGCCCTGCAATACAGTGTACCCTGTTCACAGAATCTGGCATTTCAAAAGAGTATCCTGTGTGTGATGCCTATACTCTGATGTTGTGTCTGAGTCACTTTTCCTTTCAGTGAACTTATTTGCACTGACATTCTGCCTATTGTGGGCTGTGCTTATTCTCTGTAGTGTTAGTGGGACCCAGGCACAGCAGCTCTGAGGGAGCATGCCCACCAGGGAACATGGGAGTGGGCAGCAGTATTAGCAAAATTTCCACTGGGCCGCAAATCGTACGCCAGATCTCTTGAAATGCTATAGTGGCTGGGGGCTATGCACCAGCAGTTGGAGGCACAAGGTGTGGGGCATAGTATGCAGCAATGGCTGGGCAGGGTACATGTGTAGCTTTAACAAAATTTACCTTGAGGTCATGGCTGAGCTATATTTTGCAGTGCTTGATATTGACCCACAGATCTTCAAGTCTGTTTATTTTTAATTTCTTGTTCTGTTTTTAGATCGCGATCTACTGATTTTTCATTCATTGTTTTTTTCTTCACCATTTCAAATCTGTTTCAGTATATACCATATATTTTTCATTTCCATTAATATGCTTTTCTTCTCTACAATAGCCATTGGGTTCTTTTAGTTTCCTTCTCTTAGTATTTACTATTTGTTCATTATTTGAATATTCCTTGAACAGGATTTCTTTTTATTTGTTAATGTATTTATAATAGCTGTTTGAAGTCTTTGTCTTAAATCCAACCTCTGAGCCCACTCAATGTCAAATTCTAATGGCTGTCTTTTCCCCTAGATATGGGTTATTCCTGTTCCTTTCACATCTCATATTTTTTGGTCAAAAAATAGGAAAAAAGTATTTGTAGTTGTACTCACAGTGAATCTGAAATCGGTTTTGTTCTTTGAAGGGATTTAGACTTTAACATGCCTGGAGTCAAACTGAAATCTCCAACCATAGATTTTTTTTCACAGTTCTCTAAGGAATCCCTCTGCACCTGCATAGTTCAGGGGTCAAATGGTAACAGGCAGAGATTGTATTCAGAGACTTTGACTTAGTAAGGCTTTTATCCTCTTCTTTTGTGTATAGATTTCAGTGTGCATTCAGATGTGTGGCAAATTCACATGCTTTCTTTTAATTTTTGTTAGGTTTCCTGGGGTATCCAATAAGCATGCATGGTTTAGCAGTTAGCCAGGTATATATGGAAAGCTTATTGTATCAGCTGCTCTATAGTTTTCTCACATCCAAAATCCCCCTCTGAAATTTCTAACTGCTTTGCTGCCTGATCCTGAGTCTGTCACCTCCAGCTGATAAAGCTGGATTTTCACTGCCTGTGTTTGGTAGTTGGTGGAGCTTGGGAATGCTCCCAGACCCCGACCTCCCCTCCAAAAGTTAATTCTTAGTTATTACTCAATGCAGTAGCAGTTTTACATGAGTTAGTATTTCCCAAGTTGTTGCCTACCTTTGGTTATTTTCCAGTGCCCTGAAATGATTGTCATAAATGGTTTTGTCCAGTGTATGGTCATTTTCTATGGAGCAGTCATCTGACCTTCTCATGCTGTCGTTACCAAAAGTAGAGTCCCTAGATTACTTTAAGGATAAAAAGAAATAGTGTGCATTAAGTGTTGGGTGTAGTTGCTGGCATATGGTAAGTACTCAGTGGGTGATAGAATCTGTTAAATAATACCAGCAATAGCTAGATCCCTCAATGGACTCTCAGTATTATTCATCTTTTCTGGAACATAGCTTCCAAACCATGTGCTGGAGGATCCATCTCATCAGCCCTCAGGTTTCCTGTCACCTCCACCTTATGCAGGATTCCAAAATCCTCCATTTAACCCCTATTTCATGCAAATACTATCATTTTCTGTGTGTGTCATGATGTAGAAAGGCTTAGGAAGCATTACTCTTAGAGGACAGCCCAGAGCAGGATCCCTGTTGTGTCTTCTAGATCTGCTTTCAAACAAGTTCATGGGAGCAAGTCTTTTAAGGTACTTCTCAAAGTTCTCTGAAATAGGAACTCCCTTACATATAAGACTATCCATTCAATAAGTAATTTTGATGACTTGCAATATGCCAGCCCCCCTTTCCCACCTTCTCTTAATTCCAGGAGTAAACCAGAGGTCCTGATTCCAGTGTGGCCCATGGTATTCTCTACACTACCCTAAGGGATTGAAAGGCCCTAATTAGATGTGTTGGCTTGGCAAAGACATCTGGGTGTGTGCATGAATGCATACCTGACAGGAGATAGCTCTAGTAATAGTTCTGAGTATCCTGTCATTTTTCTTCTAAGATACTGCTGCAGAATAAGGTAATGGTGATCTTGGGTCATACAGTTTACAGTGCTGCATGGGAAATAGGCAGAACTTCATTTCGGTTATTTTCTTGTTTGGGGTCAGTCTTTTCAGTCACCAACACACTGTTACTGTTGCAGCCATCAGCTTTACTAGCTAGAGATGGACAATAATGTTGGTGCTCTAAGTCGTTGTTGGAATTTTCAAGTTTCTATTCCTGTTTGTGTGAACTAGTCCTCACTAGAGTTCTTTGTGCCCTAGGCTTATGGGTTTATGCTAATTGGTATAACTTAGTGAATATATATCTACTTTCACAACTCTACTCTATTAACTAATAAAGATTACATTGGAACTACATTCGGTATTACTTTGTACTGATTATCTGTGCCCCAATTTGATTCAAAGAGGTTAACACTTTTATAGAGACCTATGATTTAATGGCAAAGGATACCAACTTCCCACTAATGGATTATGTTTTGCTGTTGCCACTTAATAAACCTATTATGTAACTGTCAACATTTCTGTGTGTTACTAGCTTCAGTAAAAATAGCCTATAATGCCCAGTTTTGAAGTAATATAGATAAGGAAGACATGATTTACACATAATAAATTATGGCAAGAAAAATAAGCTTCACTGTTAAAAACAAAACAAAACAAACAAACAAAAAACACCTTCCCAGGGCAAGGTTTACTGTTGGTCATTAAAATTCTTTACAGAAATGTTTCACTAAAAATAGTGCAATGGGGAATTGTATTATTAGACTTAGACAAATCAAAATCCCAATGAGATACCACCTCAAACCAGTTGGAATGGCTAAAATGAACAAGATAGGAAACAACAAATGTTGGCAGGGATGTGGAGGCAGGGGAACCCACTTACACTCTGGGTGGGAATGCAAGCTGGTACAGCCACTCTGGAAAGTGGTATGGAGAGTGTGGAGGCTCCTCAAGATGTCAAAAATAGAGCTACCCTATGACCTAGCAATTACATTACTAGGTATTTACCCCAGAGGTATAAATGTAGTGATCCAAAGGGGCACCTGTGCCCCAATGCTCATAGCAGCAATGTCCACAATAGCCAAACTGTGGTAAGAGTCTAGATGTCCATTGACAGATGAATGGATAAAGATGTAGTACATATATGCAATGTAATATATACAATATTATTCAGCCATTAGAAAGGATAAATACCATTTACACTGATGTGGATAGAATTGGAGGGTATTACGGTGATGGAAATAAGTCAATCAGAAGGACAATTATCATATGGTTTCACTTTTATGTGGACTAAAACAGCATAGAGGGATCATAAGGGAAGGGAGGGAAAAGTCATCAGAGAGGGAGAAAAAAACTATGAGAGATTCTTAGCTATGGAAAACAGGGTTGCTGGAGCGGGGGGTGGGTAGGGGATGGGGTCATTGGGTGATGGACATTAAGAAAGGCTCATGATGTGATGAGCAGTGGGTGTTATATGCAATTGATAAGTTATTGAACGCTATATCTGAAACTAATGATGTACTGTAAGTTGGCTCACTGAGTTTAAATAAAGAATAAAATAAATATTTTTCAGGCAGCTGCCAGCACGCAGTTCACAATGTAACAAGGGAAACATGCCTTCATCACACTCAAGTTGCAACAATCACTTGTTCTTTAAATCTGTTTTTCATCCCTGCACAAGCAACTGTTAGTGCAGAAAGATGTGTTAATTAACTCCAGCGTAGTTCATAAGGGAATTATTCTCTATCAACAAAAGAAGTTTTGAAGTCGGTACCCAAGGTTTGTCTGAGGTTTTGTTTTAATTTAATCAGTTCATGTTTGGGCCCCTGCAATTAATATTCTTCTTCTAAAATCATCCTGTTCTTTGTAATACTTGGTTATTTTCACTAGAGGCCAGTATCCTGAAATCTATTTACCATTTCAAAGTTCTGTAGGTAAAATATTAGATAAATTTAAAAATAACAAGTCTGTGAGGTAACTTGGTAAAGTATTGAACCAAGATATTTAAATCTTGAAATTAAATATCACAACCGTAGTTGCAGAAATATGTAGGAAACATGAAAGATTTGTTGCTCATGACTCAATTGGTAGGCTATCGATGCTGTATTCCACAGTCATTGAGGGATCCAAGCTCTTTTAATCTCTTCTCAGTCTTTCAGTGGGTTCTCGCACCCCTCATCACATGAGGAAAGTGAAGGCGAAGATGATTTCAAGTGAAGTTTCAGGGGCCAGGTTTGAAAGAGGTACATATTACTTCTTCTCTCATGCCATTGACCAGACTAGTCCCTCAGGGCCACCTAGATGTAAAGGAGCTGAAGAAATAAACTGTGATATGCTAAATAAAAATATGAAAATAAAGATACTGAGCACCACTAGTCTTGATCACAAGCATAGATCTATACACTTACATAAATACATAACATGAGCTCTGAACAGATGTATAAGGCCAATAAGCCTTACTTTTAAAAACTTATTTGGTAATTTTGTGAACTTCCCCTCATTTTGTTTTTCTAAGATTCCCTTTTGTATCGAGAGAAAAATGACAAATATAGTTCTCAGAATGTAATTTTCAAGTTCATGTACAAAGTTTCATTCAGGGAATACCATGTGCTTAGACATGAGTCACTCGCTGTAAACTGTTTTATTAAAATATTTGTACAGTAAGCCTATTGTAGATAAACTTGTACTATACCAACTATGTAATACAATTATATTTTCCATCTCATTTTTATTCATAAGCATTTTATTTTCTCTTTAAATATCTTTTGTAGATAAAACATTAAAAATATAATATGTAATTGACATATTCCCTGCAACATATCCAAAACTTAAATATATACTGAAGAAATTAAAAAAAAAAACTGTTGCTCTGCTATGGTATTTTCTGACTTTATATTTTTAACTCCTAAGTATAGAAGGCAATTCTTAACCTCTCTAAAGTACTTCTTCAATACTAATATTGTTTCATATGCACTTTTAGTTTAAAATAACATAAATTTGCATAAACACTGATGTGGTTCTTTGGATGTAAGACTGTAAAGATCAATGCCTCCATAAGATTACTAGAACCAAATTTCTTTTTTTTTTTTAAAGATTTTATTTATTTATTTGACAGAAATCACAAGAGAGGCAGGCAGAGAGAGAGGAATGGAAGCAGGCTCTCCGCTGAGCAGAGAGCCCGATGTGGGACTCAATCCCAGGACCCTGGGATCATGACCTGAGCCGAAAGCAGTGGCTTAACCCACTGAGCCACCCAGGCGCCCCACTAAAACCAAATTTCTTGGCTTAAGTTTATCTGACATAATTACAAGTATTCTAAACTTCTAATTTTTGGTAGTAGTTAATAATTGTTACTCTAAATCTGTCACCATTGAAAACTTTAAATATATTAACCTCTAATATATTAATAATAACATGAGAATATTCTACCCAGATCAGTCCCGTCTTTCCCAAGTGAAATGTTAGGAAATGTTATCAGCATTGAGTATCAATGAGCTATGAAGATGAATAAAAATAATTCCTATACTTAAGCTTACATTTAAGTTCTGAGTGGGCATGAGAGCTATTATGTGAATATGTGTGTGTCTATAACTAGAGACCTAGACATGAGAGTACTTTCCCAAAATGGACAAATGGAAAAGCGTCACTGAGTCTTTGGTGATTTGTAGTGGATGACATTTTTGGAATGTTTCAGAAGATATTAAGCACAAGATCTTTAAAAAAATGAGTTGGATTACAACAAATGATGGGATGTTATATTTAAATCTGAGGAATTGTAGTAGCATGTAGGGACTTACTTAATCACTATATTTTATATATCTATAATGTTCAGCACAATGCAAGGATCATAAGAGTTCAAAATGGATTAGTGGATGTGTAGATAGATCAATGGATGGTCAAACAAATGAATGTTAGAATCATTTATTTTTATTCATCCAAACAAAAACCAAAAGTAGTCCAAAACTATATAATATCATAGAAAAAAAGATAGGCAAGAATTTCAAGAATGGGTCATATTCCAAAGATGATATCACAAATGTTTTCTTCCACACAGACCTCAGAGTTAGGGATATAGCTTGTAGTTAACACATGCATAACAAGTTCTTAGTAAGGTAGCTAGAACTTTATGAGGTAGTTCATTTCTAGGCTTTAAATCTTGGGTTAATGAGCCTGTGAGTTGATGGCTCTTAAGGAATAAAGAGTACCAATGTGTATTTGCCCTAAAATCTTCCTTTCAAGAAGCATGGAGTATTCTCTTTGTGGGGAACTGGCAAAAAAAAATTCTAGAGTTAACTTTCTCAAGTCATTATTGCTTAGAATTGAGTCATTGTCTGGCTATCCTACATCTTTTCTGTCTGCTTGGCTGTTGGATTGCCCTTCTCTAGACCCTCTTCAAATTTGTTTTGTCTGTCTTTTTGTCTATTTTGGGGGGGTATTTTTGGGATACTTTAAGGCTCATTTTTTTTTGTTTTATTTATTGAAGTATAGCTGGTCACACAAAGTTATGCTAGTTTCATTTGTACAACATAGTGATTCAAATCTATACCTTATGTTATGCTCACAAGTGTAATTACCAGGTGTCACCAGTCAATCCTATTACAGTATCATTGCCTATATTCTCTATATCCTACCTTTTATCCCTATGACTCTTTCCATAACCAGAAACCTGCACTTCCTTTCCCCCTTCACCCATTTTACCCATCCCACAGCCTCCTGCCCTCTAGCAACCACAAGTTTGTTCTCTGTATTTATGGGGAATTTATTTATTCATTTGAGACAGAGAGAGCATGAGCAGAGGGAGAGGGAGAAGCAGCCTCCTGCTGATCCAGGAGCCCAACATGGGGCTTGATCCCAGGACCCCGAGATCATGACCTGAGAGGAAGGCAGATGCTTACCTGACTGAGCCACCCAAGCGCCCCTGCATCTGCTTCTGATTTGATTTTTAGATTTCATGCACAGGTGAAATCCTACAACATTTGTCCTTCATTGTCTTATTCCACTGAGCATAATAGTCCTTAGGTCCATCCATGTTGTTGCAAATGGCAAGAGCTCATTATTTATGGATGAGTATTATTTTCTGTGTGTGTGTACACCTAAACATATCTTCATCTATTCATAGATCAGTGGACTTTTGAGTTGTTCCATGTCTTGGCTATTATAAATGATAATGCAATGAACATTAGGATGCAAATATCTTTTCAAGCTACTGTTCTCAATTTTGAGGATAAATACACAACAATAGAATTATAAATCAATGGTATTTCTATTTTTAATTTTTTGAGGAAACTCCGTACTGTTTGCCATAGTGGTTGTACCAGTTTATATTCCCACCACCTTTGCATGAGGGTTCTTTTTTTCCCCATAACCTTACCAACACTTGTTAATTTTTGTTGATAGTAGCCATTCTGACAGTTAAAAGGAGATCTCATTATGGTTTTGATGTGTATTTCCCTCGTTAGTGATGGAGAGCACTTTTTCATGTGTCTGTAGGTCATCTTTGGACAAATGTATATTCGGTTCCCTGCCCATTTAATCAGATTTTTTTTATGTTTGTTGAGTAGTGTAAGTTCTTTATGTATTAATTATCCAAATTAATATTTTGGAAGTTAACCCCTTATCAAATACATCATTTGCAAATATCTCCTCCCATTCAATAGGTTGTCTTTTCATTTTGTTTATCATTTCCTTTGCTGTGCTAAATATTTTTATTTTGGTGTAGCCCTAATAGTTTATTTTTGCTTTTGTGTCCCTTGCCTCAGGAGACCTATCTAGAAAAATGTTGCTATGGCCACCCTCAAACAGATTAGTGCTTATGTTTTCCTCTAGGAATTTTATGGTTTCAAGTCTGGCATTTAGATTCACTAATGCATTTTGAGTTTATTTTATGTGTGGTGTAAGAAAGTGGTCCAGTTTCATTCTTTTGCATGTAGCTGTCTAGTTTTCCCAGCACCATTTATTGAAGAGACTGTCTTTTCCCTATTGTATATTCTTGCCTCCGTGTAATTGATTGACCATACAAGCGTGAATTTATTTTTGGGCTCTCCTAATGTGCCATTGATCTGTGTGTTGATTTATGTGCCATTATCATAATTTTTTGATTACTGCAGCTTTGCAATATAATCTTGAAATATCAGGTATTTTGATACCTCAGTTTTTGCTCTTTCTCAAGATTGTATTAGCTATTCAGGACTTTTGTAGTTCCATACAAATTTTAGGACTATTCCAGTTTTGTGAAAAATGCTGTTGGTATTTTCACAGGAATTGGTTTGAATCTGTAGGTTGCTCTGGGTGGAGTGAACATTTTACCAATAGTATTCTAATCCATGAACGTAGTATCTTCCATTTGTTCATGTACTTTTCCATTTCATCAATGTTTTACAGTTTTCAGGGTACATCTTTTTCTTAAGTTTATTCCTAAGTATTTTATTCTTTTTTGTGTAACTTTAAATGGAGTCTTTTAAAATTTTGTTTTCTGCTACTTTTTTTTGGTGGAGTCTTCAGGGATTTTATTTATGGTATCATGTCATCTGCAAATAGTGACAGTTTTACTTCTTCTTTACCAATTTAGATGGCTTTTATTTCTTACTTGATTGCTGCGGTTAGGACTTCAGGTTATGCTGAATAAAAGTGGTGAGAGTGGAATCCTTGTCTTGCTCTTGCTCTTAGAGGAAAAGCGATATTTAACAATTAAGTGTTCTATTACCTATGGGTTTTTCCATAAGTGGTCTTTATTATGTTTGAGGTATGTGTTCCATGTAATCCCACTTTTGAGTTTGTATCATGAACAGATGTTGAGTTTTGTTACGACTTTTCCACATCAATTAAGATACCATTTTTATCCTTCACTTTATTAATGTAGTATCAATTGATTTTGTAAATATCGAACCATTCTTATACTCCCAGATTAAGTCTCGCTTGATTGTGGTGAATGATTGTTTTACCATATTGTTAAATGTGGTTTTTTCAAGAATTCTGGCATCTGTATTCTTTACTGATATTGGCCTGTAATCTCTTCTCCTCCTGTTCCTCTTTGTAGTGTTTCTGTCTCATTTTGGTATCAGGGTAATGCTAGCCTCATAGAATGAATTCAGAAGCTTTCCTTCCTCTTCTACTTTTTGAAATAGTTTGAGAATAGATACTATCTCTTCTTTTAAATATTCTAGAACTTGTGAATATGTCTAGTCTTGGACTTTTGTTTCTTTTCTTTTTTTATTTTTAAAGATTTTATCCATTTATTTGACAGACAGAGATCACAGTAGGTAGAGAGGCAGGCAGAGAGAGAGGGAGAAGCAGGCTCCCCGCTGAGCAGAAAGCCCGATGTGGGGCTTGATCCCAGGATCCTGGGATCATGACCTGAGCCGAAGGCAGAGGCTCTAACCCACTGAGCCACCCAGGTGCCCCGGACTTTTGTTTCTTGAGTTTCTTGATGACCAATTCAATTTTATTACCAATCATATGTTCATTATTTTCTATTTCTATTTCCTTTGGAAGATTGTATGCTTCTAGAAATTTATCCATTTCTTCTAAATTGTCTAATTTGTTAGCATATAATTTTTGATAATCTCTAATCTGTATTTCTGTGGTGTTGATTGTTATTTCTCCTCTTCCTGATTTCAGTTGGGTACTCTTTATTTTTCTTCGTGAGTCTTGTTAAAAGTTTATCATTTTGTTTATATTTTTAAAGAAAGCTCTTAATTTTACTGATATTTTCTGTTTTGGTAATTTTTTAGTGCCTATTGCATCTGTTTTTTCTCTGATCTTTATTTCCTCTCTTGTACTAACTTTTGGCTTTGGGTTTTGTTTGTTCTTTATCTAGTTCCTTTAGATGTAAGGATCAATTGTTTACTTTAGATTTCTGTTGTTTCTTGAGGTAGATTTTTCTTGCTATAAATTTCTCTTAGGATGGTATTGTTGTGTCTCAAGGGTTTTGGACCACTATGTCTTCATATTTGTCTCCATGTATTTTATTTTTTCTTTGATTTTTTTCACTGACTCATGGGTAGTTTAGTAGCATGTTGTTTAGCCTACATTTTTTTTTCCAGTTTTTTTTTTCTTTCATAATTGATTTCTAGTTTCATACCATTGTGGCCAGAAAAAAAATGTTTGATATGATCTCCATTTCAAATTTATTGAAACTTGTTTTGTGGTCTACCATATGATCTATGCTGGGGAATGTTCCATGTGCACTTGAAAAAATGTATATTTTGGTTGTTCTGTTTATATAAGTGTATCTGATTTAATTTGTTATTCAAAAACATTGTTTTCTTACTGCCTTTTTCCCCGCTGCCTGGATGACCTATCCACTGATGTAAATGGGGTGTCAAAGTCCCCTCCTGTTACTGTATTACTGTCACTTTCCTCCTCTGTGTCAGTATTTGCTTTGTGTTTAGGTACTCCAATGTTGGGTGCATAGATATTTATAAGTGTTATAGGCTTTTGTTGGATTAATCCCTTTATCATTATGCAGTGCCCTTTGTCTCTTATTATAGTCCTTGTTTAAAGTTTATTATGTCTAAGTATTTCTACTCAGCTTTTTTCTTTTTCATTTCAATTTGCATGGAGTAACTTATTTTATCCTTCACTGCTAGTCTGTATGTGTCTTTAAGTCTGTAGTGTCTTGTATGCAGCATATAGATGGGTATTAGGTGTTTTGTTTACCATTCAGTCACCTTATGTCTTTTAGAGTATTTAGGCCATTTACACTTAAAATAATTGATTTGTATTTGCCATTTTGTTAGTTGCTTTCTGATTATTTTTGTAATTCTCTTGTCCTTATCGATGAGTTTTAGTGCTATGCTTGATTTCATTTCTTTTCACTTTTTGTGCATCTGTTGTAAGTTTGTGGTTTGTGATTACCATAATGTTCATATATAACATCCTAAGTCAATCTATATTAAGTTATCTTAAGTTTGAATACATGCTAAGGAAGTTTCATTCTTCCTACTTCCATGTTTTTTATGTATACTCTCCTATTTTATATCTTTATTTTGCCAGTCCCTGCAACTAGTAATATCTTATTACTTTTGTCTCTTAATCTCTATACTAGCTTTATAAGTGGTTGTTCTACCACCTTTAGTGTATGTTTGCATTACTGGTGAAATTTTTTCTTTCATAATTTTCTTATAATTAAGGTCTTTTTTCTTAAAGTATGTTTAACATTTTTTTTTTTTAAAGATTTTATTTATTTATTTGACAGAGAGAGAGAGATCACAAGTAGGCAGAGAGGCAGGCAGAGAGAGAGGAGGAGGCAGGCAGAGAGAGAGGAGGAAGCAGGCTCCCCGCAGAGCAGAGAGCCCGACGCGGGGCTCGATCCGGGGACGCCGAGATCATGACCTGAGCCGAAGGCAGCGGCCCAATCCACTGAGCCACCTATGAGGCCAGGTTAGTAGTGATAAACTCTTAAATTTTGTTCATCTAAGAAACTTTCTCCTTCAATTCTGAATGATAATCTTGCCAGGTAGAGTATTCTCAGTTGTAGGTTTTTGTTTTGTTTTGTTTTGTTTACCTTCCAGCACTTTGTAGGCCAGAAGGGAGTGGCATGATATCGTCAGTTTCTGACAAAAGTCATCTGATGTTGTTGTTAGGAGGTTTCCCTTGTATGTAACTAGTTGTTTCTTGCTACTATTAAAATTGTCTTAATGCTTAATATTTGCCATCTTATTTTTTTAAAGATTTATTATAGAGAGTAAGCATGCAGTGGGGGAGGGCCTGAGGGAGAGGTAGAGAGAAACTGTAAGCAGACCCTGTGTTTAGTGTGGATCCCTACGTGGGGCTGGATCTCAGACTCTGAGATCATGACCTGAGCCTAAACCAAGAGGTGGACACTCAACGGACTGTGCCACCCAGGTGCCCCTAATCTTTACCATTTTAATTATGATGTGTCTTGATGTCGACCTCAGTGGCTTTTTCTTGTTTGGTACTTTCTGTCCTTCCTGAACTCAATGTCTATTTCTATTCCCAGGTTAGGTAAGTTTTCTGCTATCATTTCTTCAAGTCAGTTTGCTGCCCCACCTCTCTTCTCCTCCTGGGACTACTATAATACAAATGTTTGTTTGATATTATCAAAATATCACTTACCCTAAACTCATTTAATATTTTTTTTTCTTTTTGCTGTTGAGCTTAGGTACTTTCCATTACCCAGTATTCCAGATCACCTATCCATTCTTACGTATCCTCTGATTTCCCAAAGCTTACCTTTCATTTCAGTTATTTTTCAACTCTGGTAATTTATATTTATTTTCTAGATCTTTGTTGAAGTACTCATTAAGTTCATCCATTCTTCTCTCCAGTCCAATGAGCACTTTTATGATCAGTACTTTGAACTCTTTATCAGAGAGATTACTTATCTGTTTTGTTCTTTTTCTGAGGTTTTGTTTCTTTTAGAACATATTCCTTTTACTTTTCCGAGTATATTTCTATGAATTAGGTGTAAAAGCTACTTCTCCTAAACTTAGAGTAATAGTCTTGTGTGTGGCCATCACCAGTGTACACTTGTGTGCCTGGTGACTTTGGGTGGCTGACTAGAGCTGTGGCTGGTGGGGGGTGTCGTGTGTCATTCTTTGCTGGGGCCACCCTGGTGGGATTGTTGGAGCTAAAGTGTGCACGGACTGGTATGGTCCTGGGGATTTCTTTATAGACAGTACCTTGGCAGGGTTGCTGAAGCTGAAGTGGGTACAAGCTGGAAGTTTCCAGGGCTTTCTATGTAGAGAACATGCTTTTTCAGGACAACTGAAGCTGAAGTAGATGACAGCCATGGTTCCATGGGGCACTCTGTATAGAGGGTGCACTGGCAGGGTGGCTGGAGCTGAGGCAATGTGGGCTGCAGGATCCCAGAACATTCCACATTAGGGGGTGTCCTGGTTGGACAGCTGGGGCTGAGCTGGCACCAAATTGTGGGGCCAGCGGGGAGGTCCCTGTGTGTTTTGCTTAAGGGTGTTCTGTGAGTTGTCTCAATCTAAAGCAGTTATAGGCTGAGAGGTTCTGAGGTGCTCTGCACTGGGGGTGTTCCTAAAATTCTGGTGCTGAAGTGGTGTAGTGATTTGTGCCTGTGCCATTTTAGCAAAATTGCTAGAGCTAAGGGAGCACTGCCAAGGGGTATTCCAGTATGCACTGTACTGCGGCTACCTTGGTGGGACAGCTGGAGATGGCGTGCAGTAGAACCCCAGTTCTCCATGAAGCAGCAGGCCAACTATGGTGCCCAGATCCTCTCCCCATCTGTACTCTCAAAGTGGAGGGGTAGCATAAAGTATTGTACTTACCAGCCCCTTAGATCCAGGGAGCATTCTAGCAGATCCCCTGACATTTGGCAGGGCTTCAGGGCTAGTTCCTTTGAAAGGGCAACTAGAATTTAAAACGGCAGCTTCTCCTTCCCCACCACCATGTTTCCCAGGACAGAAAAATCTGTTCCTTGCCCTTCAGTACTGTCCTTTCCTATGGCAGTTTGCAGCATCAGGGTTGGGGGTCTCCTTCATTACTGTATCTCCATCTCTCTTGTCATTCTTCAGTGTGCAGAAGTTGTTCGATCAGGCCTCAGTTCTTCAGAAGGAATTGCTCTATAAGAAGAGCAATATAGATTTGGTTAGTTTGCAGAGGAGTCGAGTTCAAGATTTTCCTACATTGCCATCTTAGACTCTCCCTGATTGTTTTCTCTTTCTTGAGGTTTAATAATTAGCACCACATGCAATATGCCAACTGACTTTTTAAATAAGTGTAACTACTGTTATCCATTTCATTTCAGGAGGTCCAGTCCTTCATTCAGCACTGACACAGTAGCAGATTTTGAATCTTTGCATTTGAATCTGGCTTTACAATATACATTTCTCTTAACCTACATTTTCTCATTTGATTTTATAATAATCTTCCAGTACAAGGATGATTTCTATAGTTATCTTCACTTTACAGGTAAGAAAACTGAGGTCTAGGGCAGTGAAAAGTCTTAACCAGGGTCACAATAATAGATAATGAAAGAGCCTGAACCTTTGATTCTAAGGGCCATGATAATGATGAGGATGAAGAGTAGGAGATACCATCCACTGCAGCTTATTAAAAATATACACAACTAATGAATCATTGAATACCACATCAAAAACTAATGATGGACTTATACTAAATACATAGAGATACTTAACACTAGGCACCACACTAAGTAACTTCCTATTTCCATGTTACAAGCAGTCCTACTAGCAGAAGGTCAAAATTGTTAAGGGATTTGCAAAAGCTCACAGGGCTAGTAAACAGCAAAACATAGTATTTAGGCAAGAAGATGTCTGCCAGATACAAAAGCTCATTATGTGTTATAGACCTTAAGACCCAGTCCATTGTTTTGTTCTTGGTACATCAGGCAATGACTTCACAAAACCAAATAAATAGTTTTGGGTCTGATCTGATAACATGGGACTTGTTATCCTATAGACAGGTATCTGTAAGGGTGACAGCCATCCCAGTTTGCCCAGGACTCCATGGTTTCCCTGATTGTTGAATTTTAGTCCTAAAACTGAAAAGTCTTGGATGAACCAGGATGACTTGCTCACTGTAATTATCTGGCACTCCTGATGCATCTTGTTGGAAATTCCTGTTTTTTTTTTTTTTTTTTTTTTTTGGTCCTAGTTTGCTATCTTGTTTCCTAGAGGAGCTAATTTATCTCTGGAGTTAAGATATCAAATTTAACAAAGAAGAAAAGGAGGAATTTGAGCCCTGACAGGTAGAGGTAACTTTGAGTAATCCATGAGATTCTTTGGCCTCTGAAGACCTAAAGCAAAGTAAGACTATATGTAGGTATCTATTATATACCAAAATGTAGTTTAATTGAATTGTTTTTCAAAATTATTTTTCTGAACTCTCCCACACTTAAGTAAAAGTCAATTCTATGTATTTTTCCATTCCCTAAATGCTTAAATTTTACTATTTCTTAGAAGCCACTCCCAACCTCTCCCCTTGTGTATTTAACTTGTGTCTATAAATTTATTCTTTAGCTGACATGTTCCCTAAGAACAATATCAGCATATAAACTGTTCCTTCATATGGTTTGTGATTGTGAAATCTTTGCTTGGAATACAACCATTAAACATGAATAAAGTTCTGTTTTGTTTTATTAGAGTTTTGAGAGTTTATATCTCAAAGCAAAGGCTCCAACAGCTTTCTTTTGCAATATAAAGTGGGTTTGTGGTCAGCCAGGGCAGAGTGGTTAGGCCCAAAAACCTCATAATTCCTGTTATCACCACTTTCTTTTCGGCTACACATATATATATGTATATTAAAAAAAAATTTTTTTTAACACTAGTGTGTGTTGGACCGGGTTTTGTATGAGAGTTGAGGAATTAAATGACAAATGGTTGGGTAGTAGTAGCCTAGGCTAAGGGGGAAATGTGATCCAAAAAAAGATCCTAGTGACTTGATTTTCTGTCATGTAGATATATCACAGATAGTTGACCTGAGCCATTCATGTTGGCTACTCATGTGAGTACTGCTTGATGAGAGAAGTCAGAGACAAAAGGAAGGGGGAGGTCATGTAATGCTCTGCCAGCACCAAAATGATTAGGTGTTGACCAGAACATGAATTTTGCCTTAGAGTCTAAATGAGAGCATGACCAAAGCAAAATCGGTTCTACCCATTCTTTCAAATGCTTTGTTGAGCATTTACTACATGCTACGTATTATTCTAAGCATATAGACTCCACCTATATTATGATGGAGAAGAGAAGAACAAATGAATAAATGTATCAAGTGGCTGTAAGCATTATAATGAAACCCAACAAGATAAGAAGATAGAAAGTGAGGTTGAGGAAGTTGCCTCCAATAAAACAGTGACCGATTAGGGCTATGACTGAAGTGAAAGTGACCCATGCCTATGTCTGGTGGAAGAAAATTCCAGGCTGAAAAAATGTTAAAGAGAGATCAGTCAGTACCCTTGGATCACTTCCTACGTCAAGGAAATGGTGGCATATACCGCAAATTAGGAAAAGGCTAGTTAGTAGCAATGAGAATGACCTTTTGCAGGCGCCATGGTCTTTATATCCTGGTAGTTAGCAACTCTGTTCTTTAAATGTGAGCCAGAGTACAAAAAAAGGAAAAGCCACTGGGCTATCTACACTATAAGGGTGGCTGGGAATCTCAAAATATAGGGAGAAGATTCTCTTTAGGGTACTGGGAGTTGTTTGACATATCTGGATACCCAACAAAAAAGACCCTGCTTTTTGAATGGCCATAGCTTCTGAGAGAGTGGACAAAATCTCTACTTCTCTAAGATGAAAGATGACTGGGACCTTTACTAGAACACAGATTTACCACGCATCAGGAGAGCCTTGTGCTGTGGAGAGACTGAGGTGTCTCATTGTTTGTTTGGCATTAAGGTGTTCTGTTGGCATTCCTCACCCTGTTGGAGAATCACTCCACATATGAAGCTGATATTTTTTTCCTGAAGGGGTAATAGTAAAGGAGATAAGAACTTAAAGGAAGAGTTCTTACAGCCTTTCACCTTGAAGCTTTGCAGAGCTGACAGGTTATCACAGATAAGAAACTTATATTGACATTTTTAGCAAAAGAATGTGAACAGGACAGAGATTGACCATGAAATATTACCCTCCTAGACACAGTGATGAGCTTAAGCATGAAGGTAATGGTGTATAAGACAAGCTTCTGATGTCAGGAGATGTATCATCTAGTGAGGGAAAAATCAGACTTGCCTATCAAAAATTAATTTTTAAGAATGAAAAGAACCTGAACTTCTAAGCTTTGTTCTGAAAAGTTACTAGGAAAATTGTCAAAAAACCTATTAAATTACCATCTTGGTAGGCAAGGCAATAGTTTTAGGCAGTAAAACCAAAAAAAAAAAAAAATACACGTAGAAACTTCATGGAGTAGGGTCTTAAAGGATCTAAAAAGAAAGTGGGAATTAAACACTTTCTTGAAAAATGGGTAGAACTTGAATAGGCATAAAGAAGAGTTTTCTTCATGGGGAGAATATCCTAACAAGACAAAGAGAGTTATGTGCACAAACAACATTGGGAAGCCCTGTTTAGTTCAGCCTGGTTGGAATAATGAAAAGTAAGTTTTGAAAGTTAAATGGAGGTCAGATTGTGGAGAATATTGCATGCTAGACTAGAAATTGGGATTGCATCCTAAAGCCAAAGGGAAACGTCACTGATTTTGAAGAAAGTCATTGTACATTAAAATTATTGTGACTGAGTTAAAGTGAATGAATTGCAAGTAGTAGAGACTGAGAATAGGGAACATTGTTAGAAAAATTACAGTAGTCAAATAGTTCACATATCAGATGATATGCTGTGACCTATTAGGTGAGTTGTACAAAGATTGGCACAAGAAGTTTAAAAAGCCGTAACAACTTCTACACTTGACCAAGATGGAATAGCAAGGATTGGATATAACCTCCTTCCTGAAACAACTAAGTAAAACAAAGTATATGAAACAAGGTTTTTAGATCTTCAACATTAAAGATGACAGGACAGTGATCACAGGTTGGAAACAAAGTCAGCACAAGATCAGAGGTTGTGAAACTCCAGTTTACTGAGTAGAGAGAGGAAGGGAGCAGGATATAGAGGGAGAATCCTGATGGAGTCTAGCAGTCTCTCCCATGAGTTGAGATGATCTTCTGGGAGTTCAAGACAGCAAAAGCTTATAGGGAGGAGTATGAAAAGGAATGGGGAGTAAGAATACTAATAAAAAAATGAGTGAACCACCAAAGCCTGAGGGAATCACCAACAAGATATTAGAGAACAATTCCTATATCTCAGAGCAAAAATAGTTTCTCTTCTTGAAGGCTAGAGTAGAAAACCCCAGTGACTCATAGGATATCAGAAGACTACTCAGAACGATCTACCTTCAGTAGTGAAACAAAAGTGTCTATGGAATGAAGCCTGCTCTAATCCTGACATTTTAAAGAAAGTTATAGAAGAATCCAATTGTTTCCAAGTTATCTAACAGTGTCAAAGAATAAACTTCAAAAATATTCATAAGAACAACAACAAAAAAGATAAATAGTCAAGATGGAAACAACCTTAAGTGTCAACTGATGGATGAATGGATAAAGATAGGAGACACACATACATGCATATATATACTATCCACACACATGCACAAACACTACTCAGCCATAAAAGGAATAAAATCTTGTCATTTGTAACAACATGAAGGACCTCAAGGGTATCATTCTAAGTAAAATAAGTCAGAGAAAGACAAATACATATGATATAATTGGCATGTAAAATCTAAAAAACAAAGATGAACAAACAAAACTCATGAATACAAAGAACAGAGGGCTGGTTACCAGTGGAGAAAGGGCCTGGTGGGCAGGCAAAATGGATGAAAGGGAAGGTACAGATTTCCAGCTGTGAAATGAATAGGAATGTGGTGTGAGCCTGGTGATTATGGCCAATGGTGTTGCATATTAGAAGGTTCCCAGGAGAGTGGATCTTCAAGATTTGCATTACAAGAACAAAGTTTGTAACCTTTTATGGCAATTGATGGTGACTAGACTTACTGTGGTAATCATTTCACAATATAAGAATTGAATCATATTGTATGCCTGAAACTAATATTTCGTGTCAACTGTAACTCAAAAACAATTATGTCCAGAACCCAACAAGGTAAAATTCTCAATGTCATCCAATCAAATATACCAGCCATGCAAAAGAGTAGGAAAGTAAGTCATGATGAGGAGAAAAATTAATCAATAGAAACAGACCCACAAATGCTGCCAGTGATAGAATATGCAGGCAAGAACATTTTTTTTACATTTTATTTTTTTATTATTATTTTTTAATTTAAAAGTTTTTTTTATAAACAAACAATGTATTATTAGCCCCAGGAGTACATGTCTGTGAATCGCCAGGTTTACATACTCACAGTACTCACCATAGCACATACCTTCCCCAATGTCCATAACCCCACCACCCTCTCCCTACCCCACTCCCCCCAGCCACCCTCAGTTTGTTTTGTGACATTAAGAGTCTCTTATGGTTTGTCTCCCTCCCGGGCCCATCTTGTTTCATTTATTCTTTTCTTACCCCCAATCCACCCATATTCCATTTACACTTCCTCATATCAGGGAGATCACGTGAAAGTTGTCTTTCTCCGACTGACTTATTTCGCTAAGCGTAATACCCTCTAGTTCCATCCACGTTGTCGCAAATGGCAAGATTTCATTTCTTTTGATGGCTGCATAGTATTCCATTGTATATATATACCACCTCTTCTGTATCCATTCATCTGTTGATGCACATCTAGGTTCTTTCCATAGTTTGGCTATTGTGGACACTGCTGCTATAAACATTCGGGTGCATGTGCCTCTTCAGATCACTACCTTTGTATCTTTAGGGTAAATATCCAGTAGTACAATTGCTGGGTCGTAAGGTAGCTCTATTTTCAACTTTTTGAGGAACCTCCATGCTGTTTTCCAGAGTGGTTGCACCAGCTTGCATTCCCACCAACAGTGGAGGAGGGTTCCCCTTTCTCCGCATTCTCGCCAGCATCTGTCATTTCCTGACTTGTTAATTTTAGCCATTCTAACTGGTGTGAGGTGGTATCTCAATGTGGTTTTGATTTGTATTTCCCTGATGCTGCATGATGTGGAGCACTTTTTCATGTGTCTGTTGGCCATCTGGATGTCTTCTGTGCAGAAATGTCTGTTCATATCTTTTGCCCATTTCTTGATTGGATTATTTGTTCTTTGGGTGTTGAGTTTGCTAAGCTCTTTATAGATTTTGGATACTAGTCCTTTATCTGATATGTCGTTTGCAAATATCTTCTCCCATTCTGTCAGTTGTCTTTTGGTTTTGTTAACTGTTTTCCTTTGCTGTGCAAAAGCTTTTGATCTTGATGAAGTCCCAATAGTTCAGTTTTGCCCTTGCTTCCCTTGCCTTTGACAATGTTCCTAGGAAGACGTTGCTGTGGCTGAGATTGAAGAGGTTGCTGCCTGTGTTCTCCTCAAGGAGTTTGATGGATTCCTTTATCACATTGAGGTCCTTCATCCATTTTGAGTCTATTTTCCTGTGTGGTATAAGGAAATGGTCCAATTTCATTTTTCTACATGTGCCTGTCCAGTTTTCCCAACAGCATTTGTTGAAGAGGCTGTCTTTTTTCCATCAGACATTCTTTCCTGCTTTGTTGAAGATTAGTTGACCATAGGGTTGAGGGTCTATTTCTGGGCTCTCTATTCTGTTCCATTGATCTATGTGTCTGTTTTTGTGCCAGTACCATACTGGGCAAGAACGTTTTTTAACAGTCATTTTATAATATTCCATATGTACAAAAGGGTAGATAAGATAGAGCATGTAAGTGGAGATGGAAAACATGAAAGACACAAATTAAAATTCTAGAGATAAAACTGTCTAAATATACACTGGATGAGTGAATAATAAATTGGGCAAGGAAGAAGAATTTAAAGAAGACATTGAAATACAAACTAAATGAAGCACAGAAACAACTGTTTAAAATCCAGACTAAATGACAAAATATCAAGCAGCCAAATAAAATATTTAAAAAATAATGGACAAAAACTTAGAAATTGGATCAAAACTTACAGATCCAAGAAGATTAATGAACCTCGAGCACTAAAAAGCAGAAAAATATATATATTAAAGTCCAAAATAATCAAGTTGCTTAAAACACATTTCTTTTAGTACAAGGAACAAAGTAAGTCCTTTTTTTCACCCCAAATTGATCTAAAGATTCAACACAATCCTAATCCAAATACCAGAAAATATTTTTTTTAGAAATTCATCTGTTTCTAAATTCAATGGAAATGACCTAAAAATATTTTAAAAAGTTAAAAAAGTTGAAGGACTTAATGATACATGGTTTCAGGACTTTAAAAACAAAACAAAACACTGTAGTAATCAAGACAGTATGATTATTGGCAAGATTACTAGAACAATGGCACATTATAAATAATTCATTTAGAATCGCCTGTATACTGTCCACTGATTTTTCACAAAGGTGCAAAGAAAATGAAGAAGATCTGTAAAACAAATGTCGCTGGATAGCACTATATGAAAAAATTTAAAAATCCATGTATTATACCACTTAAAATCAAAATGGATTATAAGCCTAAATGTAAAACTTGGAAATATAGAACTTTTATAAGAAAATGCAGGAGGTTCATCTCCCCTTCCAGTTTCCCTCAACTCCCTCTCCTCTCCATCTCCCCATGTCCTCCATGTTATTTGTTATGTTCCACAAATAAGTGAGATCATATGATACTTGACTCTCTCTGCTTGACTTATTTCGCTCAGCATAATTTCTTCCAGTCCTGTCCATGTTGCTACAACGGACTCTGAAAAACAACCAGAGGGTTTTGAAGGGGCGTGGGGGTGGGAGTTTGAGGAACCAGGTGGTGGGTAATAGGGAGGGCACGTACTGCATGGAGCACTGGGTGTGATGTCAAAACAATGAACACTGTTATGCTGTAAATAAACAAACAAAAAAAAAACACAAACAACAAAAAAAAGAAAATGTAGGAGGAAATATTTATGATCCTTAGCTTATGCAAAAATTTCTTAGATCCAGTACCGAGAAGCACAATCTACTAGAAGAGCTTCCAAGAGCAGAAGTTTTTAATTTTAATAATAAAAAATACTGTTAAAGGAATAAAAAGACAAGCCACAGGCTGAGAGAAGATATTTACAAAGCATATATTTGATAAAGGACTTGTATCTAGAATATATAAAGGACGCTTGAAACTAAAGAAAACAACCCAGCAAAAGACAAAATATTTGAACACATCACCAAAAAGATGTACAAATGGCCAAATTCATATATGAAAAATAGTTTGTAATTAGCCATTAGGCAAATGTGAATTAAAACTACAATGAGGGTAAAAGGTGACTTCAAACTTAGGACATTAAGTAACTGGAATATTTATGGTATGCATTATTGTTAATATAGGAAAGCTAGTTAGAACTGGAAATAAGGGATGGAATTTTAGACATGATCCTTTTGAGGTAATAGAGGAACATTCTGAGTGGAAATATTTGTCAGACAGATGAAGATCTAGAACTAGAACTTGGAAGACACGTAATGTCCAGATATATAATTAAAAAAAAATAGAACCATGTAATCTATACCTAAAGGATTTTTTCTTGATGGTAGAGTGTTCTATGTATGTTTTGTGTATGCTCATATGTGTAGTCATGTGAAAAGCTTATGTTTCATTGCTTGGAAGTAGCAAGCACTCAAATGTCTAAATTAAGTTATACTTGGTTAAATGGGAAACAGCATACTCAACTTACCTATTCCTCTGTTCAGAGTGACATGAGGTTAGGAACACTGGGAAAATGCATTTTAATACTAATCTTTAGAAAAGATCAATGAATAGCTTTAAGTCTAATCCTGCATGCAAGTCCTTTTTTATATGTATGCCTCATCCTCCATGTCTACCGTCAAAAACAATACACAGTCCCTAGCACACCTCACCTCCAAGTCTGTGTTAGGAACACAGTTAACAATTATAGCCAAGTAGTAACATGCTGTATCACTTATGGAGGAAATGAGATAATTAAGTCTTAACATCCTTGGATTTAAGCCTAATATTAGATTGAACTATGTAAGGAAGAGAGCCATTTACACAAGAACAAATAAAACTCGGTGGCATGTTGCTGAATTTAGTGAGGGTGTTGGCTAAGGAGTTCTTGCTTGTAGTTTCCTATCCATTGAAAGCATGACTGTGTATGGATATCCCTGGGTACTTTTCAGCTTGACTACTTTATGTAGACAAAGAAATTTCCATTCTGGCATCCCACATATCAAGCCGATTAGCATAAGCATTTGTTGATCTTCTAGTAGTAAAAACATAGTAGTATTCAAGTCAATGATATGAAATTGAAAATGTTTAGCTTAGCAAATTATCAATAAAACGACTTTTAGAGGCATTGAAATCCATTCAAAACAGATGCTTAGAAGCATTTTGTCTCAAGAGTGTTTTCTCTTCCAAATATCAAGTAAGGTTTTTAACACAGAGACATATGTTTGAGCAAAAATGCCCTTTCTGTAAAAAGCAGGATAACACCAAGCAGTGTTTTAATCAATAAGCTTTCATGAATAGAATACCTATAAAATTCTTTTGTTTTGGGGGGTGTTTATGGTGTTTTTTCAATGTGAACTTTTATTGGCCTCATATATAAGAATAACACACAAAACAATATGCACAAACGATACGTGTTCAGTTGAATGACTTTACAGAAAGTGAACACACCTATGTATTTGATAACCAAAGACTGAAAATTAACCAGCACCTAGAATCTCTCTTGAGTTCCTCTCAGTCCTTGCTTCTCTCCCCAGGGATAACCACCATTTAACTTTTAACACTGTTGCTTAGTTTTACCTGTGTCTGAATTTTATGTAAATGGAATCGTACTCTTTAGGTCTGGGATTCTTTCAGTCAACATTGTGTTCAGGAGAGGTATCAATGTTTGTGCATGTAATTTTAAGTTCTTCCATTCTCTTATCTCAAAGTATCTATTCTGTTGATAGACATTGAGTTTTCAGTTTGGGGCTATGACAAGTATTACTACTATAAATATTCCTTTATGTCTTCTGGTAGACATAGGGACATAGTCCTGTTGGGTATATGGTAGAACTTACTGAGACATTGGGTAGCTTTAGTGGGTAGATACTACTAATTTCTCCCAAGAAGTTGCAGTGTACATTTTCATCACCAAGCATTGTAGTTGTTGCATAACTTAGCTAATACAGTTGAGCCTTAAAAACTTGGATTTGAACTGCTCAAGTCCACTTCTTTACTGGATTTTTTTTAACAGTACTGTAAATGTATTTTCTCTAAGGATTTCTTAACATTTTCTTCAGCATGCTTTGTTGGAAGAATACAATATATAATACATGTAACATACAAAATGTGTTAACTGACTTTGTGTTATCAGTAGGGCTTCCAGTCAACAATAGTTAGGTTTTGGGGGAGTCAAAAGTTACACATGGATTTTGAAATTCACAGGTGTCAGTACCCCTAACCTCTGTGCTATTCAAGAGTCAATTGTATGTGGTATTATTTGCCTTTCATTTGAGCCATCCCAGTGACGGTACTACACTGAGATTAATTTGCATTACTCTGACGATTACTGATGAGCCATCGGTGTGTTTGGCAATTTTCAATGTCTTTTTTCATAAAGTACCTGTTCAAGTCCTTTGCTCATATTTCTACTGGATTACCCTTGAGTCGTAGGAGTCCTTTATGTATTTTGGATATGACATCTTATTGAAAATATATGGTAGTCATAATTAAAATTTGCAAAAAAAGTGTAAATATCCTCTCCCATTCCGTGGTACCTTTTTATCAATAGAATTTCTTCATTTTAAAGTAGTCTAATTCATCAGATTTTTTTGTCTAACACTTTCCTGTGTTTTTTTGTTTTGTTTTAGAAATCTTTGCCTATACTGAGGATTTGAAGACATTCTATTTTTTTTTTCCCCAAAAATCTTGTCTTCTCATTTACAACTACAATCCTCATGGAATTTTTGCATATTGTGTGAAATAGTCAAGATTTATTTTTTTCTATGTGGTTATCCACTTTTGCCTAGATATTCATCTCCTTGGGCATTTGATTATTTCTCCCTAGTGGAACAAGGACAATAACTCCCAAAGAATAACATATATACATATACATGCACATGATACATAGACATACATATATTGAGGTACAGACTGTGCTCCAAACATTCACTTATGAGTTGGCTTTTTTTAATGTTTCTACATACATTCATTGTTATTGATAGATTTCCAAGACAGCTTATAAAATGTTCCTTGGTACCTACTGTACCAGTATAGTGGGAAATGTATGCGTATTCCATTTCTTGACCCTAGGACATCTTCCCTTTCACTCACAGCAAGATAGAATGGTGCTTTGAGAGTGAATAAACAGATGGACTTCAATAGGAGTGATAAGAAGGAGTAAGTAAAATAGCTGCCATTGAACAAAAACAATTCTCATAACTCATGGATAACAAAGTCTTAATCTCTTCCCAGATATTCTGAATTGAGAAGCAGTAAGTACTTCCCATGCTAAGGCAAGAATTGTATTGGCAGATTCCAGGCTGTCAGTGTAAAACCGGAAGATTGTATCCTACAGATCTCCTGGGAATGGGTCGACATTAATACCCCTCAAAGTGAATGGTACCCCTAGAGTTGTGCAGTTCAGTACTGTCGCCCTGTTGGGATGGAGATATATATGAATAATATGTCATATACATTTCCCAGGTATCAAGGAGGAATTGATGCTAGAATTGGAATGTCAAATTTGCTGATATATTATCCTTATTAATAGTTATGAGTAAGGACTTATGCATTCTAAGGCTTTCGTACTAGATACATTTTTAAGCAGCAGTATGCTATAACAAAATAGTTTACACTATACCAGAATTTTCAAGCAACACAAACTTCTTCCTTTTACTATTTCTAGTGCTAAAGTTCAGTGTTGTAAAGGAGTGTCCACTAAGCATGGAGAAGCCTGTCCAGGGAAAGGAATTCAAGTTAACTTATTATAACCAGTGCTGGTTATTTCTGTGCAATTACTCTATAAAAGTTTTATAACATGGCTGAGTGTCCAAGTTGAAAGGTGAAGGGCAATGCAGTAACACTTTTCCCAAAGTTTTCTGACACAAGCCAAACCTTTTAAAGTTACTGTCATCAGCTTAAAAAATAAAATACCTGACATGTCCAAACAGCCCCAGGGAATAACTAAGACTGAGGTTTAAAAAAATATGTAGACTTGTCTGAGCTTGTTATTTTAGTAGATGAGATCTGATTTCTTTTAAACATTTGAGCAAGAGTTAAACTTGATAAAGGTAGACTCTGGATGTTACTCAGTGGGAAGTGAAAACACAGCAGCCCTTTTATATTTATGAACTGTCCAAAAGAACCATATTCATGCAGACTAAATAATAATTTATCCCATCCTCTCTACTAACACTCTTACATCCCTATTCAGAGACAAAAGTCCAAGAAAATACTCGTGTAGTGATAGAATTGACAGAGTGTGTCTCTCACCCATTTCTAGAAGCCCTCTAACTTAGGAATGTGGCTCTTAGCAGAAAAATACGATTTTGCTGATCTTAAAATGAACAAGACCTTGATCTCCGCCAAAGAACAAATGTGTTTCAGAGCAAAACTGCCCTGTAGCATCAAGGTTATAGGTAGGCAGTGGATTAGTGGTGTGATTTGAGAGCTTGCACAAAGCCCCCCCCCCATACCCCAGTTCTACAAAGGGCTCTTTCATCAAATTAGACTGTCACTGAAAAAATAAAATTTAAAATCTCAGTGGTTTGATGGATTGTCGTCTTCTAAGACAAATGCCCAAGAGAAGGGTCCCATGGAAACAGAGTTACTTAGGCAATCAGATCTCAGAGAATTATGGGCCAATTAGTCAGTTTTGATGGAATAGGGAGGAGGTGAAAGGACAAGGGATCATCATGGTGGTAAGAACTGAATTAGAAGAACTTCACTAACAAATAAACTGTGAGGTAGTAGAATGAGTAGCAAGAGGGGCAACGAGCAGCATAGGTTTCCAGAATTGCAAGCAGGCATCCTCTCAGTTGTGGGGTGAGGGGAAGTCCCATTAGGATCGAGGAAAGCAACCCATCAGTGATGGGCGGACTGTGTTTGGTGGGAAAACTGTACCCAAAGCCAGGACCACCTTAGGTGTATATCTTGGTCTGGAAGCTTTTAAACTTCCAGTAAATCTGCAAAGAGTATCAGCTGTATTGTCTCTATCTATATTCAGAGGACTTTAACTAGAGTCAGATTCCTGCTAAGGATATGATGGTGGGCAAGAATAGTTTTTTAATTGAAATCCTAGAGCAAATAACTGATTTCCCTTAATTCCATCTCTGGGACTTTAGCATTAAAGCATAGTTTTGGAGATTTAGCATAATCTTGCATCCAAAGGAGGCATCTTCTCCACACTGTGGAAAATGTTCAATTACCCTCTGTAATACAGCCTGCTTCCTAAGCCTGAACCATGAAAGCAGATAAATTTCCATTCAAATCCTAGCTCTACCACTCACTAGCTATGACATTGAGTTTAAACCCTCTGAGGGTCATATTTCACAACAATATGGTAGAATTCATAGTCTCACATCATAGGATTGTTCTAAGAATTAAATAAAATCATACCTATAATATAGCATAGAACGTAGCATATACTAAGTTCAATAAATTCTAGTTGTTATTACTGTTTACTTGAATATCCTCCCTTTATCTACCTCTACCTCATAAAGCAGCCCTTGCTAGAAAGTTTTATATATAATAATTTTATTAAAAGCTTCTCAAGAATGGGGTGCCTGGATGGCTCAGTTAGGTGACTGACTCTTGAGTTTAGCTCAGGTCATGATCTCAGGGTCTTGAGATCGAGCCCGTATCAGGCTCCATGCTCAACAGAGCATCTGGTTGAGATGCAGGAAGTCTGGCCGAGATTCTCTCCTTCTCCCTTTCACTTTGCCCCCACCCCCACCTGCTCCTGGTCTTGCTCTATAAAATAAATTTTAAAAAACAAAACTTCTCAAGGAAAAGGACATTTGTGTCTTTGGTCAACACCAGACTCCTAAAGCCTGGTGCATAAGAGGTACTTAATATGTCTTTGTTAAATGAATTTTTCTGAATTAAATCTTCTCCATTCCATGTAAATACGAAATGTTATGTTCTAAGAGTAAAAAACAAAAATAAGTTGAAAGAGATTGTTCAAAGTTGTATTTTTTTTTGTGTTTAAATTCAAATTTAAACTGTTTTGCAAAAAATAAAATTGTTTTACACGCTAGTCAGAAAATTTGAATAGCCTTTATTTTGCCCATTGAGAATCTGGTTTTAATCCTCCCCAAATAAAATCAGAGAAATAGAAGAAAAAGAAGACCAAACAATTCAGACCTAGCATGATACAGCTGTTTTCTTCATTGAACAGACATTTTTGTGTTTCCTTTTTTCTTTTCACAGTTCGTCTTTTTATATTTCTTGCTGGACTGCGTTTGATTAGCTGCCCAGTGTACTTATACCCTCAAATCACATCTGGTTGCATTGTTCCTTACTGCAGAATTTGCTATAGCTTCTAAGTTGCTATCATCTACAACTTTTGAAACACACTTTGTTACATTAAAATTTTTTTTAATTTTTTTTGAAGCTAAGTGAAATACCTTCCTCAGTAGTGCCTATGGCATCCTATAAACTTAAAGCAAATGAGGCAATTAGGACTTACTTGTTTAGAGAAGACTCTGGCTGGCATTTCATCAATTTTAAGCAAAACCTCATTTCATGGAACTTAGAATAAAGTATCTTGGTTGTGTGCTGAGCAGGGCTCCAGTTGTGTTTGGTGCCTGTGTGATTGGCATTTTAACTATGATATTTTCTAAATAAAATATAAGTTGCTTCAGATTTTTCCTCTATATGCTTTTGTTGGACCACAGCTCCCTGACAAATTTCCTCTTAAGAATTCTGGTTAGACCTCTTCTGGGTGCTGGAGAGACTTGGAGAGATTTGGTTTGATACGGGAGGTGGAGTAAAAATGGACTTGATGACTGGGGTAAGTGAGGAAGATAAAAGAATGATTTCTACGTTACTGGCTTGAGGTTCTGGGTAGAAGTGATACCATTTAGTGAGATTGGGTCAAAATGCAAAATGAACTGCCTTGGGTTGCACAGAAGTATAAAAGGATGAATGAGAAGATTTGCAGGTTGGAGAAAATTTGGCACAAGAAATGGGATGAAAATAGTTCATAGAGAAAAAAGTGATGTAAAATTTCCCACTACTAAATGGTGTTTAGGTTCCTCTTGGTACATTTTAAAAGTATGGTGTATTTTTTTAATACCAATATTTACAACACACTGAAAATCTGTATCCACTGTAGCTAACTAACCATGTGAGATATATTAGATGCCAACTTTAAAATGTGTGAGGAAATAATGCTTCAAAATTCTTTTAGGGTGTAGGTAAGAAAGAATCATTGAAAACCACTGCAGAAGTGAATCTAGGTAATACTCTAGCCTACACAGAGAAAGCTCTAATGTCAAGTGGTATTCTTAGCAATGGAAAAGTAAAAGCTCTTTCGAAAGTTTCCTGCTCCTGCAGCAAACTACACACTCGTGGGTTTTAGATTCAATGATATCATGTCCTTTAGTCAATTGGCATATAAACACAAATATATAAATATAAGATATTTATAAAATACATATTTTTGTATAAAATATGAGGTCAGAATGAAGACCTATAAGGAGGTAGCAGCAGTTTATTTTGTTTCATATATATTTATACGTCAGATATCACAGCCTGATTCTTTTTCTTTTTTAAAGATTTTATTTATTTATTTGACAGAGATCACAAGTAGGCAGAAAGGCAGAGAGAGAGAGAGAGAGAGAGAAAGAGAGAGAGGAGGGGAGGAAGCATGCTCCCTGCCGAGCAGAGAGCCCGATGTGGGGCTCGATCCCAGGACTCTGGGATCATGACCTGAGCCGAAGGCAGAGGCTTTAACCCACTGAGCCACCCAGGCACCCCATCACAACCTGATTCTTAATCATTTCCATTAACCTCACCAATGAACCTACAGAACACCTGCTGACATTAAGGAGCCAAAACATCATCCCTGCTAGTTTTAGAGAGAGGTGTACTGCAATGTGATACCACTAAGAAGAACCTTCATGAAAAGCCAGTCCTGCTAAGAGAGCTGCAGTGAGGAGAGATAGGGAGCATGATGAAGGAAGATTAAGGATGTTGGGGAACCCAAGGCCTAGGATAGGGGACGAGGTATAAAGTTAGACAACTGAAAGACAAAAGGGCAGGCAAATTTTGATTCCCAAAATATGCTTAATGAACACCTGTCACAAACTGGACACCACTGTGAGCTTGTAAGCAAGATGGAGATGATTGCTTTCAAAGCTGACAACACAATAATTACTTAAAACAACTCTGGGCTCACAGTAACTGCAATGCCCACTCAGAATAAGAACTCACATCAACATATAGAAAAAGTACTAATTTCTTACCAAATAAAACTGAAGATACCTTCTGAGCCATCATCTTGCCTTACAAAAGGGACAAAGGTGGTAAAACCTGCTAGTTTTTGTGCATATAGGTGAATAAACATACGAGTGTTTCCTTTCTCAGAACATTCGGATGCATGATAGTGATGTAGATAACATGTATATATTAAGATTGGTATAATGTTTCATTTCCAGTATTCCTTACTGGACTCTACTGGATTACTTTCAACCCACAAAGCAGTTCAGGTATAATCTGAAGAGAACAGGGGGTAGTAAAGACATACTTAATTTGCTTCCCTATAAACACACTTTGTGTGTGTGTGTGTTCACATACTATTCTTAGTAGGCAAAGTAATGCCATGGGCTAACTATTAGGAGATAATGTAATTTTCATTGGTTTTTCAGTAGTTTTTCTAAACTTGCATCTTCTTTTACTGTCTTGGGCTGTTCCTCTTGGGCTCCCTGATCTCAGGAAATGCTGTTATGAGGAGGGTGAGGTTTGCGTATGCCAGCAATAAATGGCTTATCTAATCTGTAGACAATCTTCATCTTCCTTTGCTAATAAGCATGTATTTTATGACTTAGGTGGGAAATTGAAGAGACTTCTTAGACCCTTCAAAGACATGGACAAGTTTTCCAGGAGCTGAGAACAACATAACCATCAACATTTTCATTTTAATGATTTTAGTAGGCAATCATTCTAAAATGTAACATGTCCTAATTGAACAGAAGGCTAAAATTTAATCTTTTTATGACCAAGTGTGATTATAATCACTAGTTATTAGAGACACCTAAATGCTGAGGTTTCATGTTTTCCATGTTATATGGGTCCCACATACTGTTTTGTTTTCCTTAGAGCTGTGTTTGTATTTCCTTTCTGGTCTTCCTCACACTAATACAAGCAAGAAGCACCAAATATCTGTGGCCAGTTCTTCAAACCCTTCTGAATGCCTGTCCTCTTGTTATTCTAGCACAGTGATAGGAAATGATAGCTGTTCAACAGGGAAAGAAGGAAGGGACAGAAGGAAGTTATTTGTGGAGAAACTCGACTACTAGACTATTAGAATTACTTCTAAGTTAAATGCAAGTAAATTCCTGAAGAGTTCTGTTACCTCAATGCAGATTCTATGATCTTGCCTTTGACAGCTTGGAAATGATTTTTGTATCTTATTCCTGGAATGGGTTGTAGAAAGATTCTATATGTCTATATATAACATGTAGATATATAACATGATGAAATGCAACATCTTTTTTTAAAATTCACTTAGCTCTTATTCTCCTTACTTCATATATAAAGAATCTTCAAACAATCAGTTGTCTATATAGTGTTAAATAATATTGTCCACACTTAACAGTCATATTGGTAAGGGACTACTTTCAGATTCTAGAAATAAGTGTACTCGGTTAGTAATCTGAAAATGTGAATAGCTGATTTGCAATTAGCACTGGAATAAATCAGATACCCAAGGTATCTTTTCAAGTGATTTGCTAGATGACTTTGGCAGTAGATCTTTGGCTAATGGGAAGAAAGCTGATGGATAACTGTACTGGTTCTTGAGGACCTGCCACCAATGCATCCTTTCACTGATGCTGGAGTAATCTTTCCTGACCACCCTGACCTACAGCTGTCCCCTTCCTTTAGCTATCTACAGACAACCAGCCCCATCGTTCTAGCTCAAACGCTGTCTTTTAACACACGTTCCTCCCAGAAAGAATTGGGTGCTATTTTCTCCTTTGTTCCCATGGTGTTCCAAACACCTCCATTTTAGCAAATGTAATTGTAAATTTGCATGTCAGCTTCCTCTGAACTATGTGCTTCATTGTTACATATTTAATACATTTTTTTTACTAATATTTCATGTATTATTTGTTCCTGGGGTACATGTCTGTGAATCATCAGTCTTATACAATTCACAGCACTCACCATTGCACATAACCTCCTCAATGTCCATAACCCAGCCCCCTATCACTTCCCTCGCCCGCCCCCCAGCAACTCTCAGTTTGTTTCCTGGGATTAAGAGTCTCTTATGATTTGTCTTCCTCCCCAGCCCCATTGGTTTCATTTTTTTCCCTCCCAACCCCCGATGACTCCCGGCACTGCCTTTCAAATTCCTCATATCAGAGATATCAAACGATAATTGTCTTTCTCTGATTGACTTATTTTCCTTAGCATAATACCCTCTAGTTCCATCCACATCATTACAAGGGGCAAGATTTCAGGATTTTTGATGGCTGCATAGTGTGCCATGTTATGTATGTATGTATGTATATGTATGTATGTATATATATGTATACATACATATACATATATATACATATACATGTATATATATGTATATATGTGCATATATATACATATACATGTATATGTATGTATATATATGCACATATATACATATATATGTATATGTATGTATGTATATTGTATATATATCACATATATATATTGTATATATATCACATCTTCTTTATCCATTGATCTGTTGATGGGCATTTAGCATCTTTCTATAGTTTAGTTATTGTGGAATTCCTGCTATAAACATTGGGGTGCATGGGTCCCTTCGTATCACTACATTTGTATCTTTAGGGCAAATACCCAGTAGTACGATTCCTGGGTCATAGGATAGCTCTATTTTCAACTTTTTGAGGAACCTCCATGCTGTTTTCCAGAGTGGATACACCAGCTTGCATTCCCACCAGAAGTGTAGGAGTGTTCCCCTTTCTCTGCATCCTCACCAACATCTGTCGTTTCCTGACATGTTAATTGTAGCCATTCTGACTGGTGTGAGGTGCTATCTCGCTGGGGTTTTGATTTGTATTTCCTGATGGTGAGTGATGTGTAGCCCTTTTTCATGTGTCTATTCGCCATTTGAATGTCGTCTTTGGAGAAATGTCCGTTCATGTTTTCTGCCCATTTCTTGATTGGATTACTTTGTTCTTTGAGTGTTGAGTTTGGTAAGTCCTTTACTAGATTTTGGATACTAGCCCTTTATCTGATATGTCATTCGCGAATATCTTCTCCCATTCTGTCAGGTGTCTTTTGGTTTTGTTGACTGTTTCCTTTGCTGTGCAAAGGCTTTTGATCTTGATGAAGTCCCAATAGTTCAGTTTTGCCCTTGCTTCCCTTGCCTTTGATGATGTTCCTAGGAAGAAATTGCTACAGCTGAGGTTGAAGAGGTTCCTGCCTGTGTTCTCAAGGATTTTGATGGATTCCTGTCTCACATTGAGGTCTTTCATCCATTTGGAGTCTGTTTTTCTGTGTGTTATAAGGAAATGGTCCAGTTTCATTCTTCTGCATGTGGCTATCCCAATTTTCCCAACATCATTTATTGAAAGACACTGTCTTTTTTCCATAGGACATTTTTCCTGCCTTGTCAAAGATTAGTTGACCATTGAGTTGAGGATCCATTTCTGCATTCTCTGTTCTGTTTCACTGATCTATGTGTCTGTTTTCGTGCCAGTATCATACTGTCTTGATGATGACAATTTGTAATAGAGCTTAAGGTCTGGAATTGTAGTGCCACCAAATTTCATTTTCTTTTTCAACATTCCTATGGTTATTCAGGGTCTTTTCTGGTTACATATAAATTTTAGGATTATTGGGGTGCCTGGGTGGCTCAGTGGGTTAAGCCTCTGCCTTCGGCTTAGGTCATGATTCCAGGGTCCTGGGATCGAGCCCCACATTGGGCTCTCTGCTCAGCAGGGAGCCTGCTTCCCCTCTCTCTCTGCCTGCCTCTCCGCCTACTTGTGATCTCTCTGTTTCAAATAAATAAAATCTTTTAAAAAAATCTTAGGATTACTTATTCCATTTCCTTGAAAAAATTGGTGATATTTTGATAGGGATTGCATTAAATGTGTAGGTTGCTTTAGGTATCATAGATATTTTCACAATATTTGTTCTTCCAATCCATGACCATGGAACATTTTTCCATTTCTTTGTGTCTTCCTCAATTTCTTTCATGAATACTTTATAGTTTTCTGAGTATAGATTCTTTGTCTCTTTGGTTAGGTTTGTTCCTAGGTATTTTATGGTTTTAGGTGCAATTGTAAATGGGATCAACTCCTTAATTTCTCTTTCTTCTGTCTTGCTGTTGGTGTTAAGAATTGCAATGGATTTCTATGCATTGATTTTATATCCTGACACCTTACTGAATTCCTGTATGAGTTCTAGCAGTTTTGGAGTGGAGTCTTTTGGGTTTTCCACATAAAGTATCCTATCATCTGCAAAGAGTGAGGGTTTGACTTCTTTGCCAATTCAGATGTCTTTAATTTCTTTTTGTTGTCTGATTGCTGAGGCTAGGACTTCTAGTACTATGTTGAATAGCAGTGGTGATAATGGATATCCCTGCTGTGTTCCCAACCTTAGCAGAAAAACTTTCAGTTTTTTCCCATTGAGGGATGATACTTGTTGTCGGTTTTTCATAGATGGCTTTGATGATATTGAGGTATGTGCCCTCTATCCGTACACTTTGAAGAGTTTTGATCAGGAAAGGTTACTGTACTTTGTCAAATGTTTTTTCAGCATCTATTGAGAGTATCATATGATTCTTGTTCTTCCTTTTATTAATATATTGTATCACATTAACTGATTTGTGGATGTTGAAACAACCTTGCAGCTGTAGAATAAATCCCACTTGATCTTGGTGAGTAATCCTTTTAATGTACTGTTGGATCTCATTGGCTAGTATTTTGGCGAGAACTTTTGCATCCGTGTTTATCAAGGATATTGGTCTGTAATTCTCTTTTTTGATGGGGTCTTCGTCTGGTTTTGGGATCAAGGTAATGCTGGCCTCATAAAATGAGTTTGGATGTTTCCCTTCCATTTCTCCTTTTTGGAACAGTTTCAGGAGAATAGGAATTAATTCTTCCTTAAATGCTTGGTAGAATTCCCCTGGGAAGCCGTCTGGCCCTGGCTCTTGTTTGTTTGGAAATTTCTCATGACCGCTTCAATCTCCTTACTGGTTATGGGTCTGTTCAGGTCTTCTATTTCTTTCTGGTTCAGTTTTGGTAGTTTTTATGTCTCTAGAAATGCATTAATGTCTTCCAGATTGTCAAATTTGCTGGTGTGTAGTTGCTCCTAGTATGTTCTTAGGATCATTTGTGTTTCTCTGGTGTTCGTTGTGATCTCTCCTCTTTCATTTATGACTTTATTAATTGGGGTCCTTTCTCTTTTCTTTTTGGTAAGTCTGGCCAGGGGTTTATCGATCTTATTAATTCTTTCAAAGAACCAGCTCCTAGTTTCTTTGATTTGTTCTACTGTTGTTTTTTTTTTTTTTTAATTTTTGGTTTTGATTTCATTGATCTCTGTTCTGATTTTTATTATGCTCTGATGTTTATTATTTCTCTTCTGCTGGGTTTGTCTTTCTTTGCTGTTCTTTCTACAGCTCCTTTAGGTGTAGGGTGTAGGATTAGGTTGTGTATTTGAGACCTTTCTTGTTTCTTGAGAAAGGCTTGTATTGCTGTATATTTTCCTCTCAGGACTGCCTGATTTGAAAATCTGCCTGCCAGATTTTCAATGGTTGTGTTTTCATTATCATTTGTTTCCATGAGTTTTTTCAATTCTTCTTTAATTTCCTGGTTCAGCCATTCATTCTTTAGTAGGATTCTCTTTAGCCTGCATGTATTTGAGTTCTTTCCAACTTCCCTCTTGTGGTTGAGTTCTAGTTTCAAAGCACTGTGGTCTGAAAATATGCAGGGAATGATTCTCCAGTCTTTTGGTACTGGTTGCGACCTGATTTGTGACCCAGGATGTGATCTATTCTGGAGAATGTTCCATGTGCACTAGAGAAGAATGTGTATTCTGTTGTTTGGGGATGGAATGTATATCTGTGATGTCCATCTGGTCCAGTGTTTCATTTCAAGCCTTTATTTCCTTGTAGATCTTTTGCTTAGAACTGTCAATTTCAGTAAGGAGGGTGTTAAAGTCCCCTACTATTACTGTATTATTGTTGATGTGTTTCTTTGATTTTGTTATTAAATGGTTTATATAATTGGCTGCACCCATGTTAGGCATAGATATTTCAATTGTTTTATCTTCTTGTGGGACAGACCCTTTATGATATAGTGTCCTGCCTCATGTCTTATTGTAGTCTTTGTGTTAAAAATCTAATTTATCTGATATAAGGATTACCACTCCAGCTTTCTTTTGCTGTCCGTTAGCATGATAACTTGTTTTCCACCCCCTCACTTTAAGTCTGGAGGTGTCCTTGGGTTTCAAATGAGTTTCTTGAAGACAGCATAACAATGGGTCTTTTTTTTTTTTTAAATCCATTCTGATACCCTGTTTGTTTTGATTGGGGCATTTAGCCTATTTACATTCAGGATAACTATTGAAAGATATGAGTTTAGTGCTTCTTTGTATTGCCTGTAAGGTGACTGTTAATGTATATTCTCTCTGTTCCTTTCTGGTCTGTTACTTTTAGGTTCCCTCTTTGCTTAGAGGACCCCTTTCAGTATTTCCTATAGGGCTGATTTTGTGTTTGCAAATTCTTTTAATTTCAGTTTGTCCTGGAAGCTTTTTTATCTCTCTTATAGTCAATGACAGCCTAGCTGGATATAGTATTCTTGGCTGTGTATTTTTCTTGTTTAGTGCTCTGAATATATCATGCCAGTTCTTTCTGGCCTGCCAGGTCTCTGTGGCTAGGTCTGCTGCCAATCTAATATTTCTATCATTGTATTTTACAGACCTCTTGTCCCAAGCTGCTTTCAGGATTTTCTGTTTGTCACTGAGACTTGTAAGCTTTACTATTTGATGATGGTGTGTGGACCTATTTTATTGATTTTGGGGGGGTTATCTGTGCCTCTTGGGTTTTGATGCTTGTCCCCTTCCCCAAATAAGGAAATTCTCTGCTATAATTTGCTCCAATATATTTGTGCTGTTTTCTCTCTCTCTTCTTCTTCTGGGATCTCAGTTATTCTAATATTGTTTTGTCTTATGGTATCACTTAACTCTCAAATTCTCCCTTTGTGGTCTAGTAGTTGTTTATCTCTTTTTCTTAGCTTCTTTATTCTCCATCATTTGGTCTTCTTTATCACTAATTCTCTCTTCTGTCCCATTTATCCCAGCAATAAGATCCGACATTTTTTTTTGCACCTCATTAATAGCCTTTTTAATTCCAACTTGGTTAGATTTTAGTTCTTTTATTTCTCCAGAAAGGGATTCATTTCTCCAGAAAGGGATTCTCTAATTTCTTCCATGCTTTTTTTTTTTGAGCCCAGCTAGGACATTAATAATCATCATTCTGAACTCTAGATTTGGCATCTTACTAATGTCTGTTTTTTTTTAAAGATATTATTTATTTATTTGAGAGAGAGACAGTGAGTGAGAGCATGAGAGAGAAGAGGGTGAGAGGGAGAAGTAGATTCCCTGTGAAGCTGAAAGCCAGATGCTGGACTCGACCCTGGGACTCCGGGATCATGACCTGAGCCAAAGGCCGTCACTTAACCAACTGAGGAATCCAGGCACCACCCCCAAGTTATCTTTTTAAAAACCTGATGAGTTACTGAGAAGGTACCACTTTGGATCTAAATGCCATGATCAGAGCAGCTGACAAGTAAGTCTCCTTGTGCGCTGACAAAACTTATTTTTCCTTCTTTTCAGGGATGGGAAAACAACTTTTTAGTCTGGAACAGCAGACCTCTCACTGCTAAGCCATGAAGCTTGAGAATCCCAAAACCAGAGGCAGAGAATCCTGGGGAGGGTGTGAAATGTAGTTGTCTAAATGGGAATCGGGAAGGAATCTCTCTTCCCTGGCATGACCAAACGTTTGGAAGGGAGAGGAGCAGCTAGGCCATTGGAGGCAATTTGAGTGCAATGTCTGGATAGGGCATTTGGACTTGGCTAAGGTCCACAGATTATCTGGGTATGGAGCTGCTCCAACCTTGCTTACAACCAGTGCTTCCCACCAGAAATATCCAGAATGATGTCTCTTTAATTCTATTATCAGGACCATGAGGTTTCTAGCAGGGAACAGCTCTGCTGGAGGCTTTCAGGAAGCTTGATGAATAAGAAGACTCATGTACGGGTGGAAAGATCTCAGGCAGCTGTCACTTGGGAGATGGAAGTTCAAGGTTAATTTCACTTGGTTGGCAAATGTGCATTGAGAAAAAAGTTCATTTTCATAATGCTTCTTTTGGCTGGAGACAGGAGAAATGCAGGAAAGATTAACATTTCTAGGCTCTCTTTTGCACTAATCAGGTTATACAAATGAAAATATTTTAGTGTGCAATGCATAGTATTAAGTGTACCATGTATGTAAATTCTTTTAATTCTCACAGTAATCCCATGAGGTAGGCACTCTTATTCTGCCTTTTTTATGGTTGGGATATTGAGGCACAGAGAGATGAAGTGATTGCCCTGGAATCACCCTGCTGATAAGTGGCACAGCTGGGATTTGAACCACGTCTTAGAGTTGAGCTTCTGCTCTTTGTCAGGACACTGTACTGCCTGAGCATGCAGGGAGCATGTAGATACAATAGTTGGCTTGGTTTATGAACTCTCTGTAACACTTCATGGAGCACTGATTTATCTCACTGGGTTTAAGACATTGATTTCCATTTATATTACTTCTCTCCTTCTGTAACCTTCCAAAGGCAGGGGTTTGACTTTGCATCCCTGGCACCAGCTTGCGTTCCTGGCACCTTAGGAAATTCTGGAACACGGTGCCAACAACCTGGGGTCCAAGAAGAACAGCAAGGCTGGGAAATTCAAGTGACCCTGTGGCCTTTCCAGCTCTGGTCAGGGGAATAGAGATAATGTGTCAGAGTTTAGAAGTCACTGAAACCAAAGTTAAAGATGAATAGAATCACTCATTTCTGATGTGTTTGCTCTCCTTTTATTATCAATATCTTCATCTTTCTGGAACTATGTAAAGCTGGTCAACTTCCCCAGAAGGTAAGCTAGCGAGACCGTTAGCTAGCAATGCTAAATAGATCAATTCAGAGCCACTCTTGACATCATAAAGCCCGATTCTTTTTCTCTGTCCTGACTGGGCACCTTTAAGATATTTATTGCTTCTTTCCAACCTGCTGTACTACTGCAGGGATTCTGAGGTTATCTATGGGCAAGCTGTGTGCATTGGGAGCAAAGATTCAATTACTGAGTGTGTCCAGAATGAAGTCGCAGACTGACAGTTCCTCTCCAGGTATATTTCAAGTTCATCACCTGCCTTGTTCCCTCAAGCCCCCATCTTATGCACTGGACTGACTGTTCCCACATAGATCTGGTAGCTGCTGCCCTTGGGTCTGGCCTCAGATCATTGCCTTTTCGAGATACCCGATACCCCATTTCTTCCTCTTTTTGGAAACCCTTCTCGGTCTGAGATGTTCAAACTCCACCTTTTCTAAGCATCTGTCTAGGATCTCCCCACCTGCATTTGACTTCTTCCTTCCCTACTCTGATCATCCTTCTTTCTAGACTGTTCTTACTAAGACAAGCCTCATATTAGGTATTTGAATGTGTCTGTCTTTTTCATTGGGAATTTTGGAGGACCAGAAAGTGTGTGTGTGTGTGTGTGTGTGTGTGTGTGTGTGTGTGTGTGTGTACATGTGGCTACTCCCACGTACATAAGTATACCCAGTGTCTTTGCTGTCCCATAAGGCAGAATAGCAGGTACTCAAAGATACTTTTTCCATTTGAATGACCACCTTCCATCTTCCTGTTCACCTTCTGCCTCCACACATCATGGATGCCTCATTCTGATACCACAGAAAATATTTGAGCACTTCTGCCTTCTAGTCATACAGTTTTTGGATTGTCTCTCTTCCCATTCTTTTCATTTCTAAAATGCTACAGAGTGCACAGCCACATAGCATCTGCCTGGCCTAAGTGCTAGCCAGCACTCCTCCACTTGCCCCTGCAGTGGGACGAGGACTGGAATCAGAGCAGTAGGGCTGCTGATGATAGAGGTTTGGTGAAAGTCAATCCACTCCATAGCAGACATTCTCCTGGCAACCCTTCTCTAGGGATGTTGCTTCCAAGGAGGAAACTGAAGCTCACGGAGATGACGGAGTGCAGCTGGCATTCAAAGCCAGATTTCACTACCAAATCCCATGTTCTTTCTCCTACCACTCCATAAGTCTCCTAAGCCCTGAATGTGCGTGACACGGTGCACTCCTCATCACCCTAGGGACTCTTTACTGAGAGAGAAATTGGTAGCCCCATTATCCCCAGAGGGTGAGCTCCACTCAAGGTCCCACCAATGACAGTGGGAGAGCCCATGATTCAAGCACAAGTGTTCCCCACTCTTCTCTTTCCATTGAACCACACCATTTCCTGACTCCCCAAAATATATATAGGAGACTTGGCATGTCTTCTTTGTTTCCCAGGGTTGTTGCCCGCCACTCGTTTTTTTGTCTTCTAGCCCCCCCCCCCCCCAGATGTGGAGTCTTGGGCCCGAATTAGGGGTCTCTTACTTGATTAGTTTATCCTTTTGTTGGAAACTCAGAAGCTTCCAGAAGTAAAGCAGGCAACGCATACATAACAAGCAGGTGGTGGTAACTGGTCAGGTGGAGGGAGCCTGTGCCCCATCCAAAGGGGCAGCGATACTCACGTCCAGTCAACTGTTGCTAAAGACTGTGACCCCAATGTTCCAGGAGCTCCTGCTTTTCCAGGGTAAGCTGGAATTCTGGATTTTTATCCGAGTTTTCCAAATTTTTAAAATGCAGAGCAAGCAAACTAATCATGTGTATGGGCCAGATTTCCAGACTGCTGTTTTGTGGCCTCTGCCTGGGGACCTGACTGCCCGCACTACTTTGCTGTTTTTTGTGATTTCCCTACCCTGTAGAGATCTGGGTTTGTGACCTTGTTTGGGGGAAATGAGAAGGAAATTAGTACCTGAGATACAGATATGGAAAAAGAAATTTAAAAAAGTGTTAATATTTGATTTAAAAGATTCATGCTAAAATAAGTGGGGGCATATCTGAATTTACATTTAAATACATGTGGCATCCTAATTTAGCAACTACAAAGAATATTAGATTTCCTCAAAATAGAGTTTTCCCCAAATTAGTTATCCCTCTACCTAAAGTTTGCCTAAGAATGATCTTTAAATGTATTTTAAAAACATCTAAATCTTAGATATTTTAATAATTAAAAATTTCCAGATCTAATTAAAGACTGCTAAAGAATAATGCTAATATTTTATTTTCTATACATGTAGTTTGATAAGCATTTAAACTGTTTACCCAAATTAGCATAGAACTTACACATATATTAGCAAAATTTTAATAATGTTGCTCTATATTTCCTGCAAAACTATTGATGACTTTGTTATTTTTAAGTAGAAAGCTATGACTTCATTATAAAAATTTAAAGTTGTCTCACTATTAAGTAAAACTAGCTTTATATGTCAACCTTTAATTAATTACTGTGGTATTGCTAAATTCAGTCACCTTCCGAAGACTCAAAATTATTGCCCCTCAGTCTGTGGAATGCACTTAAAACAGGCATTTAAAATCACTTGTGTGGGGATTCACTTGAAGAAATACCACATTTGTAAACAGTGATCTTCCTATTTTTGAAAAATAGAACTCACTTAATCCATAATGCAGACATGTTTGCAAAATGAATATTTCCTGCCAGATAAATTAGTAATTTCTGTATTTTAATGCTTCCTAAGCTGCTCATTTTTAAAAATGTGAACCCCTTTGTTGGATCTTTTGAGAGTCCTAGACGTGGCTGGGGAGGGCTGGTGCTCTCTGTGTCATGGAACAGTGGTTCTCAAGCCTGTCTGTACGTTAGAAACACCTAGGGAGCTTTAAAGATATATCTAGATCCACTTCAATAGATCTGACTTGCTTGGTTTGGTGTAGGGCTTGGGCATTGTTTTCTTTAGTTTTAAAACTCTCCCCAGGTGGCTGTAAAGTGTAGCTAGGTATAAGAACAGTCCTAGGACTTCGAGGAGAATGCCAGCCATAACTGATACAATGCACTGTGTTTCAGCCTGGATCCACCTCACTCAAGGTCCCCAGCAGCCTACCGAGATTGTGCTACCGGGGCTGTGGTCCATGTTCCCTTGGCCTAAGGCTGAAAGCCTCTGAGGTTATAGCTCTATACACCTAATGCAGTGGGGCAGGGGGAGTTTAATCTAGCCCCACTCGTGTGTGTCTGTATGTTTTCCTTAATAATAAGTACATTTATGGATTCACTGGGCTCTGTACTTGATGTCCAAGTTATTTTTAATTTCCCCAACAACTCTATAAAGTAGTGAAAATTATTATAACGTTACAAGGAGAAAACAAAAGAGCAGGGAGAGGGAAGAAAGTAATACGCCCAGGGTCATACAACTGGGAAGTGTTGGGATTTAAATCCAGGTAGTCTAACTGCAGAGTTCACAGGCTTACACCAAAGGTTTCAATAAAATGCCCATGAGGTAAGGCAAGGAACAAAAATGGCCAAAGCTGCTCAGGGGCAAACACTAGGGAGTGGTGAGGCCTGGGGAGCACAAGGAGGGCAGCACCCCTCTGCTCTAGCCAGTTGCTGGCAGGCAGATGTGTAGCCCCAAGTATAGTTAGCGCATCTGATGTTTTAAGAGGTACTCTAAAAAGTCTGGAATTTTAATTTTTAAAATTTATTTATTTATTTAAAGATTTTATTTATTTATCAGATAGAGATCCCAAGGAGACAGAGAGGCAGGCAGAGAGAGAGGGGGAAGCAGGCTCCGGGCTGAGTAGAGAGCCAGATGCAGGGCTCAACCCCAGGACCCTGAGATCATGACCTGAGCCAAAGGCAGAGGCTTTAACCCACTGAGCTACCCAGGCACCCCCAAAATCTTTAATTTTTAATATGAATCTTCCTCAACTTTTAAACTAGCAAACCTCTGTTACAAATTATGCTGTCTTCACTGTTCTTCGTTCTCATGAAGGAGAAGGCTTCCATTAAGGGAAGCCCTAGTCAAGGACAGAGATACCGAAGACAATATGAGCAATGCATTAAGTTCTGTGAAAAGAAAGCATGTAGATTCTTTTGGGGACTAGTCTTTCCACAGACAGGACCTGCATTGATCTACACTAGCTCTTTGTGATAGTTACCCTTCTGAAACTGGTATATACTGTTCGTTGTGACACTAAATTAAGCTGCAGGTGTGGGAATGTCTTATTGATCTGAAGGCCATAGCTAGGATCTCTCTCCAGTTTTTTTGTCATCTCTGTGGTCAGTGGTTCAGCACAGATGAGGGTATCATGATATCATAAACACAGGTGTTAAGATATAACCTGCCCCCATCAATTTAATATCCTGGTGTTGCTTAATTTTCATGTATAAATTTTTCATTTTTCTGCATGTGCATTAATTAGTCTCAGCTGGGAAGTATGATGAACATTTTCTTAGTATTTATTCATTCAACAAACATACAGTCTGAGAAGTATTTAAGAACTTGGAAAAATAAAGTGTTTTATAATTTAAGGAACATTGCTTCAAATCTGATTTGGTCAGATATTGAGCCTTTCTAAGTAATACCTAAGGTTAAGGAACATTAGTTATAAGCAAATTTTGAGACATAGATTTCTCCCTTAGTGTTCTAATACAGCACAATAGTTTAGATATTCTTAAAACAGTGCAGTGTTTTGCAAGAAATGTCATTGTTAAAGGCAATATAACGACCTGAATGATAGCACTTTGATTTAGAAACAGTCAAAGGCTTATTTTTCATAGCTTCTATAGCAACGGTTCAGATTCCATGAGTTTGAGTTATTCGTCTGAACGTAATAGGAACTGTCTTCTTGTTAGAGGAATCAAACTGAGTTCTTTTAGGAGATGTAGGGGGTCATAACTGGTACCTTAGAAAAACAGGGGCAATGTAATTAGTTATTCTTAAGGAAAAACTTCAGATGAATCCATTTCTCTTGGAAAACCTAAGGTTATGAAAAAAATTTCACTGTTTATTTTAAAAAATAAGTTTTGAAGATGATGGATTGTTTATTTCAGAACTTGAACTGTTCAAAATTATCCTTGGCTTAAGTTTGTAAACAGATTTCAAAATATTCTGTATTTTTTTCTTTTAATGATGAGGAAATAATTATTAAAATTTGTTCTAGATTTATAAGTATTTAGAGATAGTTGTTCTCCTGTTTATAAATTCTGTTTCTTTTAAATACAGGTAGGTCCTGAAATTAATGCCATGCTTCAACTCGACTTTCTAACCATACAGCACATTTTATTGGACTGTGTTCTTTTTCCAGATCCATTTGTAATCATATGATTGAAGATGAAATGTTCAATTTGTACATAAAATTCTAGTTTCTTAGAAAGCATACTAATGTCTAACTTTTTGAAAATTTAGAATTACTACTTCAGTTTGGTAGCTATGTATTGAGTATTTTATCTAGTAATTCTATTGGTTATCTAATTAAGAAAAAAAATATGGGCCAAAGGATTGGAGGAAATCTTCTGGAAGGAAGTGGGCTTTGATCTAGGCCCTGGAGGATGGATTGAAACCTTCCTTCACCACTGCAATGGTGGCTGCAGTTCTTATCAATGACACTGGTGATTGAAGGGAAATGACTGGAATTAGAGTATGACTTTGAGACGAGGAATGGCTGAGCGATAATATTTTAAAAGGCAGATGAAGTTCTGTAGGAATGATTTATATAATTTTAAACTGATTATTGCTCATCTACTATCATGTGGTCCTGGGTGATTCCACTGGTTAAAGCATACATCTGGTGCAAGCCAGATCATGCTTGCTGCTTCCTCTTCTTCTTCTTCTTTTTTTTAAAAGATTTTATTTAGTTGACAGAGATCCCAAGCAGGCAGAGAGAGAGGGGGAAGCAGGCTCCCCCCTGAGCAGAGAGCCCGATGTGGGGCTCTAACCCAGGACCCCGGGATCAAGACTTGAACTGAAGGCAGAGGCTTTAACCCACTGAGCCACCCAGGTGCCCCTCATGCTTGCTTCTGTCCCAAGGCTATAGACTACACTTACTATCTCAGAAACCCGCAGCATGGGTCATGGAGGAGGTGGCTATTGACAGGCAACAGGAAAAAACCTGCATTAGCCAGCCCACGAATCTTCTCTTTTGCCTTTGACAGTTATTCGACATGGCATAGATATCAGAACAAAAATTCAGTAGGAGTTGCCTTAATATTGTCACTGAATGTATTATTCTAAGTTTTCTGGTAGAGAAGAGAGAAGATTCTTTCACTGATTACAGCCTTTTGATGTCGACTAATTGTTTCTCTTAAATCTTGAATGAAATCTCTTCCTGTACTTGCAGAAGATAATACAGATGACTCTGAGTTATTTACATATAATCATGTATTAAGCAGTTGTTGGAAAATTGGAATTCAAAAAAGAACACTGGAGAAATGAAATCGTTATACCCGAAGAATTTAACACGTTTTCGTTATGCATCTGTTATGCGTGAGATTCTGGGCTAGATTCTGTGAGAGAACCAGGGAAACAGATTTAATCCTGGTCTTTAAGAATTTTATCAGTAACTACCATTGCTGACTCAGTATTCAGGAGAATTGCTTCACCAAAAGTCCAGATAATGAGTTAACACATGTGTATGGAGCTTGTGCTATGTATCAGACCATATAAAATCCAGGACACATTAAGAGTAAGAGCTGTGCCTGGAGAGGACACGGGGGTTAGACCCTAGAAGACAGTATATGCAAAGGAGAGCTATACAATTTGAGTATAACTCGATAGGTATATAATTCTATCCTAAAACTAAATTTTAAACATTTTGAGGGGAAGAATTGTTTCATCTTTTTTCTTTTCTTCCCTTCTTCCTGCTCCATAGTTTTCTCCTCTTCTTTTAGACAGTTTACTTAGTACACTCTTTATGTTGATTGCCCTCCATACATAATGATATATAATAAAGTTTTACAGATAATGGGAAGTATAAGGTTTAGAGTTATTGTAAAGCTACCGAATAGAATTACATGGCTTTTCATGCTTAGATTCCTTAAAATTAGTATAATGCATAACATTTTCTTAATAGGCCTTTTATTACGGGTTTTAATTTTTTTATTTTCACTGCTTACGTATCACAGACAGACTGTGATATAAATTGCTCACCTGAAGATGATTGAGAATTGGCACTTTAACTTATTTTTAGAGTGTCATTTGTAGTCCTAGATAAAACCACATTCTCCCCAACACTTGGTATCGTTAGTCTTTATTATTTTAGTTCCTGGTATTAGTGTATCTTATTTTCATTTTAATTTGATTGTTCCTGATAACTGATGATCCAAGCTGCTCTTTTAAGCGTTTATTAGCATTTTTGTATCTTCTTTCTGTTCAAATGTTTACCCGTTAAAAAATTGTAAAGTATTTCTTTTTTTATTATTGATTTAAATATTTGTATATTCTACATAAGGAACCTTTGTCAGACTTATGTATTACAGATATTTTTCCCCAGTCTGTGGTTTGCCTATTAATTTCCCTAATTAATGGTGTCTCGGTGGGGGCAAAACTTAGATTTAACATCATAAAAGCAACAGTTAGCTTTATGGAGAATGAATGCTTAGGATAATTATTATCATTATTAACTCCATTGGTCATCTTCAAAGGAGATTTTATGCTGTTTTGAATTCATTAGTACATTGTTTTGGATGTCTGAAGACTGATTCAGGGTTTCAGGGTATGGGATGTATCCTGTTTCCTAAACCCTTATTTCTCTCTGTAGTAGTAATACAATAATTTTGGATGAAAACAAAGTATCTAAATTCCTCAACTGGTGAAAGGCCATTTCCTACATATTGTAGGTGAAATTAGTGGGTAGTATGCTAACCAGGCAGACTTTGGTCTGCCCCTGGTAATTGATGGAATTCGTTAGCTGAAAGTAGGTATTCAATTGTATTGTGCTCTTTAATGTGGTCTTAACTTACATGCTATAATTAGGTTAAGAGGACAGGATTTTCAGAAATTGTCTTCTGTAAGCAATATTCTGTTACAGATACAAGAGCTTACTCAAATTTTGTGCTTTTTATTCATTTTAGGAAAAAGTCCCTACAATCAAATCAAGTAGCCTTAAGCAGAAGATTTCTGTGCTCAAAGATATGAGGGAGTGCCATCCTTTTCCAAAGCAGGGCTAGGAACTTTGGAAATCAAATTTAGAAACTGAACATCATTTGGTGTCTGTTTCAGCCTCTGCATGAGGTCTCCTGACCTGACTGTTTTAATTTCCCTGTGGGGGAGTGTGGGTCTCATAATCCAGTGAGCCATGGGAGAGTTGGTGCTGAGTCAAGCAGGAATTTATTCCAGGCTCCCTCATATCCTGGCTGCTTGACCTTGGAGACGTTACTTCACTTCTTTGAGACTCAGTTTCTCCATTGTTAAAATTCAGCTAAGATTATTTCCAAACTTAGAGGATTATCGAAACATTAATTGAGTTAATTTATATAACTGGTGAAAAAAATGGACACTTTATTTATTAAATAATTAGTAAATTAAATATTATTGCTCTATCTGTGATAGAAATAGTAAGTTTGACCAGTAACCTTAATTATTCTGTACCTGATTTTCTTTTTCTGTTCATGTGGCAATGGCTAATTATTTCATGTCCCTTTATTCATATGTGTTCTTATTAATTAATTCTTTAGTGAATAGGCATCAAAGCAGTTATGTCTGTCTTTACTTAGCCAACTGAGAATTCAGAGTTGTTTATATTTCTTTCCACTGAGAAAAGGGCAATGCCAATTTATATGAAATACTCTTATTTTAGCTTTTTTAGTTTAGTATTTGGGCAATTTTCTTGATTCAAATAATGTTTAATATTTTAAACAGTCACCATCCATATATGAAAATGTATAAAACATTTCTCATTTCTGAACAAATATTCCAGCGAGTGTGGACTTTTGACCCAGGGAGTTCATCATTCATTTCTATCACTTTGGAATGAGAAAGAAACCAGTATGGCCACATCCCATTTATTCTTCACTTAATGAAGTGATACATAAGAAAGCAATTGTTGACACTGTTTATAAGTCATAGTTTTTGATGGCTTCCTTAGTTCAGTCTATAGAACAGAAGGGAATATTTAAATGAAAAAGAGAAACAGAACAGAAGAAATAGCCGTGCATCTGTTCCTTAACTGGCATATTTTTTTTTAAAGATTTTATTTATTTATTTGACAGAGAGAGATCACAAGTAGGCAGAAAGGCAGGCAGAGAGAGTGAGAGGGAAGCAGGCTCCCTGCCGAGCAGACAGCCAGATGTGGGACTCGATCCCAGGACCCTGAGATCATGACCTGAGCCGAAGGCAGCGGCTTAAACCACTGAGCCACCCAGGCGCCCCTTAACTGGCATTTTAAATGATTTTGAGAAATAAAAAATGGGATTACTTGGATCGGTGTTTATTAATTGAAATGGGGTGTGTGTGTGTGTGTGTGTGTGTGTGTGTGTGTGTGCATATGGATGTGTGAAAAACATTTATAATTATGGAGATACTAACAGAATTCATTTCACCAAATGAGAGATGCAGTAGCTTCATCACTCATCTTCCTGCTTCTGAGCTTGCATCTCATTTTTTATTATCAGAATGGTACCGGAGTCTATCTAAAACATAGGCCAAGTCCTGTCACTACTCAGTTGGAAACCTTCCCCATTGCACTATGAGTAAAAGTCAAAGTTCTCATAATGGTCAACAAGGTCCTATACTCTGCCATCTCCTTAGGTCCAGGGAACTGGGATGAGCAAGGACACCAATTCCTGAGTTTCAAGCTGATAACCCACCTCTACAGTGTGACTCGGCACTATAAAGTCACGTGCCACTTCATTTCTGAATTTTATTCCAGTTCTTTATCAGCTCTAGGGTCCAAATCTAAATCCTATTGCATTTGGAAGAGGCCATGACAATAAAACTTATTCCCCGGTAGGTGCCATTTTCCCTTCCTCCCACCTCCACTTCTCCCCACTCCACATCAAAGAGCATCTGTATATACGTATAACTTTCAGACCAATGACAGCAGGACACATGCTCCCATCTCCCTGAATAATATCATTGCTGCCTGACGTTTTCTTGCTGGGCACTTAGGACTTCCAGACAAACCCCCAAATATTGGGTGTAGTTCTGATTAGATTTTAGTTTACTGTTTAGTTTGTTCTTTATATTGTTTGCATTTTCAAGCTCTAAGCTCTGCAAATAATTGCCCTAAACCATGTTAGTAATGTGCACTCAGCCTAGGGACAATTTCATGTACATCCCATTAAGGCTGCTTCTTGAGGATCTAGGATGATTTAAGTGTTCTGAAACACAGAAAGTACTGGTGTTAGAGGGTGTTTGCTGTTTTGGAGCAGTAAGCAAATCTCTTGCATCTTTGTGGTTATATAACAAAATTCATAAAGTTTTGAATGGACATTAGCTTTTTCTTTGTTATTTTACATAACCCAGGTCAGAAAAAAATGCATAAATTTTTGTTGTTGTTATAATTGCTGTTTTCGTGTAAGGGAAGTTTTCTCGTTTACCTGCATCCAAGTTGCTTCATGAATATTCAGCTGTTGATGGAGCTGCAAGCTAATATCTACGGAAATGAACTCATTAATAGTATTTTCCTGGCTCCTACTTGGTTCATGAAGTATACAGACTATGATATTTCCTATTTCATTTTCCTCTTGGCTTTTGAAACATAGTGGGATTATTGATAATAATTGTTATCCCAGATTTTCAGTTATTTTTTCTCATATTTCCTGAGTGTATAAGCAAAATCTTTCAGATATTTGCCTTTTTAAATATTGTTAATGTATTTTTACAAAGCAAATTATGAATAAAAATTATAAGTGGCTTAAAGACAAAATAAATATATTTTACATATTTATACATATATGATGTATCCTGTTGTTAATGCATTGATTATCACATGTTGTATAAAAGACTGATTCTTCTTGAAGGTCTTTCAGAGATTAAATGTACTGTCATTTAATAAGAATAACATCTGGCAAGTATATTTGGTGATATAAAATAGGAAAAATTAGTAGTTCTAGCTAACAGGGATATATTGGTTTTTGAGGTAATAGTTGCTTCACAAATATTAATTTATTTAAACTTTGCATGAAGGCTATAAGAATAAATACCATATTATTCTCATTTTACAGATGTTGGGACTGCATCAGGGAGGTAAATTTACTGGTGAGATGTCTTGTATCTAGCATTTGGTAGACCTGGGGTTTGAATCCAGGCAGACTGGCTCCAGAATTCAAACTTTAAACCACCTCACATTCTTTCTTTTTTTTTTTTTTATGTTGACAAAGTCTGCAAACTGGACTGTCTGTTGTCTCAACACCTGTGCATTCCTTCCCCACTGACTGAAAGTACCACTTGCTTCATGGGGCATCTGGGTGGGTCAGTTGGTTAAGCCTCAGACTCTTGATTTCGGCTCAGGTCATGGTCTTAAGGTTGTAAGACTGGGCTCCAGTGGGGCTGTGGGCCAGCATGGAGTCAGCTTGAGGATTCTCTCTCTCCTCCTCCCTCTGCCCCTCTCTCCTCTCCCCTGTGCATGCTCGCAAGTGCGCTTTCTCTATAATGAGTAAATTAATTAAAAAAAAATAAAGCGCCACCGGTTTCAGATACAGAATTCCCTCCTACTCAGAGTGTTTTCTGGGCTCTCTTCTGTTCCACTGATGTGTACTAGCCCCAAACTAACTGTTAACATTACTATACATTAGTTCCTTTTAGAAATAGAGTTCAAATAGAATGAAAATGGAAAGGAAACAGAACTACAGACTGAGAAGTGGATGGTATGTTGAATATCTAGACATGAAGAAAGGAGAGAAGGGGGTATGGTAAGTCGGAAGGAGCAAAAGGATGTTGGTAGAAAAGTCATATGTGTCTTAAGGATAGGAATGAACAATTTTAGGAGTTCTGAAGAAAAGGTAAAATAGATACAGAAATTTCTAAATATAAAACGTTCTTTAAATTAGTTCAAGCATACATGTATCATGAAGCAAATTTAAAAAGCCTTTCTTCTCTACCTTGTGGGATTTTATAGTGAGCTAGAACAGAGTGTGAAAAAAAAAAAAAAAGAGGTCTGGATACCAGGCAGAGATGAATCCTTGTGTTGGGATCCTCAAGTCATTTCTCTGGGTTGTTTTCCAGCACTAAATACTTTTCCTTCCCTTGCTGCTACATTTCCTTTTCATGGGAACTAAATTCTCAAATAATGACTTAAACAGGAATAGTGTTCTGCACTTTAAATTTGGGAAATGACCAGTTTCCTGTGCCAGAGAAAAATTTGTGCTTGAGAATATTATCTGTATAGTGTGCTTTGTACTTCCTGCTTAGCCTTTTCTTTCATTGTGCTGTGTTTTTTAAGTTATCTGATATCACTGTGAATTCCTGAGCAGCACAATATGAAGTATTATATTAGAACCACAATAGTCTCCTGGCATCTCTGACTAAATATTTGTGCAATATTAAAAATAAGTTAATTGAGCCGGCATTTTATTGAGGAAACATTTTCACAAGTATGTTCTTATAAGTTTATGAACGGCCCTTGGTAATTCATTTTATCCCATATCAATCACCAACACGGAAACATACTTTTATCTTATTAAATGGCACCCAAAATTCTGAGATATTGGAAATACCCTTTTTTGTTATTAATTCAGAATGTAATGAAAGGTTCATTATTTTCATCTGACTTTGAGCTCTTTTACAAATATTATGACTTGTAATACATAAAGGAATAGATTTTAATTTTTGTTCTATAATCTCGCCTAATGTGCCATGTTTGTTTAATGGTTCTCTTGGTGCTATAAAGAGTTGATAGCATTCAGAAGAGCTAAGGCAGCTCCAAGGATATTAGTCTTCTTTTCTGTACCTGACTTTTCTGTAGAACTTTTTTCAGATTGGCCTGTCATTTTACTTTATTTTAAACTATTAAATATTTTTTTAATAAAGTGACTTTTGGCAATAAATTTCTCTTGGCTTATATATTCCAAGTGTCATTTGATTCATGATGATCTTGTGTTCCTTATATTGTTTTGGGTGATTGATGTCTTTTTCCGGAATGGTCAGTGATACACCAAACTTCAGGAAAAAAACCAACTAAATAAATAAGATTAAGAAGACATGGAGAAGCAACATGAGGGGTTAGGGGGATAGGAGAAGAATAAATGAAACAAGATGGGATTGGGAGGGAGACAAACCATAAATGACTCAATCTCACAAAACAAACTGGGGGTTGCTGGGGGGAGGTGGGATTGGGAGAGGGGGAGGGGGTTATGGACATTGGGGAGGGTATGTGCTATCGTGAGTGCTGTGAAGTGTGTAAACCTGGCGATTGACAGACCTGTACCCCTGGGGATAAAAATACATTATATGTTTATATAAAAAAAAAAATTTGGAAGGGGAGGCGAACCATAAGAGACTATGAACTCTGAAAAACGACCTGAGGGTTTTGAAGGGTCAGGGGTGGGAGGTTGGGGGAATAGGTGGTGGGTAATAGGGAGGGCACGTTTTGCATGGAGCACTGGGTGTTGTGCAAAAACAATGAATACTGTTAACGCTGAAAAAATAAATAAAATGGTTAAAAAATCTAGTAAAGAGAAAAAAAAAAGAAGTGCCCAATGTTTATAGTCTGCTGTTTTGAAACCCCTCAGAGCTAATCCTCCTCAACACACCTATAAACACCTACCACACACCTATGCAGATACAGGATGTCTCATAGGCAGGGAATGCAGCCAAGGCTCTGAGCCTTGGTTTCCTCACACATTAAATTAGGTTAATAATAATAGTACTTTGGGATGTTTGGGTGGCTTAGTTGGCCGAGTCTCTTCAGTCATATTTTCTACACATTTCAGAAATTTAAAAGCTAACAAATGCAAAGAAGGTAGAAAAAATTAATTCAAGACCAAACTGTAAGGTGTTTATAGGAGACTGCAGCCTATCTATCATCCTTGAGAAGACTTAGAGCACAAAGTACTAAGAAAAGTTGAACAATGTATGTGGAGTAAGGCCACACTATGGCTTTGATTTCAGTGATGTGCTACATGATCTTGGTATGGACAGAACTCACACAGGCTGATAAAGTAAAATGACAGGCCCATCTGAAAAAAAAAATGTAAACTTTATGTGAGAATTAACATCTAATATAATTGTTAATGCCTTGGAAAAACAGACGTTAAGTCAATAGGCTCCGGTTTTCTTCGTGCTTTTTCTTCAAGCTTTTTCTCTTCTCTTCGGGGGGAATTTTTCACTCTAATACTTTGAGACCAAGTGCCATTTTAAAACTTAGAACTCTAGGGGCTCAGTCAGGGGACCATGTGACTTGATGTCAGGATGCTGAGTTCAAGCCCCTTGTTGGGTGTAGAGATTACTAAAAATAAGCAAACTTTGAAAATAAAATCAAATAGAAGTTAGAAGTGTGGAATTGTAAGGGCCTGGTTGGCCAGAAAGCGCCATTTCCTTGTGGTCTTGGGTTGACCCTGCCCCTCCCAGAGGAACTTGCTTGCAGGCCCCGTATATGGGGGCGGGCCAGGTTGGATGGAGACATCCAATCAGTGGGGTACACATATATTTGCTGTGGTGAATTGGGATTCAATTGGCCACCCCTATTGCTGACCCAGGGTGACTGTGCAGTTTTCCTTGTGTGTTGCATTCTCATTGGCCACCTGTGTGTGGGCCAGGCTCAAGCACCTCTATAAAGGTTAGTCTGTGAGGCAGGGGAGTAGTAATCGTCTTTGGGGGTAGTAGTGGTAGCGTTCAAAGTCGTTGGCGGCAGCATGGGGTCCTTGGGACCAGCATTGTCCTGAGCATTGTAATCGTGGGGAGCTGAGGCATCATGAACTTCACCGGGGAGCTGGGGAGCGGCCTCGCCGCCTCCCTCGCCGGGGAGCGGCCCTTCCCACCTCCCTCGCTGGGGAGCGGACTCCCCCGCCCTCGCCATGGAGTGCCCTCGCCGCCTTGCTTCCCCGCCTCCCTCGCCGCCTCAACGCCTCACTGGGGAGCAGCCTGGCCTCACCTTGCCTTGCCTCGCCGGGTAAGGGGAGCGGCTTGGCCTGGCCTCGCCTCGCCGGGTAAGGGGAGCGGCTTGGCCTGGCCTCGCCTCGCCCGGTAAGGGGAGCGGCTTGGCCTGGCCTCGCCTCGCCGGGTAAGGGGAGCGGCTTGGCCTGGCCTCGCCTCGCCGGGTAAGGGGAGCGGCTTGGCCTGGCCTCGCCTCGCCGGGTAAGGGGAGCGGCTTGGCCTGGCCTCGCCTCGCTGGGTAAGGAGATCGGCCTGGCCTTGCCTCGCCTTGCTTCGCCTGGTAAGGGGAGCGGCTTGGCCTGGCCACGCCTCGCCTCGCCTAGCCACCTCGCCTTGTAAGGGGAGCGGCCTGGCCTGGCCTCGCTTCGCCTCGCTTGGTAATGGGAACCGCCTCGCCCTGTAACGGGAACCTCCAGAGTCGGTGTCCTTGTTGTGGTCGCCTCTTTGTAAGAGAGGGCCCCCACTGGTTGGTTTGATTTTCAATGCATGGTGGAAGTAAAGCTTTGCTTGACTTTCACTTTGTGTTGGTTTTTGTCCTTTGATCACGGACCCTAACAGAATGATTACTATTAAAGAAAGCTTTATAAAAGGTAACAGGGCCTTGGCAAAACCTCAAGATTATGTGCTGAAAATTTAAAGGGCCACAGAGATTTCTAAGTCACAAAAATCAGTAAAATGAATTTTATATAAATTAGATGACAACATTAGTGTTGAGAATAAAAAACAATTGCCATTTAGTTTTGGTCTGGGGGCAACAGGGGCATAGTGGTGACTGCAGCCAGTGAAGGGAACTTGTGGTTGCTTTTGCTCCAGGCTATTGTTACCATTCAGGAATGTGGAACCTGTGTTGATTTTTTTTTTTCCCTAGCATTTGAAGAGGGACTGTAATGATTGATTTTTATGTAAATGTTTTTATTTCCTTAAATGGTAGCAGTTGAAAAATATTTTAACCAATTGTGTTATGTTCAAAATACCTCTACTGCTTTCTATCTCCGCTTTAGACTTAACTCACTGCCTTAAGTCAATGGAAGTTAAATATCCAAGAAAGATGGCTATTATTTATCTTTTATGGGCTGAGCGGTGAGGATGAGACCTAGGAATTGAAATCACAAAAACACACAGAGAAAACCAAAAACTTAACAAAATAACAAAAATTGGCAAAAAAACACACTTCAGAAAAGCTTGGTATGCTTTGAAATCACTTAATAAGTATTCTGATTCTTATTCTCCTTTCCATTTTATGCATCTCTGAGATTCCATTGATCATGGTTTTGGTTTTTCCTTCATCTTCTGTCCATTTTCACTAGTGGCTCTCTAACCACCTATTAACCATCCTTAAAATCTTGTGCCTTGTATGTGGTTAGATTACCAATTACATGCTGATCCTTCATGAATTCTTGCCCCCGAGAAGTCCTGAAGAGCAGGAATTCTGTCATGCTGCCTTTTAACACATTGAGGTCAAACAGAAGACACTAAAATAATGTTTTAATTATCCTCAAATCCTGGAGAAGTTTCAGCCAAGGAAGTTTAAAAAGTATGGTTGTATGGTGAAAAATGATCTTCGTCTAGATGTTGGTGATGTTAATTTTGAAATAATAGTTGTTTTGAGAAAGAATAAAACATCCTTTTGTGGGAAATTGAGTACATATTGACAGGCTCTCAACAAATAGGATGTAATAAATCCTTTTGCTTCTGAATCATGAAAAAACACCAACATTCCAAGATTTTTTCCTCTGGATATTGACATACTAGTTGGTATCCCTGTGATCTTTTTAGGCATCTATCTGAGTAACCCAGGGTGACATGTATTTTCCTTTAATGGTTTGTAGAGAGATAGATGCCCAAGAGGGTTAGTCTTCAGTGCTACTGAACGAGTGACAAGTGATTTATTATTCTCTGTTTTTGGAGCTTTGTATGGGTGGAATGTTGTCATGGTAGTCTAGGGACAAACTAATATCTGTTCCAAAAGATGAAAACATGCTGCCCATACATTTTCTGTAGCGTTATATAGTCTGATGGAGGACAGACATGCAAACTCCAAGTATTTTATAATTGTTGTTCATCGTGTCTGAGTTGAAACTACACAACAAAGGGAGCTTTAAAAAATCCGCTTTGTTTGAAAGGAACTTTAAATTCTGCCTAATAATTTTATAAAAATGTGGTGGACTTTTTACTTATAATCTAACAAAATCATTGAAATAAGATATATGGAGAAATATGGGACATTGCTTAAAACCCAGGAAGCCAGAAAAAATTGTTTTTATCATGTAGCCCAGAGATGTTGATAATGCAGAAGCTTTTAGTCTCAAATTTGTGAATTTCCTTAATAATGCTATAGGTATTTTGGGATTGTATATACCAGGGGCGCTCAACTGCAGCACTGTGGGGGTGCTGAGTCATGGCAATGTGGAGAGACATTTTTGGTGGTTGCAACTGGGATGGTAGTTGCTGTTAGCATCTAGTCAGTGCAGGCCATGAAACACTTAAACATCCTACATGTACAGGACAAGCCCCACAACCAACATTTTTCTGGCACAAGTGTCCAGAGTGTTAATATTGAGGTACCCTGGTATATGATGATGAAAAAGAAAAGTGATTGTATGATATTCTTATATTCTAAGTTGCTGATGATTAGCTGTATTCTAATAGCTGGGAAGATAATACACTAAGGGAATTAATACTACACAGTCTGGTGATCTTTAGAAACAAAGACCCTCTAGTGAAGAAAATATTTTTTACTTATACCACTAAAGTTATTGAGTGCTTACCAAGTGCCAGGCATTGTTGGGAGACACGGGGGAAACCCGAGTGAACAAAACAGGTAGACTGCCTTCACAGAGCTCTGGTATAAAGGTGGGGGACTAGTAAACAAATACATAAAATGGGACATGGAGGAGCAGGTAGTGCCATAGGGTAGATAAAGTAGAGTAATGGGGTAGGTAGGTAATGATGGGGGGTGGGAAAGGGAACACTTAGACTGGATGGCCATGAAAGACCTGAAGCTTAGGAGTGAGTGACAGTAGGAGGCAGCCAGATGAAGAGGGTTTTAGGCTGAGGAAGCAGGTTGTGAAAAGGTGCCAAGGTGGAAGTAGGCGTGGCTTGTTGGGGAGGCACAGAGAGGTGGCTGTGGTTGGGCAGTGGCCCAGAATGGGGAAGCTGGGATGAGACAGAATATGAGAGGAGGGAGGGGCCAGATCATGCTCATTTCTTTTTTAGGTTGAGAATATTCCATCTTTTGGATGTATTTATCCATTCACTTACTGAAGGACATCTTGATTGCTTCCCACTTTTGTCATTAATGAATAGAGCTGCTGTGAACTGGCAGGTGCAGGTTTTGTTATGGATAAATTTTCAGCTCATTTGGGTAACTTCTAAGGAACACGATCACTGAATTGGCATGGGGAGAACATTTATGGTAAGAATATGCCAAACTGTTTCCCAGAGTGGCTGTATCAGTTTGCATTCCCACCAGCAATGAGTGAGTGTTTCTGATTATTCCCCATCCTGCCAGCCTTTGGTACTCTGAGTATTTTGGATTTTGTCCTTTCTGATAGGTGTGTAGTATCTCATTGTTGTTTTAATTTGTAGCTGCCTAATGACACAAGATTTGAACACCTTTTCATATGCCTATTTGCCATGAGTATATCTTCGGTGAGGTGTCTGTTCAGTTCTGCCCATTTTTTAATTTCATTGTTGACTTTCTTATTGTTGAGTTTTACTTTGTACATTTTGGACTATGATTCTTTATCACATGTGTCATATAATTCTTAGGGAAATACTTTCTGGTTTGTGGCTTCTCTTCTCATTCTCTTGTCATCACAGAGGAAAAGTTTTTAATTTTAATGATGTCTGGATTGTCAATTATTTTTTTTCATGGATCATGCCTTTGGTGTTACATCTAAAAAAGTCATCACCATATGTGGGGTCACCTAGAAAATTTCCCCCTATGTTAATTCTAGGCACTTTAGGGTTTTGTATTTTATTTTTGGTTCTGATCCATTTTGAGCTAATTCTTCTGAAGGATGTAAGGTCTGTGTCTAGATTTTTTTTTTCTAATCTTTTTACATGTAGATGTCCAGTTGTTCCCAGCACTGTTTGTTAGAAAGACTATCCTTTCTCCATTGTATAGCATAGCCTTTGCTCCTTTGTCAAAGCTTAGTTGACTATATTTGTGTGAGTCTGTTTCTGGGCTCTCTGTTGTATTTCATTTATCTATTTGTTCTTTGACCAATTCCATACTGTTTTGATTATGGCTTTATATTAAGCCTTGAAATCCAGTAGTGTCAGTCTTGTGACTTTTTCCTTATTTTTTTAGTACTGTTTTGACTATTCTGAGTCTTTCATTCTCCATATAAACTTATAATCGTTTTGTTGATATCCACCAAAGAACTTGCTAGAATTTTGATTAAAGTTGTGTTAAATCAGGTTGGGAAGAACTAGCATCTTGACATTATCGAGTCTTCCTATCCATTAATGTGGACTGCCTCTCTCCATTTATTTAGTCTCTTTTGGTACATTTTTATCAGAGTTTTGTGGCTTTCCTCCTGTTGTACATATTTGTTAGATTTATACCTAAGTATTTCATTTCTGGAGGTGCTAATGTAAATGGTATTCTGTTTTTAATTTCAATTCCATTTGTTCATTGCTGGCACAGAGGAAAGTGAGTGAATTTTGTATATTAACCACGTATCCTGCAACTTTGCTATAATTGCTTCTAAGTTCCAGGAGGTTTTTTGTCAATTCTTTTGCATTTCCCACAGTGACAATCATATCGTTTGTGAACAAAGACAGTTATATTTTTCCTTTCCAAACTATAAGCCTTTTACTTCCCTTTTTGTCTTACTGTATTAGCTAGGAAATGGAGGACAATGCTGAAAAGGAGTGGTGACAGGAGACATTCTTGCCTTGGTCCTGATTGTAATGGGAAATTTTCTAGTTTCTCACCATTATATATGATGTTAGCTGTAGGGTTTTTTTAAAAGTTTTTTTTTTTTTAATAATGTTGAGGACATTCCCTTGTATTCTTAGTTTACTGAGTATTTGTCATGAGTGGGTGTTGGAATTGTCAGATGCTTTTTTCTTCATCTTTTGATCAGATCGTATGATTTTTCTTTTTAGATTGGTAATGAGATGGATTTCATTAACTGATTTTAGAATGTTGAACCAGCTTTGCATACCTATGGTAAATTCCCCTTGGTTGTGGAGTACAATTGTTTTTAGACATTTTTGGCTTTTACTTGTTAATATTTTGCTTAGAACTTTTTTTTAAAGATTTTATTTATTTATTTGACAGACAGAGATCACAAGTAGGCAGAGAAGGAGGCAGAGAGAGGATGAAGCAGGCTCCTTGCTGAGCAGAGAGCCAGATGCTGGGCTCGATCCCAGGACCCTGGCATCATGACCTGAACCGAAGGCAGAGGCTTTAACCCACTGAGCCACCCAGGCGCCCCTGCTTAGAACTTTTTAAAAGATTGTATTTATTTATTTTACAGATAGAGATCACAAGTAGGCAGAGGCAGGCAGAGAGAGAAGAGGCAACAGGCTCCCCACTGAGCAGAGAGCCTATGTGGGGCTTGATCCCAGGACCCTGAGATCAAGACCTGAGCCTAAGGCAGAGGCTTTAACCCACTGAGCCACCCAGGTGCCCCACTTAGAACGTTTATACTTATAAGAGATATTGGTCCATTATTTTCTTGTGAAGTCTTTGGTTTTGGTATTAGGATGATGCTGGCCTCATAAAACAAGTTAGGAAATGTTTCTTCTACTCCTGTTTTCTGAAAGAGATTGTAGAGACTTGGTATAATTTAAATGTTTGGTAACATTTAATAATAATTTTTTTCAATTGTGTGTAGATATGTTATTATTACAGTAAGTTCGTTGCTCAGTTTTAGCACCTAGCTTCTATTACGCTGAATATGTTTATTATGTTTATTGCATATCGTCTGCCTCCTCCCACTAGAATAAGAGCAGAAATTCTTGACTATTTTGTTTATTGATATGTTTTATATACCTAAAACAGTGGTTCTCAACGTGTGCTTTGCAGGTTTTTGGGGTTTTGCAAAAATCCTTTTGGAGAATATATAAGGTTAAAGCTATTCTCGTGGTAATACTAAGAGTTTATTTGCTTCCACCCCCCCCAACCCGCTACTGTGCTGTTGCTTACACTGGTGGGGGAAAATCAGTCAGGTGTAAAACTGCTGATGTTTTAGTGTGAATCCAGCAGTGGCACCAAACTCTACTAGTAGCCATGACATACTTCCTGGTCCTCACTCATGAGGGAGTGACAAGGGGATACCAATTTCACTTAAAGCTGTAAAAATTACGAGTTTTATTAAGTCCTGACTCTTGAGCATGTGTCTTTTTAATATTCTGTGTGATGAAATGGGAAGTATACCTAGTACTTCTGCTCATACTCAAAAATATGGTTGTCTCCAGGGACTAGAATTTGTGATTGAGTTGCTATGGAACATTATATTTACTTGAAATAACAACTGTGAGATAAACTATGTTTCAGTTTCCTGGCATTCAGGCATTTGGCAGATAGTTTTTTTCCAAAAAGGATGAAGTAAGCTTGTCACCTCAAGGAAAACAACTGATAGTATTTGCTGATGATGATAAATTCAAGTTTGCAAGTGAATTTTGAGTTTTGGAAAATTTATGAGTTCGATACTTTCCTCATACTTACAGATTTTTCTAATGAGTTGGATACTGATACTATTGTGATGTGGGTTTTCTTTGATATTAAATAAGAAAATGTGTTAATATCTTGAAGATATGTTTAACTCCCAGTGAATCATTGCTAAAATACCTTATAGCATCAAGCATATATAATAGATCTCTTCAAACTGCAGATAGATCAGTTGGTGTTAATGCAACAGTGTGGAGAGGTCACTGATATGGTTGGTTTCAGATTAAAAATCATGACTACCCTTTAAGAAATGACCTGAGATTTGGTGTTGTATTAAAGAAGAATATCCACAACTATCTGAAAATGTTATAGCAATGAACATGTCTGTGTGACTTTTAAGAGTGATCTGCTGTGCATGCCTGATGGAAAGAGTGGGAAGGACAAAAAATGAGTTGAAAGAGATAAATTAGTACATCAGAATTATAAAGTAAACTGGTACATTCTGAGAATAAAATTCGTCATGGAGTTTGCCTTACCCTTTGAGCAAGCAGTGGCCCAGATGGACAGACATGGAGGAAGGGAATTGCTGTCTTGTCTCTATCCTCATGAGTTTTCTTCCTCCTTTTACTTTCTTGGTAGCACATTTGTGACATTTTTAGCTTTCTTAAGCTTTAATTAATATATGGCATTTACCCTGTTTTACCAAAGATATGGTAGGAAAAAAACAATACAGAAGAAATTGAAGAGGAGATGACGAGTTCTGTTCTTGGTGTAGGGAAAGAAAAGCCCCTGACTGCAGCGAATCTAGGAATGTGTTGTGTAATCATTGTTAGGGGAATGCTGGCAAACTGAGTTCATGCTAACACACCTGCAAGCTGGAAGGTACAAGAAGGGGCAACTGTGAGCCTCACCTCTTCCAACTTCCAAATGCAGTGTAGTCTGTCTTAGCTCACTGGTCTCTGCATCTCCCTAGGCTTTAGACATTATTATGCCCCATTTATGCAGCCCATATTTGAGGTTCATGGTCCAAAGGGTATCCTCTGGTGTGATGATCAGGAGCACCAAGTGGCAGATCCAGAGGTTATTGTGCATAGAGGGAGCTGACATAGTGTTTGAAAATGAAGAAGAAATAACGGAACCCATTTTTGCTATTGAGACTCACTCACTTGTTTTTTCTTCACAGTCTGTTTCTTTCATCTTTGGAAGAATGAATTCCCAGGAGTGTTCATCAGATGTGGTCTCTAGACCGAATGCATCAGAATCATCTGGTGAACTTACCCCTGGGTCCTCAACTAGTCTGCTGAGTCAGACCTTCTGGGGATAGGGCAATCTACAATTAGAAGAAACTCTCCAGATTTCATGCACCATAAAAAGCTTGAGAACCACTGGCATTATAAGTTCTTCTGGTACTTATTTTCAGTGTATTCGTATCAAAGTGAAGATGACCTAATTCTGATGAAACTCTGGACCAAAGGGAATTAATGAATGCAGAGATAAAACAGCATATGAAATCCCTCATGTATTTTTGTATTTAGGGTATTAATGCTTCTTTGACTGATTGGAGAAAAATTAAATGCTCCAATTACAAAATCTGAAAGGACTTTGTAGATGCTGGTTGTTACAAGAGGATTCTGAAAACACGTTATTTTTCTTTATCTTAAAGAGGTAGACTTACGTGTTTTGTCCAGTATGTCAGATTTCGTGATTTTGTGCTCTAGGCAAACTATCTGAAATCTGACTGAACTGTGTATATAAAATCAAGCTCTTAGGAAGATAAATGCCTCATCAGAAATGTTAACAATTTCCAGGTTTTCTTTCATATACAGCTAAACAAAAAGTTCCATGTTGTCCCAGAGGCTAAGAAGATAAAAAGTCAGGTGAAGAAACAGTTTACTTTCTTAGTTTGTATGTGCCTTTCTAACTCCTATTTTGATTCATTCGTACTGTCTCCTTACTTTAATTCATGGGCTTCAGAATGTGACTGAGTTCAGCTCCTAGGAAAAGGTTTATAAATGTAGAGGTGAACTTTCGGTTTTACTTGCATGGGAGGTTACCTGTTTACTGTGTGGTCAACATGAAATGTAAACTAGGCGACTACACCACCATGTTATTTTAAAACTAAGTGGAAAGAACTGATGGAGCCTTTTTGATAAGAGCGTACAAAACCAAATCTAAAATTAAAAATGAGACTGATAGTGATTAAAACGGGCAAAGTCAGAAAATTTGAAATCTCTTTTCATGAGCAATTTTACTGAACTCTAGATAATAGTTCAAAAATCACATCACATGTTTCCAATTAAAAAGACAAAGTGCCCTCCATTCCTTTCTTATTAAGTTTATTTAATTCAGCTGAATTATTTCATTCTGTTGAGGCTGTTAGTACTGATGTGGCTTTGTAGTTATAGACTGAAACATGAACTGATTGACTCGGATATAGAGAGGGGTTTGAAGCTAATGCTAGGAATGAGGTCCTATGGCTCATTTGTTTTGTTTCTTTTAAATAGTTTTGCTTTTCTTTTTAGTAATGTTGCCGTATGCTCACAGCCAAATATTCTGTGCATAAGGAGGCATACAAAGGTCACTTTAACCACTGCTGCATTTTGATATGTGCTGCATATTTTTTCTTAGTATGGATGCACACTGCCATTTCACAAATATATTTATGCTTATATACTTGCATGTAATATGTATATGTGCGTACATATATGTGTACACCTATCAAGAACGCTGTTTGATAAATTTGTTCATGACACAATATTTTATAGACATCTGTCTATACATATTTCTATGAAATTTTTATCACATTCCATTTATGATTATAGTTCTGCATAGTATTTTGTAATTTGCATGTACCATAATATAAATGATTCCCTTTTAATGGGTATTTAGGTTGTTTCCAATGTTTTCACTTTTGTAATTACTATTTCGTCTTGTTTGAAAGTTTTCTTGGGATAAATTCATGGAGGTAAGAATTTCTGGGTTAAAGGGTATGCCCATTTAAAAATTTGAGATATATGGTCAAGTTGTTCCCAGAAATGTGGTGCCATTTTATACCCCCCCCTTTTTTAGAGAGGGAGGGGTGAGGGGCATAGGCAGAGGCAGAGGGAGAAAGAGAAAGAGAATCTAAAGTTGGCTTCACACTCAGCCCAGAGCCTGATGGGTGGCACCATCTCACAACTCAGAGGTCAGGACCTGAGCTGAAATCAAGAGTTGGATGCTTAACCAACTGAGCCACCGAGGCGCCCCTGTGCCATTTCATATTCTTACTCCAATGTGCTTGAGGGTGATAACTGTGGAACGTTATGAGCAATACTGGGTTTTCTTAATCTCTTAAGTGTTTGTAAATATAGCATGTCAAAAATGGGATTCTTACTTTAATCTTCATTTGTTTGATATAGTATCCAGAGGTTCCTTGGAGACTCTGTGTGCCCTGGGGATTGATGGGCTGTGTAATCATTCCCCAACTTGGCTGGTAGTGCTTGAAGTTCTTTTCTTTTTTTTTTTTAAGATTTTATTTATTTATTTGACAGAGAGAGGTCACAAGTAGGCAGAGAGGCAGGCAGAGAGAGAGAGGGAGAAACAGGCTCCCCACTGAGCAGAGAGCCCGACGCGGGCCTCGATCCCAGGACCCTGAGATCATGACCTGAGCCGAAGGCAGAGGCTCAAACCACTGAGCCACCCAGGCGCCCCAGTGCTTGAAGTTCTTAAGACAGACAAGAGAAACCATGATTTCACCTGGTTACTAGGTGGTTAATGAGCAATGTCTTGAAGACACAAGCCAGATTTACTGGATGGAAGGTCACTTCTCCTTTTCCTTCCAAAGTTTCTCTTTTAAGGCCCAATATAAATAGCTCTTTCCACTCTTTTCTTCCTTTGCTAAAATAATAGCTTACTTGGTCATGGGTCCAAGCTTAATTAATGACTTATTAAGGAGAGTCCAGATCTTTGAAATACTAAGGAAATGTTTTGCCTACCATAGGGCTTTGAAGAGCCCTGACCGGATCCCAGAAATACAAAATCTGGCTTTCTAAAATTTGGGAGGGGGTAGTTAAGAAGGAAGGGAAATTGTTTCATTCCTTCTTGAAGAGTCACTTTCTTTCTCTTTTTCTCTTTCATTCTCTTTTGGTCTTTGACTCCCTACTTCCTTCCCTCAGTCTATCTCAGTTCCAAAGAATCACCTTGGAATTTCTGACCCCCCCCCCTTTTTTTAAATTAGAAGTCCCATTTTTCATTAGATTTTGGTGTTTTGTTCTTCGCAAGACTTAGAAATTTAGGAAATTTTGACTCCTAACTGTTTACCACAGAACATTGAGATCGTGGTGGATAAATTTAGTTCATATATACATGATCACTTTTGGTCTTGCCCCCAAATTCTTTTTTTTTAAAGATTTTTTTTATTTATTTGACAGAGAGAGATCACAAGTAGACAGGGAGGCAGGCAGAGTGAGGGAGAGAGAAGGAGACTCGTCGCTGAGCAGAGATCCTGATGCGGGACTCGATCCCAGAACCCTGAGACCATGACCTGAGCCGAAGACAGCGGCTTAACCCACTGAGTCACCCAGGCGCCCCTTGCCCCCAAATTCTGAAGGATATAATTCCCAGGGAGAAACCACTGTGAACCAGGGTTTCACCTTTTACAACTAAACTATTATTCTCAGGAGTTACTGGGTTTTTAAACTCTGGTTTCCTATAAAAAATTTAGTTCTAATCAACACCGTGTTATTTTATTAACCTAATGTTGCCTTCACAATATCTTTTTTTTTGTTTTTTTTTTTCATGCAGGTATTCTTACACTGAATGAACCAGTGTGCTGCATCAAAAATTGATCAAAATGTAACAGAAGAAACAGTGAAGGTGAGAAGAGGCACAGTCTGCCCTCAACCCAAGCACACATTCCCTTTTAGTTAAAATTTCTTCTGTGGGATGTTACTCTAGGCTCTTGAGCTTCTCCTCAGTTCCACTATAAGTTCTGTGCCAGTCACTTGTGTGGGCGACCCTGCGATAAAGGGAAAGAGGGTTTGGGAAAAGAAACAGAGTGATGATTACGTAGAGGCTTAGAGGACATGGAACAATTTTTTGCTGAGGCCTTTGGGCAGTTTGAAAAGAGGAAGAAAAACACATGACCAAGAACCTCAGTGTCTGTGAGGAGGGGGGAACAGAGCCCAGGGTGGGAGATTTGCCTGAGGTGGCTTAGGAAGGCAAGATGTGGACAAATGTGACTTCAATCTTTGATCACCAAAGAGTAAATGATTTGGGTTGTTCCGTGGTGCAGAAAATGTCTGCATAATGTCTTCAACTCAGAAACACATGTATAAGCCTTTCCTTTTAGGCTGCAGGAAAGGAAAATGATGAAGAGTTTTGTAAAGGGGGAGGAGGTAAATGAAAATTATATACACTACTGTTATTATTCATTTAAGCTGCCTAAATTATTATTGATGTTTATTTTTGGTGCTGATTTGCTGTTTTATTTTACAAAAAAAAAAAAAATTCCCAAGGATTTTTATAGGCTCTTCTATATTTTTATAAATTAAAAATGAACTTTCAAATTCTCTTACCATGGGAGCATTTTAGTTTGTGTGCTTTTGGTCCCAAGCAATAGACACTTATTATTCAAACAAGTTGAAGACACATCAGCTCTCATTTGGGGACTCCAGACAGAAGAGAAGGTTCAGGACCTGTGACTCAGGGAGGTGGATAAGATTGCCAGGTTCTGTCTAGCTCTTCACTTTCATCCAGGTTATCTGCTTTGCCCAGGGCTGGCTCTTCTCATCCCTGCAAAATGACCTTGTAGCTGTCCAAGCTATCACTTCCAGACACAGCACCTTTCCAGAGGGGAAGCTGTCCATTCCAGGATGCTGTTCCAGAGACCAAAGAAGCCTTTGCCCCCAAAAGCCTGCCAGCAAATCTGCCTGCACTATGTTACCTGCTGCCCATTCTCACTAATGGGTTGGGGACTGTCACGCTTGGATTTAGTTATTCGGGCTTTTCCTGAGAGCCAGGAATGGGTTCCTGGTTCCCAGAGCTGTGTAGGAGTAGAAAGGATGTCCAGACAAAATTGGTCCTCTGCCCTCCCTCTGCGTGGGTAGAAAGGATAAGCATGCCCTGAAATTTTCAGCTTGCAAAGAGAATACTATCCTCTCATGGACTTTTTTTTTTGACCTGCTTCATTATTGCACTTATTATATTTATTTGTAGATGCTGTTCTCAAATATTGAAGATATCCTTGCTGTACCTAAGGCATTTTTAAAAGGCGTGGAAGAATGCCTGCATCCAGAACCTAACACTCAACAAGAAGTGGGAACCCGCTTTCTTCACTTTGTAGGATCAATTTCTGTTTATTTTAGAAGCTCTGCCCCATCCCCCAGATTTTAAGGTTTAGCTTTTGGCACAGTAGCATGTGAGAACTCAGTGTAGAAGTAAAATGTGACACCGAAAGTTTGGGGTCTTTTAAGGCCAATGAAATCTTCCACTGAGAGCCAGGAAAGGGGTGAGGTCCTCACATCATCCATTTTATTCAGTGAAGAACAAACAGCCTTTTCTTTTTTCCAACAAGTTAGTTCTTGGCATCCTCTGTAGCTTTGAATCCTAATGAATATTCAGGCTGTTCATAATGAATGGATTTTTATGTTTCCCCCAAACATAGAGCATTTCCCTTTTGAGGCAGAAAATCCTTACTCTTACAATGGCTTGATGAGCCTTTTGTGAGTCAGAATGTTCCCTTGTTAATGGGCTGGTGACAAGCCTGCAGGTGAAGGAGCCCTGTCACTCTAGGTACACAGAAGCTTGTTTTTCAAGGGTAGTTTCTCAGAAGGTCCTACTGAGTGGTGCAGAAGAATAACCAGTCAGTCCTCCGTTGTTTCAAATTACACATCATGCTCGTGTAATCATTTTCGTCTCTTTGGACAGGATAGTTGAAATTATTTGTGCAATTGATTTATAAAGTAAGAAGTCACCTATAAAATGAAAATTATTTTCAGAACTGAAGGGCATTCATAGCAAAAAAAAAAAAAATAGTGCTGCTATTTATAACATTCCACTGATGCCAATTTTCACCCACCTGAATTCCTCTCTGTACCAAAATGCCATACAATTGATGTTTTATTTAAAAATGCAAAAGAGTATTTTGTCACAGAAGTCAATTTTTGTTTATTTTTATTTCTATTTAGCCTTTAGAAAGTTAACGGTATGTAATTTTTAGGTCTGTAATTCTGTCTGGAGTGGGCAAAGCTGCATATGTTCTTTTTATAATCAGGAAATATTTCATAAAGGTACTTAATATTAAATGGAGAGAGGCTCCTTGGCGCAGGAAGATCAAGCCGTACTTTCCTTGGGTATGACTGGAAACCACGCATGTTTGTGTCCGCTTAATGCAGACTGTTCCTCTTCATGAATGAATTCACATCTTCTGCCAGCTGGAGCGTCTGCTGCCTTAGTCCAGAGCCTCACATGGGAATCTTGCACTCTGACATCCATTTCCTCAGTAACACACTATGAATCTGTCATCCATGAATTTAGCTAAACTATTTCTGAAGCGTATTTCCTTTTGGGTCATACCATCTCTTGAAATAAGTAACTCAAAATATAAGTAACTCAAAATATTTTTTGCTGGCTATATAAAATAGCACTCAGTGTTGCTTTCCAAATGTATGTCATGGAAATTCCAGAGGGTGTACTTTGGCTCTAATATTTGATCAATACATTTTCTGTGTCTTCCTCTTATTGGAGTTGCTTTGGTAGATACTAATCCTAGCTGCTGAGAGAAAAATCTAATGACAGAAGGATGCTTAGAGGTCATGATGGTGAAATTATTCCCTTTTTGAAAGTACCCCTTCTGTGGCAAATACGAAGGTTATTTATCTTGTTCCTACTTGATCTCTTTTAATGAAAGCTATAAACACTAGAAGATCTTTATGTTAACCCTGAATCTGCCTACCACTGCCCATTATGGATTGCCCTGCAATGTCCACCCAGTGGTCTTAGTTTTGTGTTTTGGAGCTACACAGTGTTGTAAGTCCCATTACACTATGACAGCTGTCTGAAAGTAGCTACCATTTCCTTACTTTATTATACTAACAAATGATTATTCTTGAAATGACCTCTCATACTTTGTCACAGAGAGTCTCATATTAGAGTAGAGTCTCCAGAGTCCATCATTATTTTAGTCACTTGTTGCTGAATATTCTCTTGTTTGTCCGTGTCCCTCCTAAGCACAGCTGTCCAGATTGGTGCATGTGAACTGCAGGGTACTAGGTCTCTCTATTCCTGCATGATCAGGCACATGCTTTTCCCTGTTCCTAAAATGCTTTCTTCCCTCACCTGCCTGGGAATGATGCATTCATCTCTCTCAACTTTGCTCAGATACTACTTTTTGTTTTTAAAGCTATATCTGAACCCTCTCAGGAAAGCTAAATAATCTCTTCTCTGTAATTTGCTACCATTTGGCTCATTTACTTAGTATTGCATACGTCATATTGGACTCTAGTTCGTATAACCTTTTTTCCTAGATTATTCTTCTTGAATCAGAAAATTGGTAAATGAAGTGTGCTTAGATACATACATAGAGTAGAGCTCCCAAAATATAGTAAACGCTTTGGACACATAAAATATGTTCGCAAACATCACACAGGTTGATCTTTCCAAATAGGTATTACCATGACTCTAACTTATCCTTATTCGAATTCACAGAAAGACAAGTTTCGTTTCTATGATGAATATTGTAGTAACCATGAGAAGGCACAGAAATTGCTTCTCGAACTTAACAAAATAAGAACAATCCGCACATTTCTTTTGGTAAGTATATATATGAGTGTTACCATACGCTGTGATTTGTTGCTAGGCTCTCTAAGGAACCAAGGACTAGCGTCAATGTGGTGCAAAAATTACTCATGGGACAATGCTTTAAATGTGTCTGGGCTAGGAGACTAGAGTCCCAAAGGACCCTAATCGTAAGAAGGGAGAGTTGGCAGAAGCTCATGGATGGGAAAACACTGAAAATGGCCTCTCCTGGCTGACTATGAATTGTTTGTGAGAACCTCAGATTCTTAGTGAGATTCTTAGTGAGAGAAGACATTTATGCCAGAGTTCATCATCTTTTCAATTTCTTTTTGTCTTCCTCAATTTCTTTCATGAATACATTATAGTTTTCTGAGCACAGATTCCTTGCCTCTTTGGTTAGGTTTATTCCTAGGTGTCTTATGGTTTTGGGTGCAATTGTAAATGGGATCAGCCCTTTAATTTCTCTTTCTTCTGTCCTGTTGTTGGTGTATAGAAATGCAACTGATTTCTGTGCACTGATTTTATATCCCTACATTTTACTGAATTCCTGTGTGAGTTCTAGCAGTTTTGGAGTGGAGTCTTTTGGGTTTTTCCACATAAAGTATCCTATCTGCAAAGACTCAAGAGTTTCACTTCTTCTTTACCTATTAGGATGCCTTTAATTTCTTTTTCCTGTCTGATTATTGAGGTTAGTACTTCTGGTATTATGTTTAATAGCAGTGGTGATAGTGGACATCCCTTCTGTGTTCTTGACCTTAGAGAAAAAGTTCTGTTTTTCTCTGAGAACGGATATTGAGAATGGATATTTGCTGTGAGTTTTTCATAGATGGCTTTGATGATATTGAGGTATGTACCCTCTATCCCTACACTGTGGAGAGTTATGATCAAGAGAGGATGCTGTACTTTGTCAGACGCTTTTTCAGCATCTATTAAAAGTATCATATGGTTCATGTTCTTTCTTTTATTAATGTATCACATTGATTGATTTGCAGATGTTGAACCAACCTTGCAGCCGAAGAATAAATCCCACGTGGTTGTGGTGAATAATCCTTTTAATGTACTGTTGGATCCTATTGGCTAGTATTTTGGTGAGATATTTTGCATCCATGTTCATCAAGGATATTGGTCTATAATTCTTTTTGATGGGGTCTCTGTCTGATTTTGGGATCAAGGTAATGCTGGTTTCATAAAATGAGTTTGGAAGTTTTCCTTCCATTTCTGTTTTTTGGAATAGTTTCAGGAGAATAGGTGTTAATTCTTTAAATGCTTGGTAGACATCCTTAGAAGCCATCTGGCCCTGGGCTTTTGTTAGCTGGGAGATTTTTTTCTTTTAAATGACTGCTTCAGTCTCCTTACTGGTTATGGGTATGTTCAGGTTTTCTGTTTCTTCCTGGTTTAGTTGTGGTAGTTTATATGTCTCTAGGAATTCATCCATTTCTTCCAGATTGTCAAATTTGCTGGTGAATAGTTGCTTATAATATGTTCTTATATTTGTTTGTATTTCTTTGGTGTTGGTTGTGATCTCTCCTCTTTCATTCGTGTTTTTATTTATCGGGGTCCTTTCTCTTTTCTTTTTGATAAGTCTGGCCAGGAGTTTATCAATCTTATTAGTTCTTTCAAAGAACCAGCTCCTAGTTTTGTTGACTTGTTCTACTGTTTTGTTTTTTTGTTGTTGTTTGTTTTTGTTTTTTTTTTTTGTTTGTTTGTTTCCATTTCATTGATTTCTGCTCAGATCTTTATGATTTCTCTTCTCCTGCTGGGTTTAGGCTTTCTTTACTGTTCTTTCTCCAGCTCCTTTAGGTGGAGGGTTAGGTTGTGTCCTTGAGACCTTTCTTGTTTCTTGAGAAGGGTTGTATTACTATATACTTTCCTATCAGGACTCCCTTTGCTGTTTCCCAAAGATTTAGAACAGTTGTGTTTTCATTTTCATTTATTTCCATGATTTTTTTAAATTCTTTAATTTCCTGGTTGACCCATTCATTCTTTAGCATTATTCTCTTTAGCCTCTATGTATTTGAGTTTTTTTTTTCCAACTTTCCTCTTGTAGTTGAGTTCTAGTTTCAAAGAATTGTGGCCTGAAAATATGTGGGGAATGATCCCAATCTTTTGATGCCAGTTGAGACCTGATTTGTGGTCCAGGATGTGATCTATTCTACAGAATGTTCCATGTGCACTAGAGAAGTATGTGTAATCTGTTATTCTGGGATGGAATGTTCTAAATATAACTGTGATTTCCATAGGGTCCAATGTGTCATTTAAAGGCTTCATTTCCTTGTTGATCTTTTCCTTAGATGATCTGTTTATTTCAGTGAGGGGTTGTTAAAGTTGCCTACTATTATTGTATTATTATCGATATGTTTCTTTGATTTTGTTATTAATTGGTGTATATAATTGGCTGCTCCCATGTTAGGGGCATAGATATTTAAAATTGTTAGATCTTTTTGGACAGACCTTGTAAGTATGATATAGTGTCCTTCCTCATCTCTTACTATAGTCTTTGGCTTAAAATCTAATTTATCTGATGTAGGGATTGCTATGCCAGCTTTCTTTTGATGTCCATTAGCATGGTAACTTGTTTTACACCCCCTGACTTTAAATCTGGAGGTGTCTTTAGGTCTCAAATGAGTTTCTTGCAGACAGCATATCGATGGGTCTTTTCATTCTTGTTCTTTTCTTTTTTTTAAATCCATTCTGATACCCTGTGTCTTTTGACTGGGGCATTTAGCCTACTTACATTCAGAGTAACTATTGAAAGCTCTACATTTAGTGCCCTACTATTGCCTGTAAGGTTACGGTTACTGTATGTTGTCTTTGTTCCTTTCTGGTCTGTTACTTTTAGGCTCTGTCTTTGATTAGAAGACCCCTTTCAGTATTTCCTGTAGGGCTGGTTTGGTGATTGCAAATTCTTTTAGTCTTTGTCCTGGAAGCTTTTTATCTCTCCTTCTATTTTCAGTGACAGCCTAACTGGATATAGTATTCTTCATTGCATATTTTCCTCATTATATTACTCTGATTATATCATGCCAGTCCTTTTGGCATGATCTCTGTAGCTTGGTCTGCTTCCAATCTAATATTTTTACTGTTGGAGTTTACAGACCTCTTGTCCTGGGCTGCTTTCAGGATTTTCTCTTTGTCACTGGGAATTGTAAGTTTTACTATTAGATGATAGGGTGTGGGCCTATTTTTATTGATTTTTTAAATTTATTTTTATTTTTTTATAAACATATATTTTTATCCCCAGGGGTACGGGTCTGTGATTCAACAGGTTTACACACTTCACAGCACTCCCCATAGCACATACCCTCCCCAATGTCCATAACACCACCCCCCTCTCCCGACTCCCTTCCCCCCTATTTTTATTGATTTTGAGGGGGGTTCTCTGTGCCTCCTGGATTTTGGTGCTTATTCCCTTTACCCAGTTAGGGAAATTAATTCTCTGCTATAATTTGTTCCAAAATACCTTCTGCCTCTCTCTTTTTTTCTTCTTCTGGGATCCCAATTATCCCAATATTATTTCATCTTACGGTATCATTTATCTCTCAAATTCTGCCCTTGTGGTTCAGTAGTTGTTTGTCTCTTTCTCAGCTTCTTTATTCTCCATCATTTGGTCTTCTAAATCACTTAATTCTCTCTTTTGCCTCATTTATCCTAGAAGTAAGAGCCTCCATTTTTTTATTACAACTCATTAAAATCTTTTTTCGATTTCAACTTAGATTTTCATTCTTGTATTCCTCCAGAAAGGGATTTTTTTCTCCAGAAAGGGATTCTCTAGGGTCTTCCATGCTTTTTTCAAGCCAAACTAGCACCTTGATAATCATCATTCTGAACTGTAGTTCTGAGATATTATTAATGTTTGTATCGATTAGATCCCTAGGCACCGGTACTGCCTCTTGTTCTCTCTCTCTCTCTCTCTCTCTCTTTTTTTTTTTTTTGTGGTGAGTTTTTCCACCTTGTCATTTTTTCCAGATAAAAAAGATGTTCTCTCGAACAAAGGGTGGCAGTGATCCCAGAAAATTATATACTAACCAAGTCAGAAGAGACCCAAAACTGGGAGGAAAACAAAGGAGGAAAAAAAGAAAATAGAAAAAATTATATATATTAGACTGGTGAATAGAACAGACAAAATAACGTAAACATGATGAAAGGATGAAATATGACTGTAAAGCTGAAAATTTAAAAAGATTCTAAAACAGGAAATGATAAATTCTTTAAAAAAGGAGGAAAAAAGAGGAAAGAATGTAATCAGGCTGGAGACTAGAACAAAGACATGTGCTAGATTTAGGGTATATTTTGATCTATTAGAAGAATCTGTGTTCCAAAATTTTAAAGAAAAAAAATCCTGTATATATCCAAAAAATAAAGTTAAATACAATGAAGGGATAGAATATGAGTATAACAATGAAAATTTAAAAAGATTTTTAAAAAGGTATTGATAAGATAAAATAGTTAAAAAAGTTAAAATAAGATGGAGGAAATTTTTACAAATAGAATAAGGAAAAAACAAAATTTAAAAAGTTAACTTTCAAAGATTAAAGAATCATGGTAAAAAAGTCATGAATTCTATGGGTTGCTTTCCCCTAGCTCTGGAGTTCTGCAGTTCTTATTGAGTAGGGGACTTATTCTTGGCTAGATGTTCTTGCACATCTACTGGGGAGGGGCCTGTTGCCATGATTCTCAGATGTCCTTGCCTGAGGTGGAACTGCACCACCCTTGCCAGGGGCCAGGCTAAGTAATCTGCTCGTGTTTGCTTTCGGGAGCTTTTGTTTCCTGAACACTTTCTGTATAGCTTTGGAGAACCAGAATGAAGATGGTGGCCTCTCAATTTCTGGCCCTGGAGGAGCTGAGTGCTTGGGGGCCCTACTGCTCAGTGTACCCTCAGAGAAAAGCAGTTAATCCCTCTGTCTCCCTGGTCTCTGGCTGCACTCCAAGCTCACCCATCCTGTGACTGAGTTTTTCTATCTCTGTGGAATGGCCCCATTTGGAGTCTCCAAACCCAGCTGATTCCGGCACTGTGCTCCTACGCAGCTCCTCTTGGAGGAGGAAGGGGGGTTCTCCCCTGATCTGCCCCTTGTGGGGTTCCTGCTGGGAGAGTAGTGGCCCAACTATGCCTCGGATCATGGTTTAAGGTAACCCTGAGCTTAGTTCTCCCTCCTTGGCTCTGTCTCTGCAGCCGGCTTTCCCTGCTCTATACCTGGGAGCTTTGCCACACTCAGACACCCCTGGTCTTTTTTTTGACCCCGTGTGTGCTGAGACCATACTATCCCCACGAGTGATCTCCCCACCCCCACCCCCCTACCCCTTAGCCTCTACAATGACATCCCTCAGTGGAGTGGATTTCTAAAAGTTCCTTTTTTGTGCTCCGCTGCTCCCTCTCTTGCTGGGAGCTGGCCCTTTCCCCCCAGTCTGTCTTCCCATCTGTTGCCTCAGATTCACTTCTCTGCATGTTCTACCTTTTGGAAGTGGTCTGTTTTCTCTTCTTAGAATTACTGGTCGTCTTCTCCTTGATCTCCGGTTGAATTTGTAGGTATTCAGAATGGTTTGATGACTCTCTAGCTGAACCCCTGGGACCTGATGATATTTAAGTCTTTTACTCCTCCCCCATCTTGCTCCTCCCTTGCAGCTCCCATTTAATTAGATAAAAACTTAGCTTCTTTGCTTTACTTTTTTGGGCTACCATGAGAAATAATGTAACGTGACGTATTTTGTACGTTTCGTAAAATTGTTATCAATAAAACCGCTTTCATAACATTGTATAGGTCCTTGTGCAAGAATCAATGTGATGTTTCCTTATTTCCATTTTTAATAGTATTCTATCGTAATTTTTTTCTGAGGTAGGGATAGTACTTAAGTAAGAAATCATTGCCACTGAAATTGGGATTTATATTCGAATTTGATGACAGTTTTTACTTAATTATCACATGAGGAAGGATATGAAATTGTATAAATTTTTGATGGATCTCTATTTATATGTCCACCTTTATGATGAAAGACGAGAAAAAGGGAAATGTCTTAAATCTAAAGTATTTTGTAATGGATGGTCACCAGAGGGGAGGTGAGTCCGGGGGAAGTGTGAAAGAGGTGAGGGGGATTAAGAATACACTTATCGTGATGGGCACTGAATAAGGTATGGACTTGCTGAGTCACTATATTATACAATTGAAACTACTATAACACTGTTTGGTAACTCTCCTGGAATTAAAATTATTTTTTTTTTAAATTTAAGTTAAATATAAAAACAAAAAATAAAATATGTGTGTAGGGATGCCTGGGTGTCTCACTCATTTAAGCCCCTGCCTTCGGCTCAGATCATGATCCCAGGGTCCTGGGATTGAGTCTGCTTCTCCCTCTGCCTGTTGCTCCCCCTGTTTGTGCTCTCTCTGTCTCTCTCTCTCTCTGACAAATAAATAAGATCTTTAAAAAAATAAAGTTAGTAAAAAATAAAAAATAAATAAAATGTGTTTGTAATGCAGATACTCAGCACAATCACATTCTCTTAACTTCCCATTTGGGAAATTTCTTACTGACATGTATGAGTTATCACTGTAATTTAAATTTTTATAATCAGATAAACCGTATCAATGATTACTGTGGAAATATGAAATTTACAATCCGTGGTCTGATTTTTAAATATCAAAAACAAAAATAAAAGCATGAGTTGAAAAAGAATCAGATATTTATCCCTAGATTTAAGGACCAGACATATTGAAAACAGAGCATGCTTATCAGCCATCTACTGAAAAATTTTTTTTTTGTTTTTTGTTTTGTCTAACTCAGTGCATTAGTTGTGATAGTTTAGGATGTAGAAACAAATGCACTTCCACTTTTATAATGGCTCAAAGGACAGACTTTTAATCAGCTCACACAACCATCCAATGCTTGTACTCTGCTTCATTGGGCAGCTTTCCTCTGTTCATGATTCAGGTTCTTTCCATCTGTGTGTCCTCTCAGTGGTTAGTTCTTGTGTGAAGACTTAGTTTTGTCACTAGTCATCTGAGCTCAGCATGCACTCAGTGAAGGCTTATTTAAGGAACAAGTGTACCTATGCTAACTTTTACCTTGGGTTAAAGCTGTATGGAAGGTTGCTCTCTTTAAATAGTTTTTTTTTTCTTTAATTTCTTCTTTTTTCTTCTCTCCATCCAAGGAGTGGATAAATGAGTTGAGACCCGTTAAAAATTTAGAGAATTTAATGTACTTTGTGATATATCCGTGGAGCTCTTTTCCCACACCAGGGGAAGAGAGGAGGGGGAGAGAAGTGTTAGAGACATGAATTTTATGCATCAGTTTGAAATCATCTCCTTATAAAAGAGCATCGGTAACATGTATCATCCATGCTTATGTATGCCTGCATGTGTAAGAAAGCTAAAAGAAGACCCAGAGTCTCCTAACCACAGTTGTATCTGCTGAGACTGATGAGGAGGAGTCTGGGAGGAAAAGAGACCTCCATCCAGTGTATAAATATTTATGGTGTTTCAACTTTTATTCTGTCCGTATATTGTATCTTGAAATAAAAACAGACTTTTAATGAGAAAAAGAATTACACACAAAAGTTTCTGTTAAGTAATCAGACATCATATCTCTCTCTCTCTTTTTCTTCTTTTTAACCTAGGGATCCAAGATCACTGACATCTGCACTGAGATGCTAATGTGTGGCGTCTTGCTGAAAATTTCTTCTGGAAATATTCAAGAACGGGTGTTTTTTCTTTTTGATAATCTTCTGGTGTATTGCAAAAGGAAAGACAGGTAAGGTGATAAACAGGTACTACTTCAGAAATAACTTATTAACCTTGGAAAATATTTTTTAAGAAAAAAGAAATTATCAATCTCACAGTTTCAACCTTTTCCTCTGTGCTCCCGGGAACTCAGGATCTCCTCAGTAAAATTCACATACTCTTAGCCTGTTTTCTGATTCTTCTCGTTACCTTCTTGTAAAACCTGACTGAAATGTGACTGTCGTTCAATAACACTACCTTCCCAGGAAGCTTTTGGAGGAAAAAAAAATTTTCTGTTGCTACCCAACATGCCTCAGGCTCTGTAGGAAAGGTGAATATGTCTTCCGTGTTTCCCAGTGCTGTTTCCCAGTCATTTCCTCCCCTTCCTTGGAAATATTTTCCTTGATTTCCCCATCTAGTATAGCCTCCTGGCAATTTTATATCAATACCTAGAACATTCTTGCTAATAGTTTCTTCATTATTTATTTATTTGTTGCCACCTTTGCTGGATTAGACGGTAAAATCAATGAGAATACTGGTCTTGCTACTTATTCTGTGCTATTTCCCCAGAGACTGGACCTGCCATGTACCATGTAATAGACACTCAAGAGGTATTTGTTGAATAAGTGAATAAATGAATGAATAAGTGAATGAATGAAACCCATGCAAGTTCCTGGTATAGCTTAGTTATCATTAGTTTAAGTAATTTAATGTAGCAGTGTTACTGATGCATGTTTTTTTTTTTTAAAGTAGAGATATAATTTTTTCTTCAGGAGGTACTTAATATATAGGATGTTTCCTTGAACTTCTGGTGAAATGTTTTACAGTTATTTAAGCAAAATAATAAAGCTGAACTTAATTGGGAAATTTCCTGAGCCTTTCTTTACTTCTTCCTAACCATATCTAGGATACATTATTTTCAGTTGAAAGGTACTAAAAGGCTTCCTGAAATTTAAAGGTGAAACAGATGGGTTGAGGATGCTGGGTTTGCATGAGTGTTTATTCTAGGTTCAGAAATGAGGACAGTGTAACCAAAGATTTTTGGTAACATGAAAATGAGAAACTCAAAAACTGACTGATTTCTGAGGCAAGATTAAGGGAACGCCATTCTTCATCTTTTGAAATGGGATTTCCTAAGTCAATGAACAAGATGTCAAGAGCAAGTTCTCTGAGCTGGCAGCTGTATTGATGACATGGGAGTTCTGCCTCTTGGATTATAGTATCAGAATGCCCTAGCAGGAGACATGAGTTCAAAAATACAGTGATGCTGAGAAAGAATAGAACTACCCATGTGTCTTGCTGAAAGGGAACAGGTTAGGGTTAAAGTCAAAAGATAGTTATGGGGTGCCTGGGTGGTGCAGTTGGTTAAGTGTCTAACTCCTGGTTTCAACTCCGGTTATGATCTCAGGTTTGTGAGATTGAGCCCCATATCAGGCTCTGCATCAAATTTGTGTCAGCTTGAGTTTCTCTCTCTCTGACTCTGCCCTTTCCCAATCTCACACATGCTCTCTCTCTTTAAAATAAATAAAGAAATAATAAATCTTTCAAAAAAAGATAGTTGTTGTTAATCCCTGCCTTAATGAGCTTTTTTTTTTTAAAAAGATGCTTTTTACCACATATGAAAATGAATCATTTTGACTATTTTTTTTACTATGCTCTTCTAAATTCTTTGTATTTTGCAGCAAGATTGGGACTCATAGAAATACGTTTCAGGAAGATGTAGAAAAGGCTGTTAATTTTACTTGTATATAACTCATTAAGATATTATAACGTGCTTCAAGTTGTTTAGGTACAATTGTTTTTATCCAGCTTTATTGAGGACTAGTTGACAAGTAACATTGTAATATATTTTAATTGTACTACATGATCATTTGATATACATCATGAAAGGATTTTACCTATGAAGTCAATTAAGACATCCATCTAGGTGCAGTTATTAAAGGCATCCATTTGAGAATGAGTTTTTTTTTATTACAATTGATCTCATACATGCCTGCTTTCAAGTGCAAAGCTTTTGCAAGATTAGCCATGTACAGTGATGATATCATTTATGGTCTTATGACTTTCCTTGTTAAATTGGTAAACAACAGAAAAGATTTTGTAAAATTAAAATCCTGAAGGTTTTTTTTTTTTTTTTTTTTTTTTGAGAGAGAGAGATAGTGAGCAGCAGGAGGGGCAAAGGGAGAGGGAGAGAAGCAGACTCTCCCCGTTGAAGTGCAGAGCCTGACATGGGGCTTAGTCCCAGGACCCTGAGATCATGACCTGAGCCAACATCAAGAGTTGGACGCTTAACTGACTGAACCATCCAGGTGCCCCTAAAATCCTAGTTTTTGAGCAAATATCCTTAATGGGTATATAATATGGACAAAATGCATAGTGACTAGAAATGGAAATACTGCATAAAAATGATTGTCTATTCACTTCCCAAATTGAAGTAGTAAGACTAATACCATCTAGTCCCTTCATTTTAGGATACTTCATCCCCTTAACCAAGTACTATTGAAGCTCTAAAGATTGTTTAGTGAGTATGAGTAAACTGAACCTTTTCCAAATTTCCACAGTATTTTAACTGCAAAACCTGGGGACTTGATGAATTGAATTCTAGATTTACATTCACAAAAGACAAGAGTGCTGATTAGGAATCTCAGCTCTGGAATTTACTAATGCTATTAATCTCAGGAGAAACTAGTATTTAAAAAAAATAATGTATAATAGTTAATACATAAAGCATGATATGGCTTAGTTTGGCTTGTTAATGAGCTCTATAAGTGTGATAATGTATTTTGCTTTCTGCAATTTATATTTTGTATACAATATAGTTTGTAAATTATTTATCCATATGTATAGGAATAGTTTATTCATTTAACTGTTGCATAATATTCCATTGGTTGAATATTATCACAACTATGTTGATAACAACTTAATTACTCACTCTCTTATCAGTGGACTTTAGGTTTCTATTTGTTTGTTTTAGTTTTTCTGCCATTATGAACGTTCCTGCAATGTGTATCTGATAACCACTAAAACAATTAATTAGAAGGGAAATCAGAAAATTGGGATATCAAATATTCTCCATTAAAACATAGAGCAAAATTATTTTCAAAGCAGAAGCTTTTCAGTTGATATACTTTAATAGAACCACCTTCTGAAGGGACCGAAGAGCTCTCTTTTTAAGCCAAGTGTTAACAATATTGATCAGACACTTAGTGGAATTTCATACTGAGTGTTACTATCTATGGGTCAAGAGAAATTTAAAAGCCTATACAGAACTCACAAGATCACAAAGTAAATTAATGCTTTGGAAAATAGGACCCAGTGTTAGATTCCACACCACGATTCTTTGCCTGTGAATAAAACTTTTTTAAAAATGATTGAAGTATGATGTATCAACTTACAAGAAACTCTCTTTTGCAAGAGACCACAATAATATGTCCTACTTGGGAGAATAAGCAATTATCTACATACTAAACTTCTCGGCATTATTCTCTATCCTGGCTTTCTATGATGCCAACTTGCATACTATATGGCCTGAATCCCTAATTGGTAGCATTTATTTAGGGTTATTAGCAAAGGACATTTAGAGGTGACTTTCATAATGAACATAGGAGTGCAAGATGGTGAAGGCCTGGGCCGACAAACCCTAATGAGGTTAACTAATCTATTTAATTAGTTTCTTTCAGTAGGGATGAAGGACTACTAAGTTCTGATGAGGCTTTAGACAGATGAGCTAGGAATATAGATTCTCTTTCAAGGAAGGAACTCAAGACTGGGACAGCACCTTGTGACCCCTCCCTGTACCTACTCCTCCTGCTTCAGGGCTGATATCTAACTGCAGGGGTGGGGAGGAGAGGGACGCTGAAGTTGGTGAATATTTATGCCTTCACTTTGTCAGATGTGTCTGTACAACAAATGGAACAAATGAATAATTATTTCAGTATATTAAATTATTAGGCAGACTTTTGTCAATGAGTCAAATGGAATAGTTCAAGTTAATTGAAATCTTTTGAGTGACTAGGTATTCTGGAATCCTCCTGAATCATTTCTTAGAATCTTTCCTCTTTAATTAAAAAAACCTGTTTTTAAAATAATCTCCCCTGAATGTTCAGTGATTCAACTACAAACACATTTAGCCACATAATTCATTATTATAAATGTTCATCTATAAACCTTGATATTTTAACTTTGTGTTACATTTAAAGATTAAAGACCAGTCTTAGACACACTATACCAAAGTTCTGGAATATTTGAGAGAGGAGGAAGCAGGCTCCCTGCCGAGCAGAGAGCCTAACACGGGGCTCCATCCCAGGACCCTGGGATCATGACCTGAGCTGAAGGCAGAGGCTTTAACCCACTGAGCCCCCAGGCGCCCCCATGCTTAAAACTTTTGATGACAAGTTTAAATGTTCCCCCGCCTATTTGAATATATTATAAAAATACTAGGTATTTTTGCATACTGTAGGTATAAGTAAAATACTTTTCTAAGTAAAGGACTCCATCAGACACTGATCACAATGATTTAGCTCAAAACTTGCAGAAGAAATAATTGCGTTTGGAATGAGACTAAGCTTTTAGCCAGTGTGTAACTATTTAAATCTTTTGAAAAATAAACTTGATTACACTCTTACTTATAATGTTTTATAAATTGAATTACATCATTTATATCTTAGAATACAAAAAAATAATGCAATAATGATATGACATGTAGAAATGTGAAAATTTGTTTGTTTTAATATATCCATGTTATCCATTACTGCTTATGTTGAAGGAAGATGGTTGCCATTGAGTTTGTCTCCAAATTTCTATTCCTCCATTGTCTAGACCCAACTCGCATTTTGGTTAATTCTAATTTAATTATTCCTTGAAGATTCTTTCTGAGATATTAGTTTGAACATGATGCATAAAAAGTATCCAACTTAAGACCTACCTAGGAAAGCTTTTGAACTTTCTGCAGTTAACTTCCTTGGTAATTTTCATAGTATACGCTTAGACATTCATTCGGAAAGTAACAACAGGTCATTTATATTCTTTCTTAAGAACTAATTTATTTGTGTAGTTGGAGAGAGGGCAAAATGGTAACCTTTAGAAAATGTGGTCTGTAGTGGAGTTAGGCAAACCACAAATTTCAATACAATGGTCAAATGTGAATTGAATAAGATGGAAATTTTTTATTCTTTAAGGTGTTCTTTAGTGTGAATTGATTTTCTTAAGGAAATATTTCAGCTGTCATTTTCAATATAAATATTTTAGACCATTTAAAGATAAAAAAAAATAAAATAAAGATATTAAACTCATTGAGTTTTTTAAATTAAATTTTGCTTATTAGAGAAAATTTGGAAATAATAGAGAAATAAATTGCAAATACTAGGTAATTTCATCACCTAAAAAGAAGTAAATGAGAATTTTTAAATATTTCCATTTTCTTTTTATGCATAGATTTTTAAAATGCTGGGGCACCTGGGTGGCTCAGTAGGTTAAAGCCTCTGCCTTTGGCTCAGGTCATGATCTCAGGGTCCTGGGATCCAGCCCAGCATCTGGCTCTCTGCTCAGCAGGGAGCCTGCTTCCCTTCCTCTCTCTCTGCCTCCCTCTATGCCTGCTTGTGATCTCTGTCTGTCAAATAAATAAATAAATAAATCTTAAAAAAAAAATAAAATGAAATGCTTAAAAACATGAACCTCTATAGTTTTGTATCCTCTTTTCAGTTAAGTAGAATCATTTTTTGAATTGTAGTCATCTTTGTCTTCATGTCTTATCATCCACATAAGATATATTTATTGTTACTTAATCATCGATAAAATAGACAAACCATAATTACCTTTACAACCATGCTACTGCAGTATAAGCGCTATTGAATACTTTCTTAATAAAAAAGTAGCATAACTTTACAATGTTGAAAAGACTACCAAGAAATATTAGTTCCTTCTTGATACAGTTAAATTTTCAATGTTATTAATTTAAAGGAGTGTTCCTGGGAATTGAAAAAGGTCAGTGGGGGGCGCCTGGGTGGCTCAGTGGATTAAGCCGCTGCCTTCAGCTCAGGTCATGATCTCAGGGTCCTGGGATCAAGCCCCGCATCGGGCTCTCTGCTCTGCGGGGAGCCTGCTTCCTCCTCTCTCTCTGCCTGCCTCTCTGCCTACTTGTGATCTCTCTCTCTCTGTCAAATAAATGAATAAAATCTTTAAAAAAAAAAAAAGAAAAAAAAAAGAAAAAAGGTCAGTGGGGTCACTTCTAGTTTTAAAAGGAAAAATCTGTTACAACCTTTAAAATTTTTTTTTTTGCCATAAATAATGTCAAATGATTTTGGATGCCAGAAAATCTTATTTGATAGAATCAAAGATTTATTCCAAAAAGTAATTTTTTTCAGCATTAATTATTCATAATGTGAGTAAATTGTAATTTTTTAAAATTTCTCCTAGAAATTTATGCATTCACACCATTGATCATCAGGATAAGGGTTAAATACATTGTTTAGATATCAGTTTCTTGATGTTTTGAATAAATTTTTTGGCAGTTTCTTCTATTTCCTAGCTTGAGTATACAGTACGTGGCTAGCTTTCATCTCATTAAAACTCACACTATAGAAAAGATACCAGTATTTCCACTGAGAGTTATAGTAGTATCAGTTTTTGAAAAACCTCATCTCTCTATGTAAAACTATGCTGAGTTAAGAGTGAGGAATTTGCAAACTGTATAACTTCAAAGTAATTAGTGAGTTGTTCAGGGCTGCCCCTTGGATTTTTCTCTTTTTGGGAAAAACATCGGTGCCCGGAGACAGTTCAGTTTGGATATTCTACATTTAATGAATGACAATTTTAAATCCATTCCTTTTTAACACTTCCTGTAGAATTATATTTTAGATCCATTGAAGTTTGCAAATTCCTGCATATGGCATTAATAAATTATTCTTTCATTAAAAAATATTTTTAAATTTCTACTAAGGAAAAGCACTGTTGGGCTTTTCTGTGTTTTGTTTTAGGATTTAATTTATTAGAGAAAGAGAGAGAGAGCATGGAGGAGAGGGGCAGAGGGAGACACAGACTCCCTACTGAGCAGGGAGCCTGCCGTGGGCTAATGGGGCTGGATCCCAGGACTCGGATCATGACCTGAGCTGAAGGCAGATGCTTAACCAATTGAGCCACCCACACACCCCTTCCATGCTCTCTATGTTACTGTTCTTTTTTTTTTTTTTTTTTTTTAAGTGAACTCTGTTTTATTTCCCAAATCTATTCCCCTTCTCAGTGTAATTCTTTTTTTTTTTTTTTTTTTTTTCCAGCGTAACAGTATTCATTCTTTTTGCACAACACCCAGTGCTCCATGCAAAACGTGCCCTCCCCATCACCCACCACCTGTTCCCCCAACCTCCCACCCCTGACCCTTCAAAACCCTCAGGTTGTTTTTCAGAGTCCATAGTCTCTTATGGTTCGCCTCCCCTCCCCAATGTCCATAGCCCCCTCCCCCTCTGTTCTTAATAAATAAGTTGAATTCAAATTTATATTTTAGAATGAAGTTATTAAAAATGTGCTTGATTGAAATTATGAAGCCATTTTTATATCACTAATTCTTATTTTGAAAGAAGTGGTAATTTGGTAACGGATATCATTGTGATCTTTATACATTTTGAGGCCTGTTGTATGTATGTATACATTCATGTTTACACATATGTTTAAAATTATTTATGATTTTTAAAATTAGTGATAGAAAGTGGCTAGCACATAAACTTTAAAAAGGAACATTATCCTTTCAATTTATTTATTTATAAAGATTTTATCTATTTGAGAGAGCAAATAGATTTTTTTTTTTTTTACCAAGAAATGGGTATATAGGCTAAGAAGTAGACAAAGCGAGATAGGATTCCTGGTTTTGATGCTGAGCAAACAACTTTGGACCAATGACGAATCCTCTTTAAGTATTTTTATCCATAAAACGAAGAGGACAGTACCCTCTCATTCATAGGGTTGCTTTGAGAATATATCCAAAATTCTAAGCACAGAATATTCCTGCCTTCAAGAAATAGCGTTCACGTAAATAATCATAGGTGAAAGAAAGAGGTGAACTAGAAACAAACTGATGGTTATCAAAGGGGAGGAAGGTGAAGGGATGGGTAAAATCAGTGATGGGGATGAAGGAGGCACTTGCAATGAGGCACTGGGTATTGTATGAAAGTGTTGAATCACTATATTGTACACCTGAAACTAACATTATACTACATGTTAACTGGAATTTAAATAAAAACTAAATAGTGTTTACTATAATGCTAGATTTGCTTCACAAAATCGTATCTTTTTGGAGATACCTTTTATCTATTTGAGAGAGAGGGGAGAGAGAGGAAATGAGCAGGGTGAGTGGCAGAAGGAGAAGCAGACTCCCAGCTGGGCAGGGAGCCTGATGTGGGGCTGGATCCCAGAACCCTGGGATCATGACCTGAGCCGAAGGCAGACACCTAACCAACGCCCAGGCATCCCCTGTCTTTCCAATTTAAATTATTAGGTGATATAACCTATTCTTTCAAAATACTATATTGCTGCAGCAATTAACCTATTACTTGACTTGGCAGAGTGTTAACAGTCAGTTACAGTCTTGCTTTCTGTTCACGAAGCAATGACCACATGCAATCTCATGCTGACTTGTCTAGCTCTTTTTTTTTTTTAAGATTTTATTTATTTGACAGAGATCACAAGTAGGCAGAGAGGCAGGCAAAGAGAGAGAGAGGGAAGCAGGCTTTCTGCAGAGCAGAGAGCCCGTGCGGGGCTCGATCCCAGGACTCTGAGATCACGACCTGAAGGCAGTGGTTTAACTCACTGCTACCCAGGCGCCTTGACTTGTGTAGTTCTGAGTTTAATCATTTATTTTCCAAGGGAAGTCTGAATGCACAGGTTGTAATGGTTAGGCAAGGCTTCATGAAGGATTTGGGTATACTGTAAAGGGAAGAAGGAGTTGCTTGTGGCAGAGAGCAGAGCTGGGTTGCTTGATGGGAGCATCAGCCTGCAGAATAGTAAGTTCTGTAAGTAAGTAAGTATTGTAAGTAAGTATTGTAAGTAAGTACTGTAAGTAAGTATTGACAGGACAAGGAGAAAAGCTGCAAAGGGTGGCCTGGCCACAGAAGAACGCAGTCGAAAATGGCATTGTTCGATAGGGTGGGGGGTCAGTTTAAGGAGAAGCACAAAAGCAAGCTTCCATGGTTTCACTTGGTTCAGTGGTGAGCTACCAAAGGCTTTTGAAGTAAGGAATGGCCTGATGAAATATTGAAGGAAGAGTCAGCAGGGTGTGGAGAGAGCAAGGCCAGGATCAAATAATCCAGGGAGGAAGGGAAGGAAGGAAGACCCAGCTTACAGGGGTGACTGGCCCAGGACTTCGGTATGCAGGGTCAAGAGCATCAGCCTGGCACATGAACTTGTGTTTCCTCGGTTATTCTATAGGAAGAATACATTATGTTCATTTTAAAATAAGTTCAATATTTTATCACTGCAGGTTGCGTGTGGTTCTTGTGATTTTCTTTACCTGGAGTATGATTAAAAGAGGAGTAGCACTAGTGGGACTGTGGGATCTTTTAAGAGGCAGTGCTGGCTTCACTCAGCTAATCTCGGTCTGATTGTGGAAGGGAGGATCCTGAGTCTGAAAAACTGATGCTTGTTTGTGATACGGGCCCTGTAAGGTGACACATTCGTGGAGGAGGGTGTGTAGACATGTACAATTTGATCTTTTTTCCCCACCAATTTATCAGGATTTCTCACTTAGTGATTTTTTGTAGGCGGGAACAAGGCATTAAAGCCATTGATACCTATCTGACATGTATTACTAGGTAATTCAGCTAGGAAACAGAAATGCTTGTGTTACTACTAATTTCTTTACCAAATAACTGATAAGACAAAAAGCAGTGTTATTCCTTTTTCCCAGAGACTTAGGAGCAAAATACCTCATTGCTGATAAAATTTCAGGACACAAAGAACCGTTTCTTCCAACTTCAGAAATTTTCCCTTGAAGAACATGCAAAACTTCTACTTCTATTAAAATATTCATAGTACACATTTGTTTGAGAACTTCCAAAGCATTTCAAATACTTAACTCCTTTGATTGACCTGGGATGGAGAGCCTGTGAGAAAAATTTAAAACAAAGATTATGAATACATAGCTGATTCTTTTAAGTTTTGTTGAATCTAGCAATCAATTCAGATAGCATAGCAAATCATTTCAAAGGTAAAATAAATGTTTCATCAAGTTGAACCTTTATTTTTTCAGAATGGCTATGCGTATAGATAAATCTGAAGTGAAAAAGGAAGGAGGGAAAGAAGGAAGGGAAAAACGAAAGCAAAGCAAGCAGACAAGAATGTTCTGTTAATTTGTTTATGTTAACAGGCTCTATTCTTAATAAAAATTATTCTGGGGGCGCCTGGGTGGCTCAGTGGATTAAGCCGCTGCCTTCGGCTCAGGTCATGATCTCAGGGTCCTGGGATCGAACCCCGCATCGGGCTCTCTGCTCTGCAGGGAGACTGCTTCCTCCTCTCTCTCTGCCTGCCTCTCTGCCTACTTGTGATCTCTCTCTCTGTCAAATAAATAAATAAAATCTTAAAAAAAAAGATTTAAAAAAATAAAAATTATTCTGTTACTGACAAATGGTAATTCCTCCTCCATTGTAAAAAATAAAAATTCTAGTAAAAAATTTTGTAGTTAGAAGACTGAAAATAAAAATCACAGAAATCTTGTGATTTATGTAGGTCCGATGATAAAGCCACCCATTAACTTCCTTTTGACCCCTTCTCTTCCCCTATGCTCCAAATTCAGGTATTTTTTTTTATGGTTTTATTTATGTGTGTGTGTGTGAGAGAGAGAGAACTAATGCACATTGGGAGGGGCAGAGGGAGAGAGAGAAGCAGACTCCCTGCTAAGCAGGGAGCTCGATTCAGGACTCCATCCCAGGACACTGAGACCATAACCTGAGCCAAAGGCAGGCACTTAACTGACTGAGCTACCCAGGTGCCCTGTGGTAGAGAGCTCTGTATCTGCAACCCCCTGCCCATGCTTGATGTGCAATAAATTTTGGTCTCATGCAGGCAAGAGTGAGTGAGGAGACTTTTTCAGTTACCTGTCCTTGGTTTCCTTTTCGATAGGTTTAAAATTAGGAATGGAGCAAGACACCTGGGTAGTGATCTCAGAACAGGGTGAGAAACTCTACAAGATGATGTGCAAACAAGGAAATATGACCAAAGACAGAAAAAGAAAACTGACCACATTCCTTAAATGCTTCCTTGGAAGGTAAGGTCCATAGTCTGGGTGCATGGATTTCTTTCATATTTTCACTATGTCATGTATCAACTACCCTTCCTTCAATGATTTGCTTTTCTTCTTTAAAAAAAATATTCCGGGGCACCTGGGTGGCTCAGTGGGTTAAAGCCTCTGCCTTCAGCTCAGGTTATGATCTCAGGGTCCTGGGATCGAGCCCCGCATCGGGCTCTCTGCTCGGCGGTTAGCCTGCTTCCATCTCTCTCTCTGCGTACTTATCATCTCTGTCTGTCAAATGGATAAATAAAATCTTAAAAAAAAAAAAAACATTCCTCTGGGCATTTTTGAATATCTTTTTACTGTCAACATTTCCTGGATGATAGTGAGGTGAAGGAATGGACCTAGAGCCCGCAATCATGGAAGATTTTAGACCTCTATCCATCCATCCCTGACGTCAACAATTTCAGATGTATGGTGTTCTGAGGGGGAAGCAGACACTGGGGTCAGGCAGGGCTGGCAGGAAGCAGGTTCACTGAAGGGGGAGGAAGTCTAGCAAGGATGTGAGTACAGGGCCTACAAGTCAGAGAACCAAAGAATGTAAGACACAGAGTCCAAACCCGAGACTCATCAGCACTTTGACAACTGGGCTCAGGTTGAAGGACCATCGATGAGGAATCTGAAAAAGAGGGTCCTGCAAGGGGCCTGGCACAGAGCAACAGGCAGAGAGGTTGCCTGGGTTTTGAGCATAGACCCACTGTCGGTCCACTGGGGTCTGCGGGCAGCAGCACGTGGAAGTCCCTGCCGGGTGAAGGGTGCAGAACCAAAGGGAAGGGCGGCTGCCTTAAGCTATGCCCCGTGTTGGCTGTTTCCATATATTTCTAATCCTCAGATGCATACTCTGCATTTATAATCTTTATATTTTTTAAAGATTCAGAAACCAGCTCTCAGGGAGTTTACCAGGCCCGCCTTCATACAACCAGTGAATGCCAATGTCAACTCTGTAGAAGCAGACTGGAGTGGTAGTTCAAAGCCCACACTTCGCAGTCAGAGTGTCTCCATGCAAATCTGGTCCTACCTCTGGCTAGTTGAGCGATGTGGGAAGTTTAAATGTCTTTTTCCTCTCTAAACATGAAGATGATCATAGTGCTTACCTGTAATGCCTACCAGAATGTCTTCTCGATAAGTTATGCAGATACCATAAAATAACCATAGGCCACACCGGCTGCCAACCCAGGTAGAAGAATATAAGCCAGGAAACCCTGGCCTGCAGGGCAGCATGGGGCCCCTCCTTCAGGGGCTGGGGTCCTCACAGCAGAGCACTCAGCTGCCAGTAAGCTGCTGTTGCTGTTGGTAGGCCCTCAGCTGACGGCTCTTGTGGGAGAGAAACCCACCTCTGGGGCATAACTTCCGGGGTTGTCAGAGGAACATGCCTCTTTATAGGAGTCACTTCAAGCTATAGCTTCTCACCAAGAATGTATTCATATTCCATATAGCCATCAGGAGTCATTTTGGCCATGATCAATGCTGCCTGGTAACCCAGCAGATGCCCTGCCTCCATCAGGTTCCAGGGAAACAGAGCTCCAAGGCTGACCCAGGGTCAAGTTTTCCTAATTAAAGGAGCTGGAGTCTTGTTAACTATAGAGTTAACACGTGGGTGGAGTGTGGAGAGGGTTGCTGGGTGATGGACAGTGGGGAGGGTTTGTGCTCTAATGAGCGCTGTGAAATGTGTAAGCCTGATGATTCACAGACCTGTACCCCTGGGGCAAATAATACATTATATGGTAATAATAATAATAATAATAATAATAATAATAATAATAATACTAAAAAAAAGAGTTAACATGATCTTACACGGCCAAAGTGCTAGTTAGTTACAATGATATGTGAGCGTTCTCCACAGTGCCTGATAACACAGGAGAGACTTGGTAAATTTTAGTTTGTTCATTGTGGCTTTTTCCATAACAGCACACTAGCTTAGTTACTAGTTACTAATTATAGACCAAGTTTGAGATTGTTTTTGACTGGATCAGGATCCTTTCGCAGAGTGTTGATGGGATCTTGTGATTTCTGTAGGTCCCATGATAAAGCCAGCCAGTAACTTCCTTTCTTATCCCTTCTCTTTCCTTCCCCTATGCTCCTAATTAATAGAAGTTCTTACGGTGTGTTCTTTTCCTCATTTTAATTTGGCATATTCAGGAATCTGCTGACATCAGAACAGAGAATGATGCTTTCGCTACATACCAACCAGCTCAACCCATTTGTCAACCACTGACATTTCATAAGTGCTCAAAATGTGCCATACACTGTGCTGAGCTCCTGACATACATCAGCTCATTTAATCCTGTGACGGCACTGTGGAGTTGATATGCTTTTTTTTCCCCAAGATTTTACTTATTAGAGAGAGAGAGAGAGAGAGAGGGGAGCAGAGGGAAAGGGACAAGCAGACTCCATGCTGAGTGCAGAGCCCGATTTGGTGCTTGATCCCAGGACCCTGAGATCATGACCTGAGCCAAAGGGAGATGCTTAACTGACAGAGCTACCCAGACATCATGGAATTGGTATTATTATTTTTGTGCTATTGAAGAAAAAACTGAAGTTTTACTTCTTTTTAAAATTTTCTTTCTTTTGGATGGCTTTAACAACTTCTTCTGCCTTAAAATGTACTTTTTAGACTAGATATCCATTTTTAGAATTCCATGCCCCTCGGTTATTTGACTTTAGCCATAGGTGTTGCTTTTGGTTTTGAAATAAATGGAAAAGTAATTTCCTGACACCTTGTATAGCTTGTCTTCTCTGACCTCTGTGCAAAGTTGAAACCATTCTAAAATGTATCCATTACTTTATGTAAATTTCAAATGTTATATTTTTATAACATGAGCACAATAAAGTATTTTATTGTAAAATGTTTCTCTACTTAGTGTTCTTTTACTGATACCACATGGCCCAAAAAACAGTACCAAGCTGGTGCTTTCCTGTGTTATAAAATATCATCCTACTTATCTGTGATGTGGGGCTCCACCCCACACCCCAAAATGGTGAAAGATGTGGTTTGTTCATCCTCCCTGGCCTTTCACAGCCACAGCAGATGGATGTGGTAGACAGTTATGATGGGTGGTTTTGTGCTGGAATATTCCTTTTTTTAAGATTTTATTTATTTATTTGAGAGAGAGGGAGAATCAGAGAGAGAGAGCACAACAGGCGGGAGGGCCAAAGGGAGAAACAGATGTCTCAGTGAGCAGGGAACCCAATGTGGGGCTCGATTTCCAGACTCCAGGAACATGACCTGAGCCAAAGGCAGATGCTTAAGCGACTAGGCCACCCAGGTCCCTCCATCCCCACCCCCCAGCTGACATTTAAATTCAAGAATGCATTTATTAAAAACCGTATTTATAAAAAAAAACAAAAAACGTATTTATTTATTTGTTTATGTATTTTTAAAGGTTTTATTTATTATCTGAGAGGAGAGAGAGAGAGAGCACAAGCATCGGGAGGGGCAGAGGGAGTGGGAGCAACAGACTCCTTGCTGAGCAGAGAGCAGGAGGTGTGACTGATCCCAGGACCCCGAGATCATGACCTGAGCCAAAACAACCAACTGAGCCACCCATGTGCCCCACTAAATAACTTCAAAATTTGAAAACAGTATAGTAAAACTATTGGTGTGTACTAATTTTATATTGCTGCAGAATAAATAAATAACAACACACCTAGTGCCTTGAAAGAACACCTATTCATTAGCTCATAATTCTATACGTCAGAAAGAAGTTGAGGGGGAGCAATGCTGGGCTGTCTGCTTAGGGTCTCACAGGTCAAAATCAAGACCAACATCAAGTGCTGAGCCTTATCTTAAGGGTCTGAAGAAAAATTCACTTGCAAGCACATTCAGGTTGTTGACAGAATTCAGTCCCCCGTGATTGTAAGAATAAGTCCTACTTCTGTGCTGGCTGTTGGCCAGGACCACTCTCAGAAGCTGCCTGTGTTCCTTGGTACATGGCCCCTCTATCTTCTAAGGCAGCAGTGAGCAGTGGCTCACTGAATCTTTCTTGTGCTTTTAATTTGTCTCTTACTCTTGTGCCACCAGCCTGAGAAAACTCTCTGCTTCAAAGTGCTCAACTGACTGGGTCAAGCTCACTTGAATAATTTACATATTTTGAGGTCAACTGACTTGGAATTTTAGTTTCCTATACAAAATTCATCCATACCACTACCCAGATTAGGATTTGGTTACAAAACCAAGGGATGGGATTCTTGATAATGGGGTAAGAGAACACGTTTAGAATTCCATCTACCATATGGGGTGTGCAGTTTTTTGGGGTTTGCCTTCTTAGAGTTCAAACACACTGGTTTTCTGTGCCTAGAAAGCCATATTCCAGTCTATCTCTTATATTCAGTCATTATTATTCTGTTTATTTTGTCTGTTTGCTATCTTTAGGATCTTGTTGTATTCTCTTTACAGTTAAAACTACTCTAAGAATTTCCCTTGGTGTTTATTAGAGGTCTCAGTAAGTTGAATAGGTATTATATAATAGGGTTTAGGTAAGCATGAATGAATGGAAATGAGTTTTCTAGGATAGAGTAAAATTTAAATAATTTGGGGCTTCGCATATGTGAAAAAATGCAAGCTTAAATGCACTGCAAATATTTCTTTATATTGAGGCTCCTTCCAAAGCTGCTTGATGAAAGCATGGTAGAAATAGACTTCTTGGGGAGGAAGGTGTGGGAAAACTCTTTAACTATTTCACTGGATTTCTATTGCAGTGAATTTGTGTCATGGCTCTTGGAAATTGGAGAGATTCACAGGCCTGAGGAAGATGTACACTTTGGACAAGCATTATTAGAAAATGGAATCACCCACCATGGTAATTATTTTGTTAATTACTAAGCTATTCTCTTTGGCCACCAGTTGGAAGCATCTTGATTCTGTTAATCAATCTGGCTTATAGTAAATGTCTACATTATAGGATGCTTATGTATTTTTAACATTTCAAGTACCTAATATATATAGAACTGCAGTTCTGGGAATTTTGTGGAGTATGGGTTTATGGTGATATATTTGCTAATTTTAATGTGAATGGCTATGAAACAGGCAAAAATTAGAAATACGGGTAAGTATTTACCTGGGATAGTGGAGGAAGACATGGCAAGTTCTTTTTTATTTTTTTTTATAGATTTTATTTATTTATTTGACAGACAGAGATCACAAGTAGACAGAGAGGCAGGCAAAGAGAGAGGGAAGCAGTCTCCCTGCTGAGCAGGGAGCCCGATGTGGGACTCGATCCCAGGACCCTGAGATCATGACCTGAGCCGAAGGCAGCAGCTTAACCCACTGAGCCACCCAGGCGCCCCGTGGCAAGTTCTAATTGGAGTATTTGGGGCTGCATTATGAGGGAAAGGGCCTCATGTAAGGCATTGTAGAATGAGTAGAACTCTGACAGGGCAGAAGGGAAGAAAACTGAAAACTGTTGGATGTGGGAGATGAGGAGTGAAGAGCAAGATCAGGTTACTGTGAGATTTCTGTCTGGTTGACAGGGATGATTATTCAGAAGGAGCAGGGTGGGAGAAGATAAAGGGTTTTTGTCAGGATCGTTATAAGACATCCACAGGGGAACACCCAGCAAGAGTTTGAAAATATATGTGTAAAGCTCAGTGTATACAATCGTGGGAATCATTTCAAGAGAGCACCAGTTTCCTGAGAAGATAAGTAACAAAGAAGAATGCAGTGATAATGGGACTGAGAAGTAAAGCTTGAAGAATTTCTAATGCAAAATGTGGGAGAGGAGAAAAAGAGGGAATTATGAATAAACATAGGTATTTGACTAAGCTACTTCAATGTTCTTTTTTTTTTTTTTCCCAGTTAGAGTGGGATGAAACTGAACTAGATTCTCCCAGGTTTTCCTCACCATTCTGGGTGCCCTGTGAATTCTACCAAAATAGATCGCTAATCAGACCACTTTTGTCACTTCCAAGATCCTCACCTTCTTCCCAGTTACAACTTCTCCTTCCTTGCTCCTGCTTTTGTCCACCATCCCTATGACACAGCCTCCAGGAAACAGCTGGAGACCTTTTAAAACAAATGTAAGCGCAAAGCATTCTCCTGCTTATAATCATCTCCTGGCATCCCATTACACTCAAAGAAAAGTCTGGAACCTCTTCCTTACTATGGTCCAGATCTCTTACCATGGCCCACAAGGCCCCACATAATAGGGCCCCTGACTTCCTCTGTGAGTTGGCAAATAATGTTGTACCCAGCTCATTACACTGTGGCCCCTGTGGTTTTCTGTCTCTTCCTTAAACACTCTGGGATGAATCTTTGCTCTTGCAATTCTCATTCAGCTATTATTTATTAATTCCTAGTATATACCAGGGAGTTTTCTAGGTGCTGGAGGGACAGCACTGAATGAAATGACAAGAGTCGCAGTATTCATGACTCATGTCTTCAGTGACACTCTTTGAGAATCTTATCCTATTACCATAAACTGTGTTTTTAATTTTTGAAATTATCTTCATGAACTTATCACTCTCTAAATTATCATGCTATTTTATTTGTTTATTTATTATTTCTCTCTTTACTTCCCATATTGATTCTGGCCCCCCATCAAAATAGAAGTACTATAGGAACAGGATACGTGGAGTGCCCATCACATGTGGGTGCTCCATAAATATTTGCTCAGTGAATGAATAAAGGAGTAATTATATTGTTAGTAAATAGATGATAATAGTGATAAATTGTAGGTGATTTTGTACTTGATTCTTTAGCACCGTGAAAACATACCACATATCATCTAGTGTGCTAAAACACATCATCCAAAAATTATAGGTAAAAATGAAAAGATGTTGAGTTAGAGGACTTTCCTCTTGGATGCTTCTCTTTCCTTTCTTCTAACCCCAAGCCCAAATGTATATGTGAGTCAAGAAGGGAATATGTTGTGTTTTGTCCTGCAGTCTACTGAAGCTCAAGTAGGTGGACTATCGAGAGGTTTTACATACAATCATAGACCTTCAGAAATCTGGTGATTCCTTTCTCATTTAGGCTATGTACTTCCAGGAACAATGTCTTCCCAGTAGAGCAAAGAAGGGAAAATCTATGTATGAACTATTTGTTTATTCCTTTCCTTACTGACTCTTTCCTTCATTCTGTGTGTAAGATATTATGCTACCTAGCATAAAATTATCATGTTATGGCCTTTATTTCTTATGGCCTAATAGTTTTAACTATCTTTTTACCTTATTCATCAAGCAATCCAGGTGTTGACATATTTCCTTTCAGAAAGGTAGAAATCCACCAGGATGGGTAATTAACTTTTTGCTGAGAACACTGAGAAGGAAAACTGTATTGGTTAGCAATAGATGCTCTAACAAATTTAAACCTCAGTACAGTCCCATTCTAGAAGGTACATTTTCTCTCAGGTAAAACCAGTCACTGGTGGAGGATGTTGGAGGCACCAGGGTTTTTTGTCCTGGAAGACAGGCTCACTTTCCTTCAGGGCAGGGCTCTTAACAGTCATTTTGAAGGAGTGTTGGAGTTTTTGGATTGTTTGTTTTAAATGGGCCTGTACACTCCATGTTTTCCCTTACATTTGTGTGCATGTCCTTAGATGCAAGTCAGTTCCATGACCACTCCTTATTGCAAGAGAAAATTAGAAAAGTAGTGTAGGTTCATGCCCAAGGGAAATAAAAGCTAAACCAATTTGGTAAACAGCGATCCAATGCCTGTCACTGAAGTATAGCTCTCTGGTCAGTATATAATCTAGGGAATTATATTAAAGCCAGAGTAATTAAACAAACATGACGATGTTAATACTGATATCAGCATATAATAGTCATAAAAATGACTTGTCACTCCACCATTGACTGCTTTTTACCTTTGTCAAATCCCCATTGGACAAATTGGGGTCGGTCTATTTCTGGGTCCTTGATTCTGTTTTACTTAACTATTTTTATTCTGTTGCATTTGTCTATCCCTTCACCAACACCACACACTTTTGATTAATCTAGCTATAGATCTTGAAATTCGGTAGAAGGAATCATTTGGTTTTCTTCTTCAGTTTTATTTCTCTTCTTTTTCTAGGTTCTGAAGCAGAGAGCTTATTGTTTTGAGACGCCTTTTGTTTTTAGACAGGGAGAGACTGAGAAAGAGAGAGAGACAGGGAAGGGGTGCAGAGAGAGAGAGAGAGAGAGAGAGAGACAGGGAAGGGGTACAGAGAGAGAGAGACAGAGAGAGAGAGATTATTAAGCAACCTCCATGCCCAGCACCAGCACAATGCAGCTTCAGTCTCACAACCCCGAGTCTGATCATGACCCGAGTCAAAATCAAGAGTTCGACTAACTGAACTAGACACCCATATGCTTCTCCTCCTTTCTAACATATGCACTGAGTGCTCTACATTGTGCTGTTCAATGATTTAGCTGTGTCCCACAAATTTTCATATGTTGTATGTCCATTTTCCTTCACTTCAGTGCATTGAGATTCTAGCTTTGATCTTTGATCATCTAGAATGTTACTTTCTCAGTGTTTGGATATTTGTTATATTTCTCATTTGGATACCTAGTTGGCTTTTTAAAAAAATTTTTTTTTTAATATTTTATTTACGTGACAGAGAGAAATCACACCAGACAGAGAGGCAGGCAGAGAGAGAGGAGGAAGCAGGCTCCCACTAAGCAGAGAGCCCGATGCGGGCTGGACCCAAGAACCCTGGGATCATGACCTGAGCTGAAGGCAGAGGCTTTAACCCACAGAGCCACGCAGGCGCCCCCCTAGTTTGCTTTTTAAAAAAAAACTGAGTGGAAGTGTTGGGTCACTATACTGTGCACCCAAAATGCATATTCTGCTGCTTGTTCACTGGAATTTAAATCCAGGCCTTGAAAAAGAAAAGGAACTGTGAACTGTTTTCAAGAGGGAGCTCTATCATCTTCCATTCCCAACAGCGATGCAGGAGCGATCCAGTCATTCCACATGCTGCCTTGCATGGGGTAGTGGGGTCTCTCTCTCCCTCTCAGATGCATTTGTTTTGCATGATGGTGATAGGTGTGCAGTGAGAGCTCATTGGAGTTTGAATTTTAATTTCCTCGATGGCAACTTTTCATGTGATTTCCGTCTATATGCTCTTTGGTAAAGTGTTTCGGTCTTTTGCACAATTTGTTGTTTTTTTTTTTTTTTTCTGACTGGATGGCTTGCTTATTTGGGGGTCAACTTTTGAGGTTCTCTACTTGAGAAAGGAGTGCTTTATCAGGTCTGTGGTTTGCACCTATTTTCTCGAGTTTGTAGCTTACCTTTTAAAGTCTTCTTAACAAGGTGTTTCATACAGGACAGAATTCCAATTCTGATTGTTGGATCATGTCTAATGAATCAACTCTTCTTGAACGGAACATGATTTGATGTCCAGTCGGAGGATTCTTTACCTAGCTGTCCATTCTGGACATTTTTTTCCCTAGAAGATTTATCATTTTACGTAGAAGGCGGTGATTAATTTTGAGTTAATTTAACAAATTTTTTTTTCTTTTTGAGAGAGTGAGCATGCGCATGAGTGGGGCGTGGGGTGGAGGGAGAAGCGAAAAGAGCGTCCTTAAGCAGACTCCCCAGTGAGCTTGGAGCCTGATTTTGTCCCGGGACCCTGAGAGCATGACAAGAGCCGAAATGAAGAGCTGGCTGCCTCAGCGACTGAGTCACCCAGGCGCCACGAGTTCAGTTTTGTACAGAGGATGAGCCTTCGATTGTGGTCCTCGTCCTCCTCGTCCTCCACCTCCACCTCCTCCTCCTCTCTGCCCCTCCCTCTTCTTCTTCTCCTTCTTCTTCTTTGTCTCTGGAAGTCCACTTGCTCTAGCACCATTTCTTCAAAACGCTGTCACTCCTCCATTGAATTGCTTTTCCCCTTTGTCAGAATCCCATTGACATGTTGGTGGTTGGTCTCTTTCTGGGTTTGATCCTGTTCCACTTATCTATCTTTATACTGTTCCATTTGTCTATCCCTTCACCAACACCACACCTTTTTGATTACTATAGCTGTAGATCTTGAAACTGGGTGGAAGGATTCCTTTGGTTTTCTTCTTTAGTTTTATTTTCTCATCTTTTTCTAGGTTCTGACGTGGAGAGCTTATTGTTTTGAGACAGAGAGAGAGAGAGAGAGAGAGAGAGACAGGGAAGGGGTACAGAGAGAGAGAGAGAGAGAGAGAGAGATTATTAAACAGCCTCCATGCCCAGCACCAGCACAATGCAGGTTCAGTCTCACAACCTCGAGTTTAATCATGACCCGAGTCAAAATCAAGAGTTGGACTAACTGACTGAGCCTCCCAGATGCTCCTCCTCCTTTCTAACATAGGCAGTGATTGCTCTACATGGTGCTGTGCATTGATTATGCTGTGTCCCACACATTTTCATATGTTGTATGTTCATTTTCCTTCACTTCAATGCATTGAGATTTGATCTTTGATCTTTGATCATCTAGAAGGTCACTTTCTCAGTGTTTGGATATTTGTTAGATTTCTCCTTTGGATACCTAGTTTGCTTTTTAAATATATTTTTTTTAATGTTGAAATTGTACTTCCGAGAAATTGATCGATAGGGTTGTCTTTGTTTCAGGTGTACAATAGAGCGATTCCCCTCCCCTACCCCACCTGCTGTCAGCTCCGGTTGCAGGCACTGATGTGCCTTGGAGACTCAGGTGCACCTCCCCCACCCCTCCTCCCTTCAGCTCCTGTTGCCAGGCACTGGTTTGCATTGGAGACGGAACCCTCGTAGGGGTTCCAAGCACTTCCTAGTGGCCCAGAAGACACTGGTGATCGGAGACCAAGCCACAAGGCTCTTTGGAGCCAGCTGGGGGCCATCCAAATGCCTCCCCACACAGTTCTGGAGCCGCTGTGGGCTGTCCTGGAGCAGCTGTGGGCTGCTGGGTTGGTGATATCCGAACGTTGGCCACATGTGCCACGAGTCTCTGGGTTTCGCTGGGAGATCCCGGTGTGCACTGCAGTGGTGGTGTTCCTGGGAAAGAGTGCACTCAGCTTCCGAAGAAGAAAGTGGCAGTGTGCCCAGAACGAGGAAGTCTCTGGAAAAGGCATGGAGAAGACCGAACCGGACGCACAAGCCCGTGGAGCTGTCGCATCATCCGAGCCGAAGGCCAGTCCTCTCCCGTTCCAGCTTCTTGCTCTGGCTGCCCTGAATCAAGATGCCGGGTATTGGTCAGTGGGAAACACCACGCAACTGCGGAAGGGAGTTCGGGAAAGGCTGTTGAAGAGCCCTCAGCAGCTGCCTCATGAAAATCCCATCTGTGGAGCAGCCCAGGAAGATGGAGAAGCCCTGGTGAGGAAAACACCAGAAGGCTTCAAGGACAGCCGTGATCTGCAGGCAAGTGCAGACCCGCTGGTTCAGGAGATTGGCAGCTGTGGACAGAGAGTGCAGGACGAGGCAGGGCAGGCAGGCAGGCCAGAGCTTCCTGAAGGAGGAGTGCGGCGGCAGGCCAGCGCTGAGGGCCAGAGCCAACAGCACACCCTCAGCCAGATCCTCCTGAAGGGGATGCATGTGCTAGAGCTGCTTGGAGATCATCTGGAAGGTGGGGGCTCAAGGAGGCAGGTGGAGACTGGCTCCTCCTCCCCTGACCACGTGCCCTCAGGCGGGAGCCCCGTGAACCAATTCAAGCCGTCCAGGGCACTGAAGAAGGCACGTCAGAGGAATGAAGAGCTCCCAAGAAACCCAACAAGCCACCAAGCTGAGCAAGGACCTGTTCACCTTCGGAACACCCTCCTGGACGGTGAGATTCCGAAGTTGCGCCTGAAGCTTGAGGCAGAGCCGAAACTGTGCGAAGAGCACCTCAGACACCTGGAGAGGAAGATGATGGAGGAGAAGGCACGCTGCCTGCAAGTGAAGAACGAGCTTGCCAAGGTGCGCAGGAAGGCGGATGCTGCCCACTGGCACTTGGGCCTCTATAGGAACATGGCCGCTGACCTGCACCGAGAATGGCAGCAAATCGCCTCCTTGCATGAGCGGGAGCGCCTCCTGGTGGAGAAGAGGAGTGAGGAGAGCCAGAAGGCTGTCCTGTGGGCAGAGAGGGAGTTCAAGGCTCCAGGCCCAAAACCATTGCCTCAGGCAGAAGCTGGCCAACTCTGGGCCCAAGGTCCAGCCTGTCTCCGGGGGGCCTCCTGCTCCTGCTCCTGCTGTTCCGGGCACAGCCTCCAAATACCCTCAAGGGCCAAAGGCTCCCCTGAAACCCAGGAAGCCCAAGAAGGGAGCAAGGGTGCACTGGCCAGACTCCAAGTTCTCGGGTCCCCTGCAGGTCTGATTCCCTTGCCCAGCAGCCACCAACACTCACAACCAGAGCACAAAAGCTCCTGTGCTTACCCCTTCAGCCATACCCATGGCTCCTTTGACTTGAGATCCACCCCATCCTTTAGCCTGATGCTCCATATTCCCTGGAGCCCTATGAGTGTGAGAGAATATTTTTCAGTGTTCAGCGTAACACAAATAAAAATAAAAATATCCAATGGCTGAGACTCCTGCTACTGAGAATGGATTTGATTAAGGGATTCTATGCCAAGCAAGGGACGGTTTGAAGTGTCTTTTATCGATCCCTTAATCGTCCCAATAACCCAGTGTGTCATGTCTGACTGAGGTTCAGACAGGGGAAACAACTTGCCCCAAGATCACACAGCTAGTGAATTTCAGAGCTCCCGTTCCAAACCAGGGTTGTCTAATGATCAACTGCTGTGCCAATAACTTCTACTACTATGCCTACTACTGTTCTTCTTCTTCTTCTTCTTCTCCTTCTTCTTCTTCTTCTTCTTCTTCTTCGAGACAGAAAGGGTGACGGCGCACACATACACACACACACACACAAAGGAACGCACACACATGCAGGCGGGGGAGGGGCCGAGTTAGAGAGATTCCTCGACAGGCTTCGGACTCAAGTGCTGAACCAGACGCTGGTCTGGATTTCCCAGATCACGTGATCAGCCCTGAACCGAAATCAGGAGCCAGACACTGAACTGACAGGCACCCTTGGGCAAGGAACTTCTAGGCAAGCTGCTGAAGGATCCCAGAAGGGCTTGGTAAATTGTTCCCCTCGTTCACGTCCTACGATGTGATGATTCTATGCAAAGATAATAGTGCATATAATATAATCTAACATAATATATAATAATATAAGGATGCAGAGATTATAGTGGTGGCTAGCTGAGGTCAAGTCCCAGCCAAGTAGGGAGGGCAGCCTTTAAGGGTCTCCAACGATTCCCATCTTGGGTACACATCGTTTTGTGTTCCATACTCCACCTCTTGATTCGAGTCAGAACTACTGACTCCCTTGTAAAGGACAGAATGTGGCCAAAGTGATAGGATGTCCCTTCGGAGGTGAGTTTACAAAGAGACTGGTCTCCTCTTGGGCTTGCCCGCCCTCCGTCCCTCCCTCCCGCATCTGTTCCCAGGGAAGCCAGCTGCTCCTTGGGAGCTTTATGCTGGAGAGGCCCATGGGGCAAGGAATGACTATTTCTTGCTTCCAGCAATGGAGGGCCTCTGGCTGCTCACAGCCAGCTGAGTGAGCTCAAAAGCAGACTTACCCCCAACAAGCCCGCAGATGACTGAAGATCCAGAGGCCCTCTGGACTGCAGCCTTGTGAGAGATCCTGAGCCACAGGGACCTGGCTAGTTGCACCTGGATGGCTGGCCCACAGAAACCATATCAGGTTATGAATGTTGTTTTAGGCCCATTGGTTCAGGGAAAACCTTCAAGAAAGACAGGAGTGGGAAGCCAAATGTTTGGCTTCTGACCCACCCCCCCTCTCCTGGGGTTGAAATTCCAGGGAAATCAAGAGATGGTAGAAACGCCTGAGAGATGAGGGTAAACAATGGAAGAGAGAGGACATCTATTCTGATCGCCATGGATCTCTCTGAGAGGACATCCTCCCACTTGATCCTCCTGTGTCGAAGGGTGGCAAATGCAGGGGGAGACACCTGGCAGTGTGGTCCAAGTCGGCTGAGAGCACTCGACCCAGCCCCACAGAGCCTCCTAGAAGGCAGAGAAAGAGCCCAGAAGTTCCCTGGGGCCCCTAGAGAAGGCCCCTAGAGAATGAGATGAGTTGAAAGCCTGGGACCTGGTAGTTGGACTTCTAGACTGGAGGGGAGATGGCCTGTGGAAGGGCCACTGCCCGCAACCCCTGTTGGACCAGACCACTCCTGTCTGCTTTGGGAGACTGGGGGTGAATATGAGAATGAATTCATGTAGAAGAGATGGTGTTCTAATGCTTGGTTTCAACTTCTTGAAATCCTTTCAACTTCTTGAAATCGTTGACATTCCTTTTCTCCTTGTCCCCAGGACCACCATGAATGGGAAGGGGCCTTCAAAGAAGCAAGATGAGAACATCTCTTACAAGGCTGTCCAGTGTCAATATCCAACCACTGCAGTCACTTCTACCCCCTTGGCAGCCCCACTGCTTCCATCAGGACACAGATCCGTTCCTGTACAGGTTTTTGAGCAAACGTAAGTTTGGATTTCTCTCAGAGAAATGCCAAGAGTGCAATGACTGGGGTCCTAGGGTGGTTGCAAGTCTAGTTTTCAGAGAAACTGTGTGGAGGGTTGGGTCACTATCCTGTGCACCCGAAAAGCATATTCTACTGCTTGTTCCCTGGAATTTAAATCCAGGCCTTGAAAAAGAAAAGGAACTGTGAACTGTTTTCAAGAGGGAGCTCTATCACCTTCCATTCCCAACAGCGATGCAGGAGCGATCCAGTCGTTCCACATCCTGCCTTGCATTGGGGAGTGGGGTCTCTCTCTCCCTCTCAGGTGCATTTGGTTTGCATCATGCTGATAGGTGTGCAGTGAGAGCTCATTGGAGTTTGAATTTGAATTGCCCCGATGGTAACTTTTTATGGGATTTCCATCTGTATACTCTTTGGTAAAGGGTTTCGGTCTTTTGCCCATTTTTTTCTTGTTTTTGTTCTTTCAGGCTGGATGGCTTGCTTCTTTGGGGGTCAACTTTTGAGGTTCTCTCCTTCCGACAGGAGTCCTTTATCAGGTATGTGGTTTGCACCTATTTTCTCCCAGTTTGTAGCTTCCCTTTTGGGTCTTCTTCACAAGGTGTTTCACACATTACAGACTTCCAATTCTGATTGTTGGATCATGTCTAATGAATCAACTCTTCTTGAACGGAACATGATTTGATGTCCAGTCAGAGGATTCTTTACCTAGCTGTCCATTCTGGACATTTTTTTCCCTAGAAGATTTATCATTTTACGTAGAAGGCGGTGATTAATTTTGAGTTAATTTAACAAATTTTTTTTTCTTTTTGAGAGAGTGAGCATGCGCATGAGTGGGGCGTGGGGTGGAGGGAGAAGCGAAAAGAGCGTCCTTAAGCAGACTCCCCAGTGAGCTTGGAGCCTGATTTTGTCCCGGGACCCTGAGAGCATGACAAGAGCCGAAATGAAGAGCTGGCTGCCTCAGCGACTGAGTCACCCAGGCGCCACGAGTTCAGTTTTGTACAGAGGATGAGCCTTCGATTGTGGTCCTCGTCCTCCTCGTCCTCCACCTCCACCTCCTCCTCCTCTCTGCCCCTCCCTCTTCTTCTTCTCCTTCTTCTTCTTTGTCTCTGGAAGTCCACTTGCTCTAGCACCATTTCTTCAAAACGCTGTCACTCCTCCATTGAATTGCTTTTCCCCTTTGTCAGAATCCCATTGACATGTTGGTGGTTGGTCTCTTTCTGGGTTTGATCCTGTTCCACTTATCTATCTTTATACTGTTCCATTTGTCTATCCCTTCACCAACACCACACATTTTGGATTACTATAGCTGTAGATCTTGAAACTGGGTGGAAGGATTCCTTTGGTTTTCTTCTTTAGTTTTATTTTCTCATCTTTTTCTAGGTTCTGACGTGGGGAGCTTATTGTTTTGAGACAGAGAGAGAGAGAGAGAGAGAGAGAGACAGGGAAGGGGTACAGAGAGAGAGAGAGAGAGAGAGAGAGATTATTAAACAGCCTCCATGCCCAGCACCAGCACAATGCAGGTTCAGTCTCACAACCTCGAGTTTAATCATGACCCGAGTCAAAATCAAGAGTTGGACTAACTGACTGAGCCTCCCAGATGCTCCTCCTCCTTTCTAACATAGGCAGTGATTGCTCTACATGGTGCTGTCCATTGATTGTGCTGTGTCCCACACATTTTCATATGTTGTATGTTCATTTTCCTTCACTTCAATGCATTGAGATTTGATCTTTGATCTTTGATCATCTAGAAGGTTACTTTCTCAGTGTTTGGATATTTGTTAGATTTCTCCTTTGGATACCTAGTTTGCTTTTTAAATATATTTTTTTTAATGTTGAAATTGTACTTCCGAGAAATTGATCGATAGGCTTGTCTTTGTTTCAGGTGTACAATATAGCGATTCCCCTCCCCTACCCCACCTGCTGTCAGCTCCGGTTGCAGGCACTGATGTGCCTTGGAGACTCAGGTGCACCTCCCCACCCCTCCTCCCTTCAGCTCCTGTTGCCAGGCACTGGTTTGCGTTGGAGACGGAACCCTCGTAGGGGTTCCAAGCACTTCCTAGTGGCCCAGAAGACACTGGTGATCGGAGACCAAGCCACAAGGCTCTTTGGAGCCAGCTGGGGGCCATCCAAATGCCTCCCCACACAGTTCTGGAGCCGCTGTGGGCTGTCCTGGAGCAGCTGTGGGCTGCTGGGTTGGTGATATCCGAACGTTGGCCACATGTGCCACGAGTCTCTGGGTTTCGCTGGGAGATCCTGGTGTGCACTGCAGTGGTGGTGTTCCTGGGAAAGAGTGCACTCAGCTTCCGAAGAAGAAAGTGGCAGTGTGCCCAGAACGAGGAAGTCTCTGGAAAAGGCATGGAGAAGACCGAACCGGACGCACAAGCCCGTGGAGCTGTCGCATCATCCGAGCCGAAGGCCAGTCCTCTCCCGTTCCAGCTTCTTGCTCTGGCTGCCCTGAATCAAGATGCCGGGTATTGGTCAGTGGGAAACACCACGCAACTGCGGAAGGGAGTTCGGGAAAGGCTGTTGAAGAGCCCTCAGCAGCTGCCTCATGAAAATCCCATCTGTGGAGCAGCCCAGGAAGATGGAGAAGCCCTGGTGAGGAAAACACCAGAAGGCTTCAAGGACAGCCGTGATCTGCAGGCAAGTGCAGACCCGCTGGTTCAGGAGATTGGCAGCTGTGGACAGAGAGTGCAGGACGAGGCAGGGCAGGCAGGCAGGCCAGAGCTTCCTGAAGGAGGAGTGCGGCGGCAGGCCAGCGCTGAGGGCCAGAGCCAACAGCACACCCTCAGCCAGATCCTCCTGAAGGGGATGCATGTGCTAGAGCTGCTTGGAGATCATCTGGAAGGTGGGGGCTCAAGGAGGCAGGTGGAGACTGGCTCCTCCTCCCCTGACCACGTGCCCTCAGGCGGGAGCCCCGTGAACCAATTCAAGCCGTCCAGGGCACTGAAGAAGGCACGTCAGAGGAATGAAGAGCTCCCAAGAAACCCAACAAGCCACCAAGCGGAGCAAGGACCTGTTCACCTTCGGAACACCCTCCTGGACGGTGAGATTCCGAAGTTGCGCCTGAAGCTTGAGGCAGAGCCGAAGCTGTGCGAAGAGCACCTCAGACACCTGGAGAGGAAGATGATGGAGGAGAAGGCACGCTGCCTGCAAGTGAAGAACGAGCTTGCCAAGGTGCGCAGGAAGGCGGATGCTGCCCACTGGCACTTGGGCCTCTATAGGAACATGGCCGCCGACCTGCACCGAGAATGGCAGCAAATCCCCTCCTTGCGTGAGCGGGAGCGCCTCCTGGTGGAGAAGAGGAGTGAGGAGAGCCAGAAGACTGTCCTGTGGGCAGAGAAGGAGTTCCAAAGGCTCCAGGCCCAAAACCATTGCCTCAGGCAGAAGCTGGCCAACTCTGGGCCCAAGGTCCAGCCTGTCTCCGGGGGGCCTCCTGCTCCTGCTCCTGCTGTTCCGGGCACAGCCTCCAAATACCCTCAAGGGCCAAAGGCTCCCCTGAAACCCAGGAAGCCCAAGAAGGGAGCAAGGGTGCACTGGCCAGACTCCAAGTTCTCGGGTCCCCTGCATGTCTGATTCCCTTGCCCAGCAGCCTCCAACACTCACAACCAGAGCACAAAAGCTCCTGTGCTTACCCCTTCAGCCATACCCATGGCTCCTTTGACTTGAGATCCACCCCATCCTTTAGCCTGATGCTCCATATTCCCTGGAGCCGTATGAGTGTGAGAGAATATTTTTCAGTGTTCAGCGTAACACAAATAAAAATAAAAATATCCAATGGCTGAGACTCCTGCTACTGAGAATGGATTTGATTAAGGTATTCTATGCCAAGCAAGGGACGGTTTGAAGTGTCTTGTATCGATCCCTTAATCGTCCCAATAACCCAGTGTGTCATGTCTGACTGAGGTTCAGACAGGGGAAACAACTTGCCCCAAGATCACACAGCTAGTGAATTTCAGAGCTCCCGTTCCAAACCAGGGTTGTCTAATGATCACCTGCTGTGCCAATAACATCTACTACTATGCCTACTACTGTTCTTCTTCTTCTTCTTCTTCTTCTTCTTCTTCTTCTTCTTCTTCTTCTTCTTCTTCTTCTTCTTCTTCGAGACAGAAAGGGTGACGGCGCACAGATACACACACACACACACAAAGGAACGCACACACATGCAGGCGGGGGAGGGGCCGAGTTGGAGAGATTCCTCGACAGGCTTCGGACTCAAGTGCTGAACCAGACGCTGGTCTGGATTTCCCAGATCACGTGATCAGCCCTGAACCGAAATCAGGAGCCAGACACTGAACTGACAGGCACCCTTGGGCAAGGAACTTCTAGGCAAGCTGCTGAAGGATCCCAGAAGGGCTTGGTAAATTGTTCCCCTCGTTCACGTCCTAGGATGTGATGATTCTATGCAAAGATAATAGTGTATATAATATAATCTAACATAATATATAATAATATAAGGATGCAGAGATTATAGTGGTGGCTAGCTGAGGTCAAGTCCCAGCCAAGTAGGGAGGGCAGCCTTTAAGAGTCTCCAACGATTCCCATCTTGGGTACACATCGTTTTATGTTCCATACTCCACCTCTTGATTCGAGTCAGAACTACTGACTCCCTTGTAAAGGACAGAATGTGGCCAAAGTGATAGGATGTCCCTTCGGAGGTGAGTTTACAAAGAGACTGGTCTCCTCTTGGGCTTGCCCGCCCTCCGTCCCTCCCTCCCGCATCTGTTCCCAGGGAAGCCAGCTGCTCCTTGGGAGCTTTATGCTGGAGAGGCCCATGGGGCAAGGAATGACTGTTTCTTGCTTCCAGCAATGGAGGGCCTCTGGCTGCTCACAGCCAGCTGAGTGAGCTCAAAAGCAGACTTACCCCCAACAAGCCCGCAGATGACTGAAGATCCAGAGGCCCTCTGGACTGCAGCCTTGTGAGAGATCCTGAGCCACAGGGACCTGGCTAGTTGCACCTGGATGGCTGGCCCACAGAAACCATATCAGGTTATGAATGTTGTTTTAGGCCCATTGGTTCGGGGAAAACCTTCAAGAAAGACAGGAGTGGGAAGCCAAATGTTTGGCTTCTGACCCACCCCCCCTCTCCTGGGGTTGAAATTCCAGGGAAATCAAGAGATGGTAGAAACGCCTGAGAGATGAGGGTAAACAATGGAAGAGAGAGGACATCTAGTCTGATCGCCATGGATCTCTCTGAGAGGACATCCTCCCACTTGATCCTCCTGTGTCGAAGGGTGGCAAATGCAGGGGGAGACACCTGGCAGTGTGGTCCAAGTCGGCTGAGAGCACTCGACCCAGCCCCACAGAGCCTCCTAGAAGGCAGAGAAAGAGCCCAGAAGTTCCCTGGGGCCCCTAGTGAAGGCCCCGAGAGAATGAGATGAGTTGAAAGCCTGGGACCTGGTCGTTGGACTTCTAGACTGGAGGGGAGATGGCCTGTGGAAGGGCCACTGCCCGCAACCCCTGTTGGACAAGACCCCTCCTGTCTGCTTTGGGAGACGGGGTGAATATGAGAATGAATTCATGTAGAAGAGATGGTGTTCTAATGCTTGGTTTCAACTTCTTGAAATCCTTTCATCTTCTTGAAATCGTTGACATTCCTTTTCTCCTTGTCCCCAGGACCACCATGAATGGGAAGGGGCCTTCAAAGAAGCAAGATGAGAACATCTCTTACAAGGCTGTCCAGTGTCAATATCCAACCACTGCAGTCACTTCTACCCCTTTGGCAGCCCCACTGCTTCCATCAGGACACAGATCCGTTCCTGTACAGGTTTTTGAGCAAACGTAAGTTTGGATTTCTCTCAGAGAAATGCCAAGAGTGCAATGACTGGGGTCCTAGGGTGGTTGCAAGTCTAGTTTTCAGAGAAACTGTGTGGAGGGTTGGGTCTCTATCCTGTGCACCCGAAAAGCATATTCTACTGCTTGTTCCCTGGAATTTAAATCCAGGCCTTGAAAAAGAAAAGGAACTGTGAACTGTTTTCAAGAGGGAGCTCTATCATCTTTCATTCCCAACAGCGATGCAGGAGCGATCCAGTCGTTCCACATCCTGCCTTGCATTGGGGAGTGGGGTCTCTCTCTCCCTCTCGGGTGCATTTGGTTTGCATCATGCTGATAGGTGTGCAGTGAGAGCTCATTGGAGTTTGAATTTGAATTGCCCCGATGGTAACTTTTTATGGGATTTCCGTCTGTATACTCTTTGGTAAAGGGTTTCGGTCTTTTGCCCATTTTTTTTTTTGTTTTTGTTCTTTTCAGACTGGATGGCTTGCTTCTTTGGGGGTCAACTTTTGAGGTTCTCTCCTTCCGACAGGAGTCCTTTATCAGGTATGTGGTTTGCAACTATTTTCTCCCAGTTTGTAGCTTCCCTTTTGGGTCTTCTTCACAAGGTGCTTCACACATTACAGACTTCCAATTCTGATTGTTGGATCATGTCTAATGAATCAACTCTTCTTGAACGGAACATGATTTGATGTCCAGTCGGAGGATTCTTTACCTAGCTGTCCATTCTGGACATTTTTTTCCCTAGAAGATTTATCATTTTACGTAGAAGGCGGTGATTAATTTTGAGTTAATTTAACAAATTTTTTTTTCTTTTTGAGAGAGTGAGCATGCGCATGAGTGGGGCGTGGGGTGGAGGGAGAAGCGAAAAGAGCGTCCTTAAGCAGACTCCCCAGTGAGCTTGGAGCCTGATTTTGTCCCGGGACCCTGAGAGCATGACAAGAGCCGAAATGAAGAGCTGGCTGCCTCAGCGACTGAGTCACCCAGGCGCCACGAGTTCAGTTTTGTACAGAGGATGAGCCTTCGATTGTGGTCCTCGTCCTCCTCGTCCTCCACCTCCACCTCCTCCTCCTCTCTGCCCCTCCCTCTTCTTCTTCTCCTTCTTCTTCTTTGTCTCTGGAAGTCCACTTGCTCTAGCACCATTTCTTCAAAACGCTGTCACTCCTCCATTGAATTGCTTTTCCCCTTTGTCAGAATCCCATTGACATGTTGGTGGTTGGTCTCTTTCTGGGTTTGATCCTGTTCCACTTATCTATCTTTATACTGTTCCATTTGTCTATTCCTTCACCAACACCACACATTTTGGATTACTATAGCTGTAGATCTTGAAACTGGGTGGAAGGATTCCTTTGGTTTTCTTCTTTAGTTTTATTTTCTCATCTTTTTCTAGGTTCTGACGTGGAGAGCTTATTGTTTTGAGACAGAGAGAGAGAGAGAGAGAGACAGGGAAGGGGTACAGAGAGAGAGAGAGAGAGAGAGAGAGATTATTAAACAGCCTCCATGCCCAGCACCAGCACAATGCAGGTTCAGTCTCACAACCTCGAGTTTAATCATGACCCGAGTCAAAATCAAGAGTTGGACTAACTGACTGGGCCTCCCAGATGCTCCTCCTCCTTTCTAACATAGGCAGTGATTGCTCTACATGGTGCTGTCCATTGATTGTGCTGTGTCCCACACATTTTCATATGTTGTATGTTCATTTTCCTTCACTTCAATGCATTGAGATTTGATCTTTGATCTTTGATCATCTAGAAGGTCACTTTCTCAGTGTTTGGATATTTGTTAGATTTCTCCTTTGGATACCTAGTTTGCTTTTTAAATATATTTTTTTTAATGTTGAAATTGTACTTCCGAGAAATTGATCGATAGGGTTGTCTTTGTTTCAGGTGTACAATATAGCGATTCCCCTCCCCTACCCCACCTGCTGTCAGCTCCGGTTGCAGGCACTGATGTGCCTTGGAGACTCAGGTGCACCTCCCCCACCCCTCCTCCCTTCAGCTCCTGTTGCCAGGCACTGGTTTGCGTTGGAGACGGAACCCTCGTAGGGGTTCCAAGCACTTCCTAGTGGCCCAGAAGACACTGGTGATCGGAGACCAAGCCACAAGGCTCTTTGGAGCCAGCTGGGGGCCATCCAAATGCCTCCCCACTCAGTTCTGGAGCCGCTGTGGGCTGTCCTGGAGCAGCTGTGGGCTGCTGGGTTGGTGATAGACGAACGTTGGCCACATGTGCCACGAGTCTCTGGGTTTCGCTGGGAGATCCCGGTGTGCACTGCAGTTGTGGTGTTCCTGGGAAAGAGTGCACTCAGCTTCCGAAGAAGAAAGTGGCAGTGTGCCCAGAACGAGGAAGTCTCTGGAAAAGGCATGGAGAAGACCGAACCGGACGCACAAGCCCGTGGAGCTGTCGCATCATCCGAGCCAAAGGCCAGTCCTCTCCCGTTCCAGCTTCTTGCTCTGGCTGCCCTGAATCAAGATGCCGGGTATTGGTCAGTGGGAAACACCACGCAACTGCGGAAGGGAGTTCGGGAAAGGCTGTTGAAGAGCCCTCAGCAGCTGCCTCATGAAAATCCCATCTGTGGAGCAGCCCAGGAAGATGGAGAAGCCCTGGTGAGGAAAACACCAGAAGGCTTCAAGGACAGCCGTGATCTGCAGGCAAGTGCAGACCCGCTGGTTCAGGAGATTGGCAGCTGTGGACAGAGAGTGCAGGACGAGGCAGGGCAGGCAGGCAGGCCAGAGCTTCCTGAAGGAGGAGTGCGGCGGCAGGCCAGCGCTGAGGGCCAGAGCCAACAGCACACCCTCAGCCAGATCCTCCTGAAGGGGATGCATGTGCTAGAGCTGCTTGGAGATCATCTGGAAGGTGGGGGCTCAAGGAGGCAGGTGGAGACTGGCTCCTCCTCCCCTGACCACGTGCCCTCAGGCGGGAGCCCCGTGAACCAATTCAAGCCGTCCAGGGCACTGAAGAAGGCACGTCAGAGGAATGAAGAGCTCCCAAGAAACCCAACAAGCCACCAAGCTGAGCAAGGACCTGTTCACCTTCGGAACACCCTCCTGGACGGTGAGATTCCGAAGTTGCGCCTGAAGCTTGAGGCAGAGCCGAAGCTGTGCGAAGAGCACCTCAGACACCTGGAGAGGAAGATGATGGAGGAGAAGGCACGCTGCCTGCAAGTGAAGAACGAGCTTGCCAAGGTGCGCAGGAAGGCGGATGCTGCCCACTGGCACTTGGGCCTCTATAGGAACATGGCCGCCGACCTGCACCAAGAATGGCAGCAAATCGCCTCCTTGCATGAGCGGGAGCGCCTCCTGGTGGAGAAGAGGAGTGAGGAGAGCCAGAAGGCTGTCCTGTGGGCAGAGAGGGAGTTCCAAAGGCTCCAGGCCCAAAACCATTGCCTCAGGCAGAAGCTGGCCAACTCTGGGCCCAAGGTCCAGCCTGTCTCCGGGGGGCCTCCTGCTCCTGCTCCTGCTGTTCCGGGCACAGCCTCCAAATACCCTCAGGGGCCAAAGGCTCCCCTGAAACCCAGGAAGCCCAAGAAGGGAGCAAGGGTGCACTGGCCAGACTCCAAGTTCTCGGGTCCCCTGCAGGTCTGATTCCCTTGCCCAGCAGCCACCAACACTCACAACCAGAGCACAAAAGCTCCTGTGCTTACCCCTTCAGCCATACCCATGGCTCCTTTGACTTGAGATCCACCCCATCCTTTAGCCTGATGCTCCATATTCCCTGGAGCCCTATGAGTGTGAGAGAATATTTTTCAGTGTTCAGCGTAACACAAATAAAAATAAAAATATCCAATGGCTGAGACTCCTGCTACTGAGAATGGATTTGATTAAGGTATTCTATGCCAAGCAAGGGACGGTTTGAAGTGTCTTGTATCGATCCCTTAATCGTCCCAATAACCCAGTGTGTCATGTCTGACTGAGGTTCAGACAGGGGAAACAACTTGCCCCAAGATCACACAGCTAGTGAATTTCAGAGCTCCCGTTCCAAACCAGGGTTGTCTAATGATCACCTGCTGTGCCAATAACTTCTACTACTATGCCTACTACTGTTCTTCTTCTTCTTCTTCTTCTTCTTCTTCTTCTTCTTCTTCTTCTTCTTCTTCTTCTTCTTCTTCTTCGAGACAGAAAGGGTGACGGCGCACAGATACACACACACACACACAAAGGAACGCACACACATGCAGGCGGGTGAGGGGCCGAGTTGGAGAGATTCCTCGACAGGCTTCGGACTCAAGTGCTGAACCAGACGCTGGTCTGGATTTCCCAGATCACGTGATCAGCCCTGAACCGAAATCAGGAGCCAGACACTGAACTGACAGGCACCCTTGGGTAAGGAACTTCCAGGCAAGCTGCTGAAGGATCCCAGAAGGGCTTGGTAAATTGTTCCCCTCGTTCACGTCCTAGGATGTGATGATTCTATGCAAAGATAATAGTGCATATAATATAATCTAACATAATATATAATAATATAAGGATGCAGAGATTATAGTGGTGGCTAGCTGAGGTCAAGTCCCAGCCAAGTAGGGAGGGCAGCCTTTAAGGGTCTCCAACGATTCCCATCTTGGGTACACATCGTTTTATGTTCCATACTCCACCTCTTGATTCGAGTCAGAACTACTGACTCCCTTGTAAAGGACAGAATGTGGCCAAAGTGATAGGATGTCCCTTCGGAGGTGAGTTTACAAAGAGACTGGTCTCCTCTTGGGCTTGCCCGCCCTCCGTCCCTCCCTCCCGCATCTGTTCCCAGGGAAGCCAGCTGCTCCTTGGGAGCTTTATGCTGGAGAGGCCCATGGGGCAAGGAATGACTGTTTCTTGCTTCCAGCAATGGAGGGCCTCTGGCTGCTCACAGCCAGCTGAGTGAGCTCAAAAGCAGACTTACCCCCAAGAAGCCCGCAGATGACTGAAGATCCAGAGGCCCTCTGGACTGCAGCCTTGTGAGAGATCCTGAGCCACAGGGACCTGGCTAGTTGCACCTGGATGGCTGGCCCACAGAAACCATATCAGGTTATGAATGTTGTTTTAGGCCCATTGGTTCGGGGAAAACCTTCAAGAAAGACAGGAGTGGGAAGCCAAATGTTTGGCTTCTGACCCACCCCCCCTCTCCTGGGGTTGAAATTCCAGGGAAATCAAGAGATGGTAGAAACGCCTGAGAGATGAGGGTAAACAATGGAAGAGAGAGGACATCTATTCTGATCGCCATGGATCTCTCTGAGAGGACATCCTCCCACTTGATCCTCCTGTGTCGAAGGGTGGCAAATGCAGGGGGAGACACCTGGCAGTGTGGTCCAAGTCGGCTGAGAGCACTCGACCCAGCCCCACAGAGCCTCCTAGAAGGCAGAGAAAGAGCCCAGAAGTTCCCTGGGGCCCCTAGTGAAGGCCCCGAGAGAATGAGATGAGTTGAAAGCCTGGGACCTGGTCGTTGGACTTCTAGACTGGAGGGGAGATGGCCTGTGGAAGGGCCACTGCCCGCAACCCCTGTTGGACAAGACCCCTCCTGTCTGCTTTGGGAGACGGGGTGAATATGAGAATGAATTCATGTAGAAGAGATGGTGTTCTAATGCTTGGTTTCAACTTCTTGAAATCCTTTCATCTTCTTGAAATCGTTGACATTCCTTTTCTCCTTGTCCCCAGGACCACCATGAATGGGAAGGGGCCTTCAAAGAAGCAAGATGAGAACATCTCTTACAAGGCTGTGCAGTGTCAATATCCAACCACTGCAGTCACTTCTACCCCTTTGGCAGCCCCACTGCTTCCATCAGGACACAGATCCGTTCCTGTACAGGTTTTTGAGCAAACGTAAGTTTGGATTTCTCTCAGAGAAATGCCAAGAGTGCAATGACTGGGGTCCTAGGGTGGTTGCAAGTCTAGTTTTCAGAGAAACTGTGTGGAGGGTTGGGTCTCTATCCTGTGCACCCGAAAAGCATATTCTACTGCTTGTTCCCTGGAATTTAAATCCAGGCCTTGAAAAAGAAAAGGAACTGTGAACTGTTTTCAAGAGGGAGCTCTATCATCTTTCATTCCCAACAGCGATGCAGGAGCGATCCAGTCGTTCCACATCCTGCCTTGCATTGGGGAGTGGGGTCTCTCTCTCCCTCTCGGGTGCATTTGGTTTGCATCATGCTGATAGGTGTGCAGTGAGAGCTCATTGGAGTTTGAATTTGAATTGCCCCGATGGTAACTTTTTATGGGATTTCCGTCTGTATAATCTTTGGTAAAGGGTTTCGGTCTTTTGCCCATTTTTTTTTTTTGTTTTTGTTCTTTTCAGACTGGATGGCTTGCTTCTTTGGGGGTCAACTTTTGAGGTTCTCTCCTTCCGACAGGAGTCCTTTATCAGGTATGTGGTTTGCACCTATTTTCTCCCAGTTTGTAGCTTCCCTTTTGGGTCTTCTTCACAAGGTGCTTCACACATTACAGACTTCCAATTCTGATTGTTGGATCATGTCTAATGAATCAACTCTTCTTGAACGGAACATGATTTGATGTCCAGTCGGAGGATTCTTTACCTAGCTGTCCATTCTGGACATTTTTTTCCCTAGAAGATTTATCATTTTACGTAGAAGGCGGTGATTAATTTTGAGTTAATTTAACAAATTTTTTTTTCTTTTTGAGAGAGTGAGCATGCGCATGAGTGGGGCGTGGGGTGGAGGGAGAAGCGAAAAGAGCGTCCTTAAGCAGACTCCCCAGTGAGCTTGGAGCCTGATTTTGTCCCGGGACCCTGAGAGCATGACAAGAGCCGAAATGAAGAGCTGGCTGCCTCAGCGACTGAGTCACCCAGGCGCCACGAGTTCAGTTTTGTACAGAGGATGAGCCTTCGATTGTGGTCCTCGTCCTCCTCGTCCTCCACCTCCACCTCCTCCTCCTCTCTGCCCCTCCCTCTTCTTCTTCTCCTTCTTCTTCTTTGTCTCTGGAAGTCCACTTGCTCTAGCACCATTTCTTCAAAATGCTGTCACTCCTCCATTGAATTGCTTTTCCCCTTTGTCAGCATCCCATTGACATGTTGGTGGTTGGTCTCTTTCTGGGTTTGATCCTGTTCCACTTATCTATCTTTATACTGTTCCATTTGTCTATCCCTTCACCAACACCACACATTTTTGATGACTATAGCTGTAGATCTTGAAACTGGGTGGAAGGATTCCTTTGGTTTTCTTCTTTAGTTTTATTTTCTCATCTTTTTCTAGGTTCTGACGTGGAGAGCTTATTGTTTTGAGACAGAGAGAGAGAGAGACAGGGAAGGGGTACAGAGAGAGAGAGAGAGAGAGAGAGAGAGAGAGATTATTAAACAGCCTCCATGCCCAGCACCAGCACAATGCAGGTTCAGTCTCACAACCTCGAGTTTAATCATGACCCGAGTCAAAATCAAGAGTTGGACTAACTGACTGAGCCTCCCAGATGCTCCTCCTCCTTTCTAACATAGGCAGTGATTGCTCTACATGGTGCTGTCCATTGATTGTGCTGTGTCCCACACATTTTCATATGTTGTATGTTCATTTTCCTTCACTTCAATGCATTGAGATTTGATCTTTGATCTTTGATCATCTAGAAGGTTACTTTCTCAGTGTTTGGATATTTGTTCGATTTCTCCTTTGGATACCTAGTTTGCTTTTTAAATATATTTTTTTTAATGTTGAAATTGTACTTCCGAGAAATTGATCGATAGGGTTGTCTTTGTTTCAGGTGTACAATATAGCGATTCCCCTCCCCTACCCCACCTGCTGTCAGCTCCGGTTGCAGGCACTGATGTGCCTTGGAGACTCAGGTGCACCTCCCCCACCCCTCCTCCCTTCAGCTCCTGTTGCCAGGCACTGGTTTGCCTTGGAGACGGAACCCTCGTAGGGGTTCCAAGCACTTCCTCGTGGCCCAGAAGACACTGGTGATCGGAGACCAAGCCACAAGGCTCTTTGGAGCCAGCTGGGGGCCATCCAAATGCCTCCCCACACAGTTGTGGAGCCGCTGTGGGCTGTCCTGGAGCAGCTGTGGGCTGCTGGGTTGGTGATAGACGAACGTTGGCCACATGTGCCACGAGTCTCTGGGTTTCGCTGGGAGATCCTGGTGTGCACTGCAGTGGCGGTGTTCCTGGGAAAGAGTGCACTCAGCTTCCGAAGAAGAAAGGGGCAGTGTGCCCAGAACGAGGAAGTCTCTGGAAAAGGCATGGAGAAGACCGAACCGGACGCACAAGCCCGTGGAGCTGTCGCATCATCCGAGCCGAAGGCCAGTCCTCTCCCGTTCCAGCATCTTGCTCTGGCTGCCCTGAATCAAGATGCCGGGTATTGGTCAGTGGGAAACACCACGCAACTGCGGAAGGGAGTTCGGGAAAGGCTGTTGAAGAGCCCTCAGCAGCTGCCTCCTGAAAATCCCATCTGTGGAGCAGCCCAGGAAGATGGAGAAGCCCTGGTGAGGAAAACACCAGAAGGCTTCAAGGACAGCCGTGATCTGCAGGCAAGTGCAGACCCGCTGGTTCAGGAGATTGGCAGCTGTGGACAGAGAGTGCAGGACGAGGCAGGGCAGGCAGGCAGGCCAGAGCTTCCTGAAGGAGGAGTGCGGCGGCAGGCCAGCGCTGAGGGCCAGAGCCAACAGCACACTCTCAGCCAGATCCTCCTGAAGGGGATGCATGTGCTAGAGCTGCTTGGAGATCATCTGGAAGGTGGGGGCTCAAGGAGGCAGGTGGAGACTGGCTCCTCCTCCCCTGACCACGTGCCCTCAGGCGGGAGCCCCGTGAACCAATTCAAGCCGTCCAGGGCACTGAAGAAGGCACGTCAGAGGAATGAAGAGCTCCCAAGAAACCCAACAAGCCACCAAGCTGAGCAAGGACCTGTTCACCTTCGGAACACCCTCCTGGACGGTGAGATTCCGAAGTTGCGCCTGAAGCTTGAGGCAGAGCCGAAGCTGTGCGAAGAGCACCTCAGACACCTGGAGAGGAAGATGATGGAGGAGAAGGCACGCTGCCTGCAAGTGAAGAACGAGCTTGCCAAGGTGCGCAGGAAGGCGGATGCTGCCCACTGGCACTTGGGCCTCTATAGGAACATGGCCGCCGACCTGCACCGAGAATGGCAGAAAATCTCCTCCTTGCATGAGTGGGAGCGCCTCCTGGTGGAGAAGTGGAGTGAGGAGAGCCAGAAGGCTGTCCTGTGGGCAGAGAGGGAGTTCCAAAGGCTCCAGGCCCAAAACCATTGCCTCAGGCAGAAGCTGGCCAACTCTGGGCCCAAGGTCCAGCCTGTCTCCGGGGGGCCTCCTGCTCCTGCTCCTGCTGTTCCGGGCACAGCCTCCAAATACCCTCAAGGGCCAAAGGCTCCCCTGAAACCCAGGAAGCCCAAGAAGGGAGCAAGGGTGCACTGGCCAGACTCCAAGTTCTCGGGTCCCCTGCAGGTCTGATTCCCTTGCCCAGCAGCCACCAACACTCACAACCAGAGCACAGAAGCTCCTGTGCTTACTCCTTCAGCCATACCCATGGCTCCTTTGACTTGAGATCCACCCCATCCTTTAGCCTGATGCTCCATATTCCCTGGAGCCGTATGAGTGTGAGAGAATATTTTCCAGTGTTAAGCGTAACACAAATAAAAATAAAAATATCCAATGGCTGAGACTACTGCTACTGAGAATGGATTTGATTAAGGGATTCTATGCCAAGCAAGGGACGGTTTGAAGTGTCTTTTATCGATCCCTTAATCGTCCCAATAACCCAGTGTGTCATGTCTGACTGAGGTTCAGACAGGGGAAACAACTTGCCCCAAGATCACACAGCTAGTGAATTTCAGAGCTCCCGTTCCAAACCAGGGTTGTCTAATGATCACCTGCTGTGCCAATAACTTCTACTACTATGCCTACTACTGTTCTTCTTCTTCTTCTTCTTCTTCTTCTTCCTCTTCCTCTTCCTCTTCCTCTTCCTCTTCCTCTTCCTCTTCCTCTTCCTCTTCCTCTTCCTCTTCCTCTTCTTCTTCTTCTTCTTCTTCTTCTTCTTTCTTCGGAGAGACAGAAAGGGTGACGGCGCACAGATACACACACACACACACAAAGGAACGCACACACATGCAGGCGGGTGAGGGGCCGAGTTGGAGAGATTCCTCGACAGGCTTCGGACTCAAGTGCTGAACCAGACGCTGGTCTGGATTTCCCAGATCACGTGATCAGCCCTGAACCGAAATCAGGAGCCAGACACTGAACTGACAGGCACCCTTGGGTAAGGAACTTCCAGGCAAGCTGCTGAAGGATCCCAGAAGGGCTTGGTAAATTGTTCCCCTCGTTCACGTCCTAGGATGTGATGATTCTATGCAAAGATAATAGTGCATATAATATAATCTAACATAATATATAATAATATAAGGATGCAGAGATTATAGTGGTGGCTAGCTGAGGTCAAGTCCCAGCCAAGTAGGGAGGGCAGCCTTTAAGGGTCTCCAACGATTCCCATCTTGGGTACACATCGTTTTATGTTCCATACTCCACCTCTTGATTCGAGTCAGAACTACTGACTCCCTTGTAAAGGACAGAATGTGGCCAAAGTGATAGGATGTCCCTTCGGAGGTGAGTTTACAAAGAGACTGGTCTCCTCTTGGGCTTGCCCGCCCTCCGTCCCTCCCTCCCGCATCTGTTCCCAGGGAAGCCAGCTGCTCCTTGGGAGCTTTATGCTGGAGAGGCCCATGGGGCAAGGAATGACTGTTTCTTGCTTCCAGCAATGGAGGGCCTCTGGCTGCTCACAGCCAGCTGAGTGAGCTCAAAAGCAGACTTACCCCCAAGAAGCCCGCAGATGACTGAAGATCCAGAGGCCCTCTGGACTGCAGCCTTGTGAGAGATCCTGAGCCACAGGGACCTGGCTAGTTGCACCTGGATGGCTGGCCCACAGAAACCATATCAGGTTATGAATGTTGTTTTAGGCCCATTGGTTCGGGGAAAACCTTCAAGAAAGACAGGAGTGGGAAGCCAAATGTTTGGCTTCTGACCCACCCCCCCTCTCCTGGGGTTGAAATTCCAGGGAAATCAAGAGATGGTAGAAACGCCTGAGAGATGAGGGTAAACAATGGAAGAGAGAGGACATCTATTCTGATCGCCATGGATCTCTCTGAGAGGACATCCTCCCACTTGATCCTCCTGTGTCGAAGGGTGGCAAATGCAGGGGGAGACACCTGGCAGTGTGGTCCAAGTCGGCTGAGAGCACTCGACCCAGCCCCACAGAGCCTCCTAGAAGGCAGAGAAAGAGCCCAGAAGTTCCCTGGGGCCCCTAGTGAAGGCCCCGAGAGAATGAGATGAGTTGAAAGCCTGGGACCTGGTCGTTGGACTTCTAGACTGGAGGGGAGATGGCCTGTGGAAGGGCCACTGCCCGCAACCCCTGTTGGACAAGACCCCTCCTGTCTGCTTTGGGAGACGGGGTGAATATGAGAATGAATTCATGTAGAAGAGATGGTGTTCTAATGCTTGGTTTCAACTTCTTGAAATCCTTTCATCTTCTTGAAATCGTTGACATTCCTTTTCTCCTTGTCCCCAGGACCACCATGAATGGGAAGGGGCCTTCAAAGAAGCAAGATGAGAACATCTCTTACAAGGCTGTCCAGTGTCAATATCCAACCACTGCAGTCACTTCTACCCCTTTGGCAGCCCCACTGCTTCCATCAGGACACAGATCCGTTCCTGTACAGGTTTTTGAGCAAACGTAAGTTTGGATTTCTCTCAGAGAAATGCCAAGAGTGCAATGACTGGGGTCCTAGGGTGGTTGCAAGTCTAGTTTTCAGAGAAACTGTGTGGAGGGTTGGGTCTCTATCCTGTGCACCCGAAAAGCATATTCTACTGCTTGTTCCCTGGAATTTAAATCCAGGCCTTGAAAAAGAAAAGGAACTGTGAACTGTTTTCAAGAGGGAGCTCTATCATCTTTCATTCCCAACAGCGATGCAGGAGCGATCCAGTCGTTCCACATCCTGCCTTGCATTGGGGAGTGGGGTCTCTCTCTCCCTCTCGGGTGCATTTGGTTTGCATCATGCTGATAGGTGTGCAGTGAGAGCTCATTGGAGTTTGAATTTGAATTGCCCCGATGGTAACTTTTTATGGGATTTCCATCTGTATACTCTTTGGTAAAGGGTTTCGGTCTTTTGCCCATTTTTTTCTTGTTTTTGTTCTTTCAGGCTGGATGGCTTGCTTCTTTGGGGGTCAACTTTTGAGGTTCTCTCCTTCCGACAGGAGTCCTTTATCAGGTATGTGGTTTGCACCTATTTTCTCCCAGTTTGTAGCTTCCCTTTTGGGTCTTCTTCACAAGGTGTTTCACACATTACAGACTTCCAATTCTGATTGTTGGATCATGTCTAATGAATCAACTCTTCTTGAACGGAACATGATTTGATGTCCAGTCAGAGGATTCTTTACCTAGCTGTCCATTCTGGACATTTTTTTCCCTAGAAGATTTATCATTTTACGTAGAAGGCGGTGATTAATTTTGAGTTAATTTAACAAATTTTTTTTTCTTTTTGAGAGAGTGAGCATGCGCATGAGTGGGGCGTGGGGTGGAGGGAGAAGCGAAAAGAGCGTCCTTAAGCAGACTCCCCAGTGAGCTTGGAGCCTGATTTTGTCCCGGGACCCTGAGAGCATGACAAGAGCCGAAATGAAGAGCTGGCTGCCTCAGCGACTGAGTCACCCAGGCGCCACGAGTTCAGTTTTGTACAGAGGATGAGCCTTCGATTGTGGTCCTCGTCCTCCTCGTCCTCCACCTCCACCTCCTCCTCCTCTCTGCCCCTCCCTCTTCTTCTTCTCCTTCTTCTTCTTTGTCTCTGGAAGTCCACTTGCTCTAGCACCATTTCTTCAAAACGCTGTCACTCCTCCATTGAATTGCTTTTCCCCTTTGTCAGAATCCCATTGACATGTTGGTGGTTGGTCTCTTTCTGGGTTTGATCCTGTTCCACTTATCTATCTTTATACTGTTCCATTTGTCTATCCCTTCACAAACACCACACATTTTGGATTACTATAGCTGTAGATCTTGAAACTGGGTGGAAGGATTCCTTTGGTTTTCTTCTTTAGTTTTATTTTCTCATCTTTTTCTAGGTTCTGACGTGGGGAGCTTATTGTTTTGAGACAGAGAGAGAGAGAGAGAGAGAGAGAGACAGGGAAGGGGTACAGAGAGAGAGAGAGAGAGAGAGAGAGATTATTAAACAGCCTCCATGCCCAGCACCAGCACAATGCAGGTTCAGTCTCACAACCTCGAGTTTAATCATGACCCGAGTCAAAATCAAGAGTTGGACTAACTGACTGAGCCTCCCAGATGCTCCTCCTCCTTTCTAACATAGGCAGTGATTGCTCTACATGGTGCTGTCCATTGATTGTGCTGTGTCCCACACATTTTCATATGTTGTATGTTCATTTTCCTTCACTTCAATGCATTGAGATTTGATCTTTGATCTTTGATCATCTAGAAGGTTACTTTCTCAGTGTTTGGATATTTGTTAGATTTCTCCTTTGGATACCTAGTTTGCTTTTTAAATATATTTTTTTTAATGTTGAAATTGTACTTCCGAGAAATTGATCGATAGGCTTGTCTTTGTTTCAGGTGTACAATATAGCGATTCCCCTCCCCTACCCCACCTGCTGTCAGCTCCGGTTGCAGGCACTGATGTGCCTTGGAGACTCAGGTGCACCTCCCCACCCCTCCTCCCTTCAGCTCCTGTTGCCAGGCACTGGTTTGCGTTGGAGACGGAACCCTCGTAGGGGTTCCAAGCACTTCCTAGTGGCCCAGAAGACACTGGTGATCGGAGACCAAGCCACAAGGCTCTTTGGAGCCAGCTGGGGGCCATCCAAATGCCTCCCCACACAGTTCTGGAGCCGCTGTGGGCTGTCCTGGAGCAGCTGTGGGCTGCTGGGTTGGTGATATCCGAACGTTGGCCACATGTGCCACGAGTCTCTGGGTTTCGCTGGGAGATCCTGGTGTGCACTGCAGTGGTGGTGTTCCTGGGAAAGAGTGCACTCAGCTTCCGAAGAAGAAAGTGGCAGTGTGCCCAGAACGAGGAAGTCTCTGGAAAAGGCATGGAGAAGACCGAACCGGACGCACAAGCCCGTGGAGCTGTCGCATCATCCGAGCCGAAGGCCAGTCCTCTCCCGTTCCAGCTTCTTGCTCTGGCTGCCCTGAATCAAGATGCCGGGTATTGGTCAGTGGGAAACACCACGCAACTGCGGAAGGGAGTTCGGGAAAGGCTGTTGAAGAGCCCTCAGCAGCTGCCTCATGAAAATCCCATCTGTGGAGCAGCCCAGGAAGATGGAGAAGCCCTGGTGAGGAAAACACCAGAAGGCTTCAAGGACAGCCGTGATCTGCAGGCAAGTGCAGACCCGCTGGTTCAGGAGATTGGCAGCTGTGGACAGAGAGTGCAGGACGAGGCAGGGCAGGCAGGCAGGCCAGAGCTTCCTGAAGGAGGAGTGCGGCGGCAGGCCAGCGCTGAGGGCCAGAGCCAACAGCACACCCTCAGCCAGATCCTCCTGAAGGGGATGCATGTGCTAGAGCTGCTTGGAGATCATCTGGAAGGTGGGGGCTCAAGGAGGCAGGTGGAGACTGGCTCCTCCTCCCCTGACCACGTGCCCTCAGGCGGGAGCCCCGTGAACCAATTCAAGCCGTCCAGGGCACTGAAGAAGGCACGTCAGAGGAATGAAGAGCTCCCAAGAAACCCAACAAGCCACCAAGCGGAGCAAGGACCTGTTCACCTTCGGAACACCCTCCTGGACGGTGAGATTCCGAAGTTGCGCCTGAAGCTTGAGGCAGAGCCGAAGCTGTGCGAAGAGCACCTCAGACACCTGGAGAGGAAGATGATGGAGGAGAAGGCACGCTGCCTGCAAGTGAAGAACGAGCTTGCCAAGGTGCGCAGGAAGGCGGATGCTGCCCACTGGCACTTGGGCCTCTATAGGAACATGGCCGCCGACCTGCACCGAGAATGGCAGCAAATCCCCTCCTTGCGTGAGCGGGAGCGCCTCCTGGTGGAGAAGAGGAGTGAGGAGAGCCAGAAGACTGTCCTGTGGGCAGAGAAGGAGTTCCAAAGGCTCCAGGCCCAAAACCATTGCCTCAGGCAGAAGCTGGCCAACTCTGGGCCCAAGGTCCAGCCTGTCTCCGGGGGGCCTCCTGCTCCTGCTCCTGCTGTTCCGGGCACAGCCTCCAAATACCCTCAAGGGCCAAAGGCTCCCCTGAAACCCAGGAAGCCCAAGAAGGGAGCAAGGGTGCACTGGCCAGACTCCAAGTTCTCGGGTCCCCTGCATGTCTGATTCCCTTGCCCAGCAGCCTCCAACACTCACAACCAGAGCACAAAAGCTCCTGTGCTTACCCCTTCAGCCATACCCATGGCTCCTTTGACTTGAGATCCACCCCATCCTTTAGCCTGATGCTCCATATTCCCTGGAGCCGTATGAGTGTGAGAGAATATTTTTCAGTGTTCAGCGTAACACAAATAAAAATAAAAATATCCAATGGCTGAGACTCCTGCTACTGAGAATGGATTTGATTAAGGTATTCTATGCCAAGCAAGGGACGGTTTGAAGTGTCTTGTATCGATCCCTTAATCGTCCCAATAACCCAGTGTGTCATGTCTGACTGAGGTTCAGACAGGGGAAACAACTTGCCCCAAGATCACACAGCTAGTGAATTTCAGAGCTCCCGTTCCAAACCAGGGTTGTCTAATGATCACCTGCTGTGCCAATAACATCTACTACTATGCCTACTACTGTTCTTCTTCTTCTTCTTCTTCTTCTTCTTCTTCTTCTTCTTCTTCTTCTTCTTCTTCTTCTTCTTCTTCTTCGAGACAGAAAGGGTGACGGCGCACAGATACACACACACACACACAAAGGAACGCACACACATGCAGGCGGGGGAGGGGCCGAGTTGGAGAGATTCCTCGACAGGCTTCGGACTCAAGTGCTGAACCAGACGCTGGTCTGGATTTCCCAGATCACGTGATCAGCCCTGAACCGAAATCAGGAGCCAGACACTGAACTGACAGGCACCCTTGGGCAAGGAACTTCTAGGCAAGCTGCTGAAGGATCCCAGAAGGGCTTGGTAAATTGTTCCCCTCGTTCACGTCCTAGGATGTGATGATTCTATGCAAAGATAATAGTGTATATAATATAATCTAACATAATATATAATAATATAAGGATGCAGAGATTATAGTGGTGGCTAGCTGAGGTCAAGTCCCAGCCAAGTAGGGAGGGCAGCCTTTAAGAGTCTCCAACGATTCCCATCTTGGGTACACATCGTTTTGTGTTCCATACTCCACCTCTTGATTCGAGTCAGAACTACTGACTCCCTTGTAAAGGACAGAATGTGGCCAAAGTGATAGGATGTCCCTTCGGAGGTGAGTTTACAAAGAGACTGGTCTCCTCTTGGGCTTGCCCGCCCTCCGTCCCTCCCTCCCGCATCTGTTCCCAGGGAAGCCAGCTGCTCCTTGGGAGCTTTATGCTGGAGAGGCCCATGGGGCAAGGAATGACTGTTTCTTGCTTCCAGCAATGGAGGGCCTCTGGCTGCTCACAGCCAGCTGAGTGAGCTCAAAAGCAGACTTACCCCCAACAAGCCCGCAGATGACTGAAGATCCAGAGGCCCTCTGGACTGCAGCCTTGTGAGAGATCCTGAGCCACAGGGACCTGGCTAGTTGCACCTGGATGGCTGGCCCACAGAAACCATATCAGGTTATGAATGTTGTTTTAGGCCCATTGGTTCGGGGAAAACCTTCAAGAAAGACAGGAGTGGGAAGCCAAATGTTTGGCTTCTGACCCACCCCCCCTCTCCTGGGGTTGAAATTCCAGGGAAATCAAGAGATGGTAGAAACGCCTGAGAGATGAGGGTAAACAATGGAAGAGAGAGGACATCTAGTCTGATCGCCATGGATCTCTCTGAGAGGACATCCTCCCACTTGATCCTCCTGTGTCGAAGGGTGGCAAATGCAGGGGGAGACACCTGGCAGTGTGGTCCAAGTCGGCTGAGAGCACTCGACCCAGCCCCACAGAGCCTCCTAGAAGGCAGAGAAAGAGCCCAGAAGTTCCCTGGGGCCCCTAGTGAAGGCCCCGAGAGAATGAGATGAGTTGAAAGCCTGGGACCTGGTCGTTGGACTTCTAGACTGGAGGGGAGATGGCCTGTGGAAGGGCCACTGCCCGCAACCCCTGTTGGACAAGACCCCTCCTGTCTGCTTTGGGAGACGGGGTGAATATGAGAATGAATTCATGTAGAAGAGATGGTGTTCTAATGCTTGGTTTCAACTTCTTGAAATCCTTTCATCTTCTTGAAATCGTTGACATTCCTTTTCTCCTTGTCCCCAGGACCACCATGAATGGGAAGGGGCCTTCAAAGAAGCAAGATGAGAACATCTCTTACAAGGCTGTCCAGTGTCAATATCCAACCACTGCAGTCACTTCTACCCCTTTGGCAGCCCCACTGCTTCCATCAGGACACAGATCCGTTCCTGTACAGGTTTTTGAGCAAACGTAAGTTTGGATTTCTCTCAGAGAAATGCCAAGAGTGCAATGACTGGGGTCCTAGGGTGGTTGCAAGTCTAGTTTTCAGAGAAACTGTGTGGAGGGTTGGGTCTCTATCCTGTGCACCCGAAAAGCATATTCTACTGCTTGTTCCCTGGAATTTAAATCCAGGCCTTGAAAAAGAAAAGGAACTGTGAACTGTTTTCAAGAGGGAGCTCTATCATCTTTCATTCCCAACAGCGATGCAGGAGCGATCCAGTCGTTCCACATCCTGCCTTGCATTGGGGAGTGGGGTCTCTCTCTCCCTCTCGGGTGCATTTGGTTTGCATCATGCTGATAGGTGTGCAGTGAGAGCTCATTGGAGTTTGAATTTGAATTGCCCCGATGGTAACTTTTTATGGGATTTCCGTCTGTATAATCTTTGGTAAAGGGTTTCGGTCTTTTGCCCATTTTTTTTTTTTGTTTTTGTTCTTTTCAGACTGGATGGCTTGCTTCTTTGGGGGTCAACTTTTGAGGTTCTCTCCTTCCGACAGGAGTCCTTTATCAGGTATGTGGTTTGCACCTATTTTCTCCCAGTTTGTAGCTTCCCTTTTGGGTCTTCTTCACAAGGTGCTTCACACATTACAGACTTCCAATTCTGATTGTTGGATCATGTCTAATGAATCAACTCTTCTTGAACGGAACATGATTTGATGTCCAGTCGGAGGATTCTTTACCTAGCTGTCCATTCTGGACATTTTTTTCCCTAGAAGATTTATCATTTTACGTAGAAGGCGGTGATTAATTTTGAGTTAATTTAACAAATTTTTTTTTCTTTTTGAGAGAGTGAGCATGCGCATGAGTGGGGCGTGGGGTGGAGGGAGAAGCGAAAAGAGCGTCCTTAAGCAGACTCCCCAGTGAGCTTGGAGCCTGATTTTGTCCCGGGACCCTGAGAGCATGACAAGAGCCGAAATGAAGAGCTGGCTGCCTCAGCGACTGAGTCACCCAGGCGCCACGAGTTCAGTTTTGTACAGAGGATGAGCCTTCGATTGTGGTCCTCGTCCTCCTCGTCCTCCACCTCCACCTCCTCCTCCTCTCTGCCCCTCCCTCTTCTTCTTCTCCTTCTTCTTCTTTGTCTCTGGAAGTCCACTTGCTCTAGCACCATTTCTTCAAAACGCTGTCACTCCTCCATTGAATTGCTTTTCCCCTTTGTCAGAATCCCATTGACATGTTGGTGGTTGGTCTCTTTCTGGGTTTGATCCTGTTCCACTTATCTATCTTTATACTGTTCCATTTGTCTATCCCTTCACAAACACCACACATTTTGGATTACTATAGCTGTAGATCTTGAAACTGGGTGGAAGGATTCCTTTGGTTTTCTTCTTTAGTTTTATTTTCTCATCTTTTTCTAGGTTCTGACGTGGGGAGCTTATTGTTTTGAGACAGAGAGAGAGAGAGAGAGAGAGAGAGAGACAGGGAAGGGGTACAGAGAGAGAGAGAGAGAGAGAGAGAGATTATTAAACAGCCTCCATGCCCAGCACCAGCACAATGCAGGTTCAGTCTCACAACCTCGAGTTTAATCATGACCCGAGTCAAAATCAAGAGTTGGACTAACTGACTGAGCCTCCCAGATGCTCCTCCTCCTTTCTAACATAGGCAGTGATTGCTCTACATGGTGCTGTCCATTGATTGTGCTGTGTCCCACACATTTTCATATGTTGTATGTTCATTTTCCTTCACTTCAATGCATTGAGATTTGATCTTTGATCTTTGATCATCTAGAAGGTTACTTTCTCAGTGTTTGGATATTTGTTAGATTTCTCCTTTGGATACCTAGTTTGCTTTTTAAATATATTTTTTTTAATGTTGAAATTGTACTTCCGAGAAATTGATCGATAGGCTTGTCTTTGTTTCAGGTGTACAATATAGCGATTCCCCTCCCCTACCCCACCTGCTGTCAGCTCCGGTTGCAGGCACTGATGTGCCTTGGAGACTCAGGTGCACCTCCCCACCCCTCCTCCCTTCAGCTCCTGTTGCCAGGCACTGGTTTGCGTTGGAGACGGAACCCTCGTAGGGGTTCCAAGCACTTCCTAGTGGCCCAGAAGACACTGGTGATCGGAGACCAAGCCACAAGGCTCTTTGGAGCCAGCTGGGGGCCATCCAAATGCCTCCCCACACAGTTCTGGAGCCGCTGTGGGCTGTCCTGGAGCAGCTGTGGGCTGCTGGGTTGGTGATATCCGAACGTTGGCCACATGTGCCACGAGTCTCTGGGTTTCGCTGGGAGATCCTGGTGTGCACTGCAGTGGTGGTGTTCCTGGGAAAGAGTGCACTCAGCTTCCGAAGAAGAAAGTGGCAGTGTGCCCAGAACGAGGAAGTCTCTGGAAAAGGCATGGAGAAGACCGAACCGGACGCACAAGCCCGTGGAGCTGTCGCATCATCCGAGCCGAAGGCCAGTCCTCTCCCGTTCCAGCTTCTTGCTCTGGCTGCCCTGAATCAAGATGCCGGGTATTGGTCAGTGGGAAACACCACGCAACTGCGGAAGGGAGTTCGGGAAAGGCTGTTGAAGAGCCCTCAGCAGCTGCCTCATGAAAATCCCATCTGTGGAGCAGCCCAGGAAGATGGAGAAGCCCTGGTGAGGAAAACACCAGAAGGCTTCAAGGACAGCCGTGATCTGCAGGCAAGTGCAGACCCGCTGGTTCAGGAGATTGGCAGCTGTGGACAGAGAGTGCAGGACGAGGCAGGGCAGGCAGGCAGGCCAGAGCTTCCTGAAGGAGGAGTGCGGCGGCAGGCCAGCGCTGAGGGCCAGAGCCAACAGCACACCCTCAGCCAGATCCTCCTGAAGGGGATGCATGTGCTAGAGCTGCTTGGAGATCATCTGGAAGGTGGGGGCTCAAGGAGGCAGGTGGAGACTGGCTCCTCCTCCCCTGACCACGTGCCCTCAGGCGGGAGCCCCGTGAACCAATTCAAGCCGTCCAGGGCACTGAAGAAGGCACGTCAGAGGAATGAAGAGCTCCCAAGAAACCCAACAAGCCACCAAGCGGAGCAAGGACCTGTTCACCTTCGGAACACCCTCCTGGACGGTGAGATTCCGAAGTTGCGCCTGAAGCTTGAGGCAGAGCCGAAGCTGTGCGAAGAGCACCTCAGACACCTGGAGAGGAAGATGATGGAGGAGAAGGCACGCTGCCTGCAAGTGAAGAACGAGCTTGCCAAGGTGCGCAGGAAGGCGGATGCTGCCCACTGGCACTTGGGCCTCTATAGGAACATGGCCGCCGACCTGCACCGAGAATGGCAGCAAATCCCCTCCTTGCGTGAGCGGGAGCGCCTCCTGGTGGAGAAGAGGAGTGAGGAGAGCCAGAAGACTGTCCTGTGGGCAGAGAAGGAGTTCCAAAGGCTCCAGGCCCAAAACCATTGCCTCAGGCAGAAGCTGGCCAACTCTGGGCCCAAGGTCCAGCCTGTCTCCGGGGGGCCTCCTGCTCCTGCTCCTGCTGTTCCGGGCACAGCCTCCAAATACCCTCAAGGGCCAAAGGCTCCCCTGAAACCCAGGAAGCCCAAGAAGGGAGCAAGGGTGCACTGGCCAGACTCCAAGTTCTCGGGTCCCCTGCATGTCTGATTCCCTTGCCCAGCAGCCTCCAACACTCACAACCAGAGCACAAAAGCTCCTGTGCTTACCCCTTCAGCCATACCCATGGCTCCTTTGACTTGAGATCCACCCCATCCTTTAGCCTGATGCTCCATATTCCCTGGAGCCGTATGAGTGTGAGAGAATATTTTTCAGTGTTCAGCGTAACACAAATAAAAATAAAAATATCCAATGGCTGAGACTCCTGCTACTGAGAATGGATTTGATTAAGGTATTCTATGCCAAGCAAGGGACGGTTTGAAGTGTCTTGTATCGATCCCTTAATCGTCCCAATAACCCAGTGTGTCATGTCTGACTGAGGTTCAGACAGGGGAAACAACTTGCCCCAAGATCACACAGCTAGTGAATTTCAGAGCTCCCGTTCCAAACCAGGGTTGTCTAATGATCACCTGCTGTGCCAATAACATCTACTACTATGCCTACTACTGTTCTTCTTCTTCTTCTTCTTCTTCTTCTTCTTCTTCTTCTTCTTCTTCTTCTTCTTCTTCTTCTTCTTCGAGACAGAAAGGGTGACGGCGCACAGATACACACACACACACACAAAGGAACGCACACACATGCAGGCGGGGGAGGGGCCGAGTTGGAGAGATTCCTCGACAGGCTTCGGACTCAAGTGCTGAACCAGACGCTGGTCTGGATTTCCCAGATCACGTGATCAGCCCTGAACCGAAATCAGGAGCCAGACACTGAACTGACAGGCACCCTTGGGCAAGGAACTTCTAGGCAAGCTGCTGAAGGATCCCAGAAGGGCTTGGTAAATTGTTCCCCTCGTTCACGTCCTAGGATGTGATGATTCTATGCAAAGATAATAGTGTATATAATATAATCTAACATAATATATAATAATATAAGGATGCAGAGATTATAGTGGTGGCTAGCTGAGGTCAAGTCCCAGCCAAGTAGGGAGGGCAGCCTTTAAGAGTCTCCAACGATTCCCATCTTGGGTACACATCGTTTTGTGTTCCATACTCCACCTCTTGATTCGAGTCAGAACTACTGACTCCCTTGTAAAGGACAGAATGTGGCCAAAGTGATAGGATGTCCCTTCGGAGGTGAGTTTACAAAGAGACTGGTCTCCTCTTGGGCTTGCCCGCCCTCCGTCCCTCCCTCCCGCATCTGTTCCCAGGGAAGCCAGCTGCTCCTTGGGAGCTTTATGCTGGAGAGGCCCATGGGGCAAGGAATGACTGTTTCTTGCTTCCAGCAATGGAGGGCCTCTGGCTGCTCACAGCCAGCTGAGTGAGCTCAAAAGCAGACTTACCCCCAACAAGCCCGCAGATGACTGAAGATCCAGAGGCCCTCTGGACTGCAGCCTTGTGAGAGATCCTGAGCCACAGGGACCTGGCTAGTTGCACCTGGATGGCTGGCCCACAGAAACCATATCAGGTTATGAATGTTGTTTTAGGCCCATTGGTTCGGGGAAAACCTTCAAGAAAGACAGGAGTGGGAAGCCAAATGTTTGGCTTCTGACCCACCCCCCCTCTCCTGGGGTTGAAATTCCAGGGAAATCAAGAGATGGTAGAAACGCCTGAGAGATGAGGGTAAACAATGGAAGAGAGAGGACATCTAGTCTGATCGCCATGGATCTCTCTGAGAGGACATCCTCCCACTTGATCCTCCTGTGTCGAAGGGTGGCAAATGCAGGGGGAGACACCTGGCAGTGTGGTCCAAGTCGGCTGAGAGCACTCGACCCAGCCCCACAGAGCCTCCTAGAAGGCAGAGAAAGAGCCCAGAAGTTCCCTGGGGCCCCTAGTGAAGGCCCCGAGAGAATGAGATGAGTTGAAAGCCTGGGACCTGGTCGTTGGACTTCTAGACTGGAGGGGAGATGGCCTGTGGAAGGGCCACTGCCCGCAACCCCTGTTGGACAAGACCCCTCCTGTCTGCTTTGGGAGACGGGGTGAATATGAGAATGAATTCATGTAGAAGAGATGGTGTTCTAATGCTTGGTTTCAACTTCTTGAAATCCTTTCATCTTCTTGAAATCGTTGACATTCCTTTTCTCCTTGTCCCCAGGACCACCATGAATGGGAAGGGGCCTTCAAAGAAGCAAGATGAGAACATCTCTTACAAGGCTGTCCAGTGTCAATATCCAACCACTGCAGTCACTTCTACCCCTTTGGCAGCCCCACTGCTTCCATCAGGACACAGATCCGTTCCTGTACAGGTTTTTGAGCAAACGTAAGTTTGGATTTCTCTCAGAGAAATGCCAAGAGTGCAATGACTGGGGTCCTAGGGTGGTTGCAAGTCTAGTTTTCAGAGAAACTGTGTGGAGGGTTGGGTCTCTATCCTGTGCACCCGAAAAGCATATTCTACTGCTTGTTCCCTGGAATTTAAATCCAGGCCTTGAAAAAGAAAAGGAACTGTGAACTGTTTTCAAGAGGGAGCTCTATCATCTTTCATTCCCAACAGCGATGCAGGAGCGATCCAGTCGTTCCACATCCTGCCTTGCATTGGGGAGTGGGGTCTCTCTCTCCCTCTCGGGTGCATTTGGTTTGCATCATGCTGATAGGTGTGCAGTGAGAGCTCATTGGAGTTTGAATTTGAATTGCCCCGATGGTAACTTTTTATGGGATTTCCGTCTGTATACTCTTTGGTAAAGGGTTTCGGTCTTTTGCCCATTTTTTTTTTTGTTTTTGTTCTTTTCAGACTGGATGGCTTGCTTCTTTGGGGGTCAACTTTTGAGGTTCTCTCCTTCCGACAGGAGTCCTTTATCAGGTATGTGGTTTGCAACTATTTTCTCCCAGTTTGTAGCTTCCCTTTTGGGTCTTCTTCACAAGGTGCTTCACACATTACAGACTTCCAATTCTGATTGTTGGATCATGTCTAATGAATCAACTCTTCTTGAACGGAACATGATTTGATGTCCAGTCGGAGGATTCTTTACCTAGCTGTCCATTCTGGACATTTTTTTCCCTAGAAGATTTATCATTTTACGTAGAAGGCGGTGATTAATTTTGAGTTAATTTAACAAATTTTTTTTTCTTTTTGAGAGAGTGAGCATGCGCATGAGTGGGGCGTGGGGTGGAGGGAGAAGCGAAAAGAGCGTCCTTAAGCAGACTCCCCAGTGAGCTTGGAGCCTGATTTTGTCCCGGGACCCTGAGAGCATGACAAGAGCCGAAATGAAGAGCTGGCTGCCTCAGCGACTGAGTCACCCAGGCGCCACGAGTTCAGTTTTGTACAGAGGATGAGCCTTCGATTGTGGTCCTCGTCCTCCTCGTCCTCCACCTCCACCTCCTCCTCCTCTCTGCCCCTCCCTCTTCTTCTTCTCCTTCTTCTTCTTTGTCTCTGGAAGTCCACTTGCTCTAGCACCATTTCTTCAAAACGCTGTCACTCCTCCATTGAATTGCTTTTCCCCTTTGTCAGAATCCCATTGACATGTTGGTGGTTGGTCTCTTTCTGGGTTTGATCCTGTTCCACTTATCTATCTTTATACTGTTCCATTTGTCTATTCCTTCACCAACACCACACATTTTGGATTACTATAGCTGTAGATCTTGAAACTGGGTGGAAGGATTCCTTTGGTTTTCTTCTTTAGTTTTATTTTCTCATCTTTTTCTAGGTTCTGACGTGGAGAGCTTATTGTTTTGAGACAGAGAGAGAGAGAGAGAGAGAGAGACAGGGAAGGGGTACAGAGAGAGAGAGAGAGAGAGAGAGAGATTATTAAACAGCCTCCATGCCCAGCACCAGCACAATGCAGGTTCAGTCTCACAACCTCGAGTTTAATCATGACCCGAGTCAAAATCAAGAGTTGGACTAACTGACTGGGCCTCCCAGATGCTCCTCCTCCTTTCTAACATAGGCAGTGATTGCTCTACATGGTGCTGTCCATTGATTGTGCTGTGTCCCACACATTTTCATATGTTGTATGTTCATTTTCCTTCACTTCAATGCATTGAGATTTGATCTTTGATCTTTGATCATCTAGAAGGTCACTTTCTCAGTGTTTGGATATTTGTTAGATTTCTCCTTTGGATACCTAGTTTGCTTTTTAAATATATTTTTTTTAATGTTGAAATTGTACTTCCGAGAAATTGATCGATAGGGTTGTCTTTGTTTCAGGTGTACAATATAGCGATTCCCCTCCCCTACCCCACCTGCTGTCAGCTCCGGTTGCAGGCACTGATGTGCCTTGGAGACTCAGGTGCACCTCCCCCACCCCTCCTCCCTTCAGCTCCTGTTGCCAGGCACTGGTTTGCGTTGGAGACGGAACCCTCGTAGGGGTTCCAAGCACTTCCTAGTGGCCCAGAAGACACTGGTGATCGGAGACCAAGCCACAAGGCTCTTTGGAGCCAGCTGGGGGCCATCCAAATGCCTCCCCACTCAGTTCTGGAGCCGCTGTGGGCTGTCCTGGAGCAGCTGTGGGCTGCTGGGTTGGTGATAGACGAACGTTGGCCACATGTGCCACGAGTCTCTGGGTTTCGCTGGGAGATCCCGGTGTGCACTGCAGTTGTGGTGTTCCTGGGAAAGAGTGCACTCAGCTTCCGAAGAAGAAAGTGGCAGTGTGCCCAGAACGAGGAAGTCTCTGGAAAAGGCATGGAGAAGACCGAACCGGACGCACAAGCCCGTGGAGCTGTCGCATCATCCGAGCCAAAGGCCAGTCCTCTCCCGTTCCAGCTTCTTGCTCTGGCTGCCCTGAATCAAGATGCCGGGTATTGGTCAGTGGGAAACACCACGCAACTGCGGAAGGGAGTTCGGGAAAGGCTGTTGAAGAGCCCTCAGCAGCTGCCTCATGAAAATCCCATCTGTGGAGCAGCCCAGGAAGATGGAGAAGCCCTGGTGAGGAAAACACCAGAAGGCTTCAAGGACAGCCGTGATCTGCAGGCAAGTGCAGACCCGCTGGTTCAGGAGATTGGCAGCTGTGGACAGAGAGTGCAGGACGAGGCAGGGCAGGCAGGCAGGCCAGAGCTTCCTGAAGGAGGAGTGCGGCGGCAGGCCAGCGCTGAGGGCCAGAGCCAACAGCACACCCTCAGCCAGATCCTCCTGAAGGGGATGCATGTGCTAGAGCTGCTTGGAGATCATCTGGAAGGTGGGGGCTCAAGGAGGCAGGTGGAGACTGGCTCCTCCTCCCCTGACCACGTGCCCTCAGGCGGGAGCCCCGTGAACCAATTCAAGCCGTCCAGGGCACTGAAGAAGGCACGTCAGAGGAATGAAGAGCTCCCAAGAAACCCAACAAGCCACCAAGCTGAGCAAGGACCTGTTCACCTTCGGAACACCCTCCTGGACGGTGAGATTCCGAAGTTGCGCCTGAAGCTTGAGGCAGAGCCGAAGCTGTGCGAAGAGCACCTCAGACACCTGGAGAGGAAGATGATGGAGGAGAAGGCACGCTGCCTGCAAGTGAAGAACGAGCTTGCCAAGGTGCGCAGGAAGGCGGATGCTGCCCACTGGCACTTGGGCCTCTATAGGAACATGGCCGCCGACCTGCACCGAGAATGGCAGCAAATCGCCTCCTTGCATGAGCGGGAGCGCCTCCTGGTGGAGAAGAGGAGTGAGGAGAGCCAGAAGGCTGTCCTGTGGGCAGAGAGGGAGTTCCAAAGGCTCCAGGCCCAAAACCATTGCCTCAGGCAGAAGCTGGCCAACTCTGGGCCCAAGGTCCAGCCTGTCTCCGGGGGGCCTCCTGCTCCTGCTCCTGCTGTTCCGGGCACAGCCTCCAAATACCCTCAGGGGCCAAAGGCTCCCCTGAAACCCAGGAAGCCCAAGAAGGGAGCAAGGGTGCACTGGCCAGACTCCAAGTTCTCGGGTTCCCTGCAGGTCTGATTCCCTTGCCCAGCAGCCACCAACACTCACAACCAGAGCACAAAAGCTCCTGTGCTTACCCCTTCAGCCATACCCATGGCTCCTTTGACTTGAGATCCACCCCATCCTTTAGCCTGATGCTCCATATTCCCTGGAGCCCTATGAGTGTGAGAGAATATTTTTCAGTGTTCAGCGTAACACAAATAAAAATAAAAATATCCAATGGCTGAGACTCCTGCTACTGAGAATGGATTTGATTAAGGTATTCTATGCCAAGCAAGGGACGGTTTGAAGTGTCTTGTATCGATCCCTTAATCGTCCCAATAACCCAGTGTGTCATGTCTGACTGAGGTTCAGACAGGGGAAACAACTTGCCCCAAGATCACACAGCTAGTGAATTTCAGAGCTCCCGTTCCAAACCAGGGTTGTCTAATGATCACCTGCTGTGCCAATAACTTCTACTACTATGCCTACTACTGTTCTTCTTCTTCTTCTTCTTCTTCTTCTTCTTCTTCTTCTTCTTCTTCTTCTTCTTCTTCTTCTTCTTCTTCTTCGAGACAGAAAGGGTGACGGCGCACAGATACACACACACACACACAAAGGAACGCACACACATGCAGGCGGGTGAGGGGCCGAGTTGGAGAGATTCCTCGACAGGCTTCGGACTCAAGTGCTGAACCAGACGCTGGTCTGGATTTCCCAGATCACGTGATCAGCCCTGAACCGAAATCAGGAGCCAGACACTGAACTGACAGGCACCCTTGGGTAAGGAACTTCCAGGCAAGCTGCTGAAGGATCCCAGAAGGGCTTGGTAAATTGTTCCCCTCGTTCACGTCCTAGGATGTGATGATTCTATGCAAAGATAATAGTGCATATAATATAATCTAACATAATATATAATAATATAAGGATGCAGAGATTATAGTGGTGGCTAGCTGAGGTCAAGTCCCAGCCAAGTAGGGAGGGCAGCCTTTAAGGGTCTCCAACGATTCCCATCTTGGGTACACATCGTTTTATGTTCCATACTCCACCTCTTGATTCGAGTCAGAACTACTGACTCCCTTGTAAAGGACAGAATGTGGCCAAAGTGATAGGATGTCCCTTCGGAGGTGAGTTTACAAAGAGACTGGTCTCCTCTTGGGCTTGCCCGCCCTCCGTCCCTCCCTCCCGCATCTGTTCCCAGGGAAGCCAGCTGCTCCTTGGGAGCTTTATGCTGGAGAGGCCCATGGGGCAAGGAATGACTGTTTCTTGCTTCCAGCAATGGAGGGCCTCTGGCTGCTCACAGCCAGCTGAGTGAGCTCAAAAGCAGACTTACCCCCAAGAAGCCCGCAGATGACTGAAGATCCAGAGGCCCTCTGGACTGCAGCCTTGTGAGAGATCCTGAGCCACAGGGACCTGGCTAGTTGCACCTGGATGGCTGGCCCACAGAAACCATATCAGGTTATGAATGTTGTTTTAGGCCCATTGGTTCGGGGAAAACCTTCAAGAAAGACAGGAGTGGGAAGCCAAATGTTTGGCTTCTGACCCACCCCCCCTCTCCTGGGGTTGAAATTCCAGGGAAATCAAGAGATGGTAGAAACGCCTGAGAGATGAGGGTAAACAATGGAAGAGAGAGGACATCTATTCTGATCGCCATGGATCTCTCTGAGAGGACATCCTCCCACTTGATCCTCCTGTGTCGAAGGGTGGCAAATGCAGGGGGAGACACCTGGCAGTGTGGTCCAAGTCGGCTGAGAGCACTCGACCCAGCCCCACAGAGCCTCCTAGAAGGCAGAGAAAGAGCCCAGAAGTTCCCTGGGGCCCCTAGTGAAGGCCCCGAGAGAATGAGATGAGTTGAAAGCCTGGGACCTGGTCGTTGGACTTCTAGACTGGAGGGGAGATGGCCTGTGGAAGGGCCACTGCCCGCAACCCCTGTTGGACAAGACCCCTCCTGTCTGCTTTGGGAGACGGGGTGAATATGAGAATGAATTCATGTAGAAGAGATGGTGTTCTAATGCTTGGTTTCAACTTCTTGAAATCCTTTCATCTTCTTGAAATCGTTGACATTCCTTTTCTCCTTGTCCCCAGGACCACCATGAATGGGAAGGGGCCTTCAAAGAAGCAAGATGAGAACATCTCTTACAAGGCTGTCCAGTGTCAATATCCAACCACTGCAGTCACTTCTACCCCTTTGGCAGCCCCACTGCTTCCATCAGGACACAGATCCGTTCCTGTACAGGTTTTTGAGCAAACGTAAGTTTGGATTTCTCTCAGAGAAATGCCAAGAGTGCAATGACTGGGGTCCTAGGGTGGTTGCAAGTCTAGTTTTCAGAGAAACTGTGTGGAGGGTTGGGTCTCTATCCTGTGCACCCGAAAAGCATATTCTACTGCTTGTTCCCTGGAATTTAAATCCAGGCCTTGAAAAAGAAAAGGAACTGTGAACTGTTTTCAAGAGGGAGCTCTATCATCTTTCATTCCCAACAGCGATGCAGGAGCGATCCAGTCGTTCCACATCCTGCCTTGCATTGGGGAGTGGGGTCTCTCTCTCCCTCTCGGGTGCATTTGGTTTGCATCATGCTGATAGGTGTGCAGTGAGAGCTCATTGGAGTTTGAATTTGAATTGCCCCGATGGTAACTTTTTATGGGATTTCCGTCTGTATAATCTTTGGTAAAGGGTTTCGGTCTTTTGCCCATTTTTTTTTTTTGTTTTTGTTCTTTTCAGACTGGATGGCTTGCTTCTTTGGGGGTCAACTTTTGAGGTTCTCTCCTTCCGACAGGAGTCCTTTATCAGGTATGTGGTTTGCACCTATTTTCTCCCAGTTTGTAGCTTCCCTTTTGGGTCTTCTTCACAAGGTGCTTCACACATTACAGACTTCCAATTCTGATTGTTGGATCATGTCTAATGAATCAACTCTTCTTGAACGGAACATGATTTGATGTCCAGTCGGAGGATTCTTTACCTAGCTGTCCATTCTGGACATTTTTTTCCCTAGAAGATTTATCATTTTACGTAGAAGGCGGTGATTAATTTTGAGTTAATTTAACAAATTTTTTTTTCTTTTTGAGAGAGTGAGCATGCGCATGAGTGGGGCGTGGGGTGGAGGGAGAAGCGAAAAGAGCGTCCTTAAGCAGACTCCCCAGTGAGCTTGGAGCCTGATTTTGTCCCGGGACCCTGAGAGCATGACAAGAGCCGAAATGAAGAGCTGGCTGCCTCAGCGACTGAGTCACCCAGGCGCCACGAGTTCAGTTTTGTACAGAGGATGAGCCTTCGATTGTGGTCCTCGTCCTCCTCGTCCTCCACCTCCACCTCCTCCTCCTCTCTGCCCCTCCCTCTTCTTCTTCTCCTTCTTCTTCTTTGTCTCTGGAAGTCCACTTGCTCTAGCACCATTTCTTCAAAATGCTGTCACTCCTCCATTGAATTGCTTTTCCCCTTTGTCAGCATCCCATTGACATGTTGGTGGTTGGTCTCTTTCTGGGTTTGATCCTGTTCCACTTATCTATCTTTATACTGTTCCATTTGTCTATCCCTTCACCAACACCACACATTTTTGATGACTATAGCTGTAGATCTTGAAACTGGGTGGAAGGATTCCTTTGGTTTTCTTCTTTAGTTTTATTTTCTCATCTTTTTCTAGGTTCTGACGTGGAGAGCTTATTGTTTTGAGACAGAGAGAGAGAGAGACAGGGAAGGGGTACAGAGAGAGAGAGAGAGAGAGAGAGAGAGAGATTATTAAACAGCCTCCATGCCCAGCACCAGCACAATGCAGGTTCAGTCTCACAACCTCGAGTTTAATCATGACCCGAGTCAAAATCAAGAGTTGGACTAACTGACTGAGCCTCCCAGATGCTCCTCCTCCTTTCTAACATAGGCAGTGATTGCTCTACATGGTGCTGTCCATTGATTGTGCTGTGTCCCACACATTTTCATATGTTGTATGTTCATTTTCCTTCACTTCAATGCATTGAGATTTGATCTTTGATCTTTGATCATCTAGAAGGTTACTTTCTCAGTGTTTGGATATTTGTTCGATTTCTCCTTTGGATACCTAGTTTGCTTTTTAAATATATTTTTTTTAATGTTGAAATTGTACTTCCGAGAAATTGATCGATAGGGTTGTCTTTGTTTCAGGTGTACAATATAGCGATTCCCCTCCCCTACCCCACCTGCTGTCAGCTCCGGTTGCAGGCACTGATGTGCCTTGGAGACTCAGGTGCACCTCCCCCACCCCTCCTCCCTTCAGCTCCTGTTGCCAGGCACTGGTTTGCCTTGGAGACGGAACCCTCGTAGGGGTTCCAAGCACTTCCTCGTGGCCCAGAAGACACTGGTGATCGGAGACCAAGCCACAAGGCTCTTTGGAGCCAGCTGGGGGCCATCCAAATGCCTCCCCACACAGTTGTGGAGCCGCTGTGGGCTGTCCTGGAGCAGCTGTGGGCTGCTGGGTTGGTGATAGACGAACGTTGGCCACATGTGCCACGAGTCTCTGGGTTTCGCTGGGAGATCCTGGTGTGCACTGCAGTGGCGGTGTTCCTGGGAAAGAGTGCACTCAGCTTCCGAAGAAGAAAGGGGCAGTGTGCCCAGAACGAGGAAGTCTCTGGAAAAGGCATGGAGAAGACCGAACCGGACGCACAAGCCCGTGGAGCTGTCGCATCATCCGAGCCGAAGGCCAGTCCTCTCCCGTTCCAGCATCTTGCTCTGGCTGCCCTGAATCAAGATGCCGGGTATTGGTCAGTGGGAAACACCACGCAACTGCGGAAGGGAGTTCGGGAAAGGCTGTTGAAGAGCCCTCACCAGCTGCCTCCTGAAAATCCCATCTGTGGAGCAGCCCAGGAAGATGGAGAAGCCCTGGTGAGGAAAACACCAGAAGGCTTCAAGGACAGCCGTGATCTGCAGGCAAGTGCAGACCCGCTGGTTCAGGAGATTGGCAGCTGTGGACAGAGAGTGCAGGACGAGGCAGGGCAGGCAGGCAGGCCAGAGCTTCCTGAAGGAGGAGTGCGGCGGCAGGCCAGCGCTGAGGGCCAGAGCCAACAGCACACTCTCAGCCAGATCCTCCTGAAGGGGATGCATGTGCTAGAGCTGCTTGGAGATCATCTGGAAGGTGGGGGCTCAAGGAGGCAGGTGGAGACTGGCTCCTCCTCCCCTGACCACGTGCCCTCAGGCGGGAGCCCCGTGAACCAATTCAAGCCGTCCAGGGCACTGAAGAAGGCACGTCAGAGGAATGAAGAGCTCCCAAGAAACCCAACAAGCCACCAAGCTGAGCAAGGACCTGTTCACCTTCGGAACACCCTCCTGGACGGTGAGATTCCGAAGTTGCGCCTGAAGCTTGAGGCAGAGCTGAAGCTGTGCGAAGAGCACCTCAGACACCTGGAGAGGAAGATGATGGAGGAGAAGGCACGCTGCCTGCAAGTGAAGAACGAGCTTGCCAAGGTGCGCAGGAAGGCGGATGCTGCCCACTGGCACTTGGGCCTCTATAGGAACATGGCCGCCGACCTGCACCGAGAATGGCAGAAAATCTCCTCCTTGCATGAGTGGGAGCGCCTCCTGGTGGAGAAGTGGAGTGAGGAGAGCCAGAAGGCTGTCCTGTGGGCAGAGAGGGAGTTCCAAAGGCTCCAGGCCCAAAACCATTGCCTCAGGCAGAAGCTGGCCAACTCTGGGCCCAAGGTCCAGCCTGTCTCCGGGGGGCCTCCTGCTCCTGCTCCTGCTGTTCCGGGCACAGCCTCCAAATACCCTCAAGGGCCAAAGGCTCCCCTGAAACCCAGGAAGCCCAAGAAGGGAGCAAGGGTGCACTGGCCAGACTCCAAGTTCTCGGGTCCCCTGCAGGTCTGATTCCCTTGCCCAGCAGCCACCAACACTCACAACCAGAGCACAGAAGCTCCTGTGCTTACTCCTTCAGCCATACCCATGGCTCCTTTGACTTGAGATCCACCCCATCCTTTAGCCTGATGCTCCATATTCCCTGGAGCCGTATGAGTGTGAGAGAATATTTTCCAGTGTTAAGCGTAACACAAATAAAAATAAAAATATCCAATGGCTGAGACTACTGCTACTGAGAATGGATTTGATTAAGGGATTCTATGCCAAGCAAGGGACGGTTTGAAGTGTCTTTTATCGATCCCTTAATCGTCCCAATAACCCAGTGTGTCATGTCTGACTGAGGTTCAGACAGGGGAAACAACTTGCCCCAAGATCACACAGCTAGTGAATTTCAGAGCTCCCGTTCCAAACCAGGGTTGTCTAATGATCACCTGCTGTGCCAATAACTTCTACTACTATGCCTACTACTGTTCTTCTTCTTCTTCTTCTTCTTCTTCTTCCTCTTCCTCTTCCTCTTCCTCTTCCTCTTCCTCTTCCTCTTCCTCTTCCTCTTCCTCTTCCTCTTCTTCTTCTTCTTCTTCTTCTTCTTCTTTCTTCGGAGAGACAGAAAGGGTGACGGCGCACAGATACACACACACACACACAAAGGAACGCACACACATGCAGGCGGGTGAGGGGCCGAGTTGGAGAGATTCCTCGACAGGCTTCGGACTCAAGTGCTGAACCAGACGCTGGTCTGGATTTCCCAGATCACGTGATCAGCCCTGAACCGAAATCAGGAGCCAGACACTGAACTGACAGGCACCCTTGGGTAAGGAACTTCCAGGCAAGCTGCTGAAGGATCCCAGAAGGGCTTGGTAAATTGTTCCCCTCGTTCACGTCCTAGGATGTGATGATTCTATGCAAAGATAATAGTGCATATAATATAATCTAACATAATATATAATAATATAAGGATGCAGAGATTATAGTGGTGGCTAGCTGAGGTCAAGTCCCAGCCAAGTAGGGAGGGCAGCCTTTAAGGGTCTCCAACGATTCCCATCTTGGGTACACATCGTTTTATGTTCCATACTCCACCTCTTGATTCGAGTCAGAACTACTGACTCCCTTGTAAAGGACAGAATGTGGCCAAAGTGATAGGATGTCCCTTCGGAGGTGAGTTTACAAAGAGACTGGTCTCCTCTTGGGCTTGCCCGCCCTCCGTCCCTCCCTCCCGCATCTGTTCCCAGGGAAGCCAGCTGCTCCTTGGGAGCTTTATGCTGGAGAGGCCCATGGGGCAAGGAATGACTGTTTCTTGCTTCCAGCAATGGAGGGCCTCTGGCTGCTCACAGCCAGCTGAGTGAGCTCAAAAGCAGACTTACCCCCAAGAAGCCCGCAGATGACTGAAGATCCAGAGGCCCTCTGGACTGCAGCCTTGTGAGAGATCCTGAGCCACAGGGACCTGGCTAGTTGCACCTGGATGGCTGGCCCACAGAAACCATATCAGGTTATGAATGTTGTTTTAGGCCCATTGGTTCGGGGAAAACCTTCAAGAAAGACAGGAGTGGGAAGCCAAATGTTTGGCTTCTGACCCACCCCCCCTCTCCTGGGGTTGAAATTCCAGGGAAATCAAGAGATGGTAGAAACGCCTGAGAGATGAGGGTAAACAATGGAAGAGAGAGGACATCTATTCTGATCGCCATGGATCTCTCTGAGAGGACATCCTCCCACTTGATCCTCCTGTGTCGAAGGGTGGCAAATGCAGGGGGAGACACCTGGCAGTGTGGTCCAAGTCGGCTGAGAGCACTCGACCCAGCCCCACAGAGCCTCCTAGAAGGCAGAGAAAGAGCCCAGAAGTTCCCTGGGGCCCCTAGTGAAGGCCCCGAGAGAATGAGATGAGTTGAAAGCCTGGGACCTGGTCGTTGGACTTCTAGACTGGAGGGGAGATGGCCTGTGGAAGGGCCACTGCCCGCAACCCCTGTTGGACAAGACCCCTCCTGTCTGCTTTGGGAGACGGGGTGAATATGAGAATGAATTCATGTAGAAGAGATGGTGTTCTAATGCTTGGTTTCAACTTCTTGAAATCCTTTCATCTTCTTGAAATCGTTGACATTCCTTTTCTCCTTGTCCCCAGGACCACCATGAATGGGAAGGGGCCTTCAAAGAAGCAAGATGAGAACATCTCTTACAAGGCTGTCCAGTGTCAATATCCAACCACTGCAGTCACTTCTACCCCTTTGGCAGCCCCACTGCTTCCATCAGGACACAGATCCGTTCCTGTACAGGTTTATGAGCAAACGTAAGTTTGGATTTCTCTCAGAGAAATGCCAAGAGTGCAATGACTGGGGTCCTAGGGTGGTTGCAAGTCTAGTTTTCAGAGAAACTGTGTGGAGGGTTGGGTCTCTATCCTGTGCACCCGAAAAGCATATTCTACTGCTTGTTCCCTGGAATTTAAATCCAGGCCTTGAAAAAGAAAAGGAACTGTGAACTGTTTTCAAGAGGGAGCTCTATCATCTTTCATTCCCAACAGCGATGCAGGAGCGATCCAGTCGTTCCACATCCTGCCTTGCATTGGGGAGTGGGGTCTCTCTCTCCCTCTCGGGTGCATTTGGTTTGCATCATGCTGATAGGTGTGCAGTGAGAGCTCATTGGAGTTTGAATTTGAATTGCCCCGATGGTAACTTTTTATGGGATTTCCGTCTGTATACTCTTTGGTAAAGGGTTTCGGTCTTTTGCCCATTTTTTTTTTTTGTTTTTGTTCTTTTCAGACTGGATGGCTTGCTTCTTTGGGGGTCAACTTTTGAGGTTCTCTCCTTCCGACAGGAGTCCTTTATCAGGTATGTGGTTTGCACCTATTTTCTCCCAGTTTGTAGCTTCCCTTTTGGGTCTTCTTCACAAGGTGCTTCACACATTACAGACTTCCAATTCTGATTGTTGGATCATGTCTAATGAATCAACTCTTCTTGAACGGAACATGATTTGATGTCCAGTCGGAGGATTCTTTACCTAGCTGTCCATTCTGGACATTTTTTTCCCTAGAAGATTTATCATTTTACGTAGAAGGCGGTGATTAATTTTGAGTTAATTTAACAAATTTTTTTTTCTTTTTGAGAGAGTGAGCATGCGCATGAGTGGGGCGTGGGGTGGAGGGAGAAGCGAAAAGAGCGTCCTTAAGCAGACTCCCCAGTGAGCTTGGAGCCTGATTTTGTCCCGGGACCCTGAGAGCATGACAAGAGCCGAAATGAAGAGCTGGCTGCCTCAGCGACTGAGTCACCCAGGCGCCACGAGTTCAGTTTTGTACAGAGGATGAGCCTTCGATTGTGGTCCTCGTCCTCCTCGTCCTCCACCTCCACCTCCTCCTCCTCTCTGCCCCTCCCTCTTCTTCTTCTCCTTCTTCTTCTTTGTCTCTGGAAGTCCACTTGCTCTAGCACCATTTCTTCAAAACGCTGTCACTCCTCCATTGAATTGCTTTTCCCCTTTGTCAGAATCCCATTGACATGTTGGTGGTTGGTCTCTTTCTGGGTTTGATCCTGTTCCACTTATCTATCTTTATACTGTTCCATTTGTCTATCCCTTCACCAACACCACACATTTTGGATTACTATAGCTGTAGATCTTGAAACTGGGTGGAAGGATTCCTTTGGTTTTCTTCTTTAGTTTTATTTTCTCATCTTTTTCTAGGTTCTGACGTGGAGAGCTTATTGTTTTGAGACAGAGAGAGAGAGAGAGAGAGAGAGACAGGGAAGGGGTACAGAGAGAGAGAGAGAGAGAGAGAGAGATTATTAAACAGCCTCCATGCCCAGCACCAGCACAATGCAGGTTCAGTCTCACAACCTCGAGTTTAATCATGACCCGAGTCAAAATCAAGAGTTGGACTAACTGACTGGGCCTCCCAGATGCTCCTCCTCCTTTCTAACATAGGCAGTGATTGCTCTACATGGTGCTGTCCATTGATTGTGCTGTGTCCCACACATTTTCATATGTTGTATGTTCATTTTCCTTCACTTCAATGCATTGAGATTTGATCTTTGATCTTTGATCATCTAGAAGGTTACTTTCTCAGTGTTTGGATATTTGTTAGATTTCTCCTTTGGATACCTAGTTTGCTTTTTAAATATATTTTTTTTAATGTTGAAATTGTACTTCCGAGAAATTGATCGATAGGGTTGTCTTTGTTTCAGGTGTACAATATAGCGATTCCCCTCCCCTACCCCACCTGCTGTCAGCTCCGGTTGCAGGCACTGATGTGCCTTGGAGACTCAGGTGCACCTCCCCCACCCCTCCTCCCTTCAGCTCCTGTTGCCAGGCACTGGTTTGCGTTGGAGACGGAACCCTCGTAGGGGTTCCAAGCACTTCCTAGTGGCCCAGAAGACACTGGTGATCGGAGACCAAGCCACAAGGCTCTTTGGAGCCAGCTGGGGGCCATCCAAATGCCTCCCCACTCAGTTCTGGAGCCGCTGTGGGCTGTCCTGGAGCAGCTGTGGGCTGCTGGGTTGGTGATAGACGAACGTTGGCCACATGTGCCACGAGTCTCTGGGTTTCGCTGGGAGATCCCGGTGTGCACTGCAGTGGTGGTGTTCCTGGGAAAGAGTGCACTCAGCTTCCGAAGAAGAAAGTGGCAGTGTGCCCAGAACGAGGAAGTCTCTGGAAAAGGCATGGAGAAGACCGAACCGGACGCACAAGCCCGTGGAGCTGTCGCATCATCCGAGCCAAAGGCCAGTCCTCTCCCGTTCCAGCTTCTTGCTCTGGCTGCCCTGAATCAAGATGCCGGGTATTGGTCAGTGGGAAACACCACGCAACTGCGGAAGGGAGTTCGGGAAAGGCTGTTGAAGAGCCCTCAGCAGCTGCCTCATGAAAATCCCATCTGTGGAGCAGCCCAGGAAGATGGAGAAGCCCTGGTGAGGAAAACACCAGAAGGCTTCAAGGACAGCCGTGATCTGCAGGCAAGTGCAGACCCGCTGGTTCAGGAGATTGGCAGCTGTGGACAGAGAGTGCAGGACGAGGCAGGGCAGGCAGGCAGGCCAGAGCTTCCTGAAGGAGGAGTGCGGCGGCAGGCCAGCGCTGAGGGCCAGAGCCAACAGCACACCCTCAGCCAGATCCTCCTGAAGGGGATGCATGTGCTAGAGCTGCTTGGAGATCATCTGGAAGGTGGGGGTTCAAGGAGGCAGGTGGAGACTGGCTCCTCCTCCCCTGACCACGTGCCCTCAGGCGGGAGCCCCGTGAACCAATTCAAGCCGTCCAGGGCACTGAAGAAGGCACGTCAGAGGAATGAAGAGCTCCCAAGAAACCCAACAAGCCACCAAGCTGAGCAAGGACCTGTTCACCTTCGGAACACCCTCCTGGACGGTGAGATTCCGAAGTTGCGCCTGAAGCTTGAGGCAGAGCCGAAGCTGTGCGAAGAGCACCTCAGACACCTGGAGAGGAAGATAATGGAGGAGAAGGCACGCTGCCTGCAAGTGAAGAACGAGCTTGCCAAGGTGCGCAGGAAGGCGGATGCTGCCCACTGGCACTTGGGCCTCTATAGGAACATGGCCGCCGACCTGCACCGAGAATGGCAGCAAATCGCCTCCTTGCATGAGCGGGAGCGCCTCCTGGTGGAGAAGAGGAGTGAGGAGAGCCAGAAGGCTGTCCTGTGGGCAGAGAGGGAGTTCCAAAGGCTCCAGGCCCAAAACCATTGCCTCAGGCAGAAGCTGGCCAACTCTGGGCCCAAGGTCCAGCCTGTCTCCGGGGGGCCTCCTGCTCCTGCTCCTGCTGTTCCGGGCACAGCCTCCAAATACCCTCAGGGGCCAAAGGCTCCCCTGAAACCCAGGAAGCCCAAGAAGGGAGCAAGGGTGCACTGGCCAGACTCCAAGTTCTCGGGTCCCCTGCAGGTCTGATTCCCTTGCCCAGCAGCCACCAACACTCACAACCAGAGCACAAAAGCTCCTGTGCTTACCCCTTCAGCCATACCCATGGCTCCTTTGACTTGAGATCCACCCCATCCTTTAGCCTGATGCTCCATATTCCCTGGAGCCCTATGAGTGTGAGAGAATATTTTTCAGTGTTCAGCGTAACACAAATAAAAATAAAAATATCCAATGGCTGAGACTCCTGCTACTGAGAATGGATTTGATTAAGGTATTCTATGCCAAGCAAGGGACGGTTTGAAGTGTCTTGTATCGATCCCTTAATCGTCCCAATAACCCAGTGTGTCATGTCTGACTGAGGTTCAGACAGGGGAAACAACTTGCCCCAAGATCACACAGCTAGTGAATTTCAGAGCTCCCGTTCCAAACCAGGGTTGTCTAATGATCACCTGCTGTGCCAATAACTTCTACTACTATGCCTACTACTGTTCTTCTTCTTCTTCTTCTTCTTCTTCTTCTTCTTCTTCTTCTTCTTCTTCTTCTTCTTCTTCTTCTTCTTCGAGACAGAAAGGGTGACGGCGCACAGATACACACACACACACACAAAGGAACGCACACACATGCAGGCGGGTGAGGGGCCGAGTTGGAGAGATTCCTCGACAGGCTTCGGACTCAAGTGCTGAACCAGACGCTGGTCTGGATTTCCCAGATCACGTGATCAGCCCTGAACCGAAATCAGGAGCCAGACACTGAACTGACAGGCACCCTTGGGTAAGGAACTTCCAGGCAAGCTGCTGAAGGATCCCAAAAGGGCTTGGTAAATTGTTCCCCTCGTTCACGTCCTAGGATGTGATGATTCTATGCAAAGATAATAGTGCATATAATATAATCTAACATAATATATAATAATATAAGGATGCAGAGATTATAGTGGTGGCTAGCTGAGGTCAAGTCCCAGCCAAGTAGGGAGGGCAGCCTTTAAGGGTCTCCAACGATTCCCATCTTGGGTACACATCGTTTTATGTTCCATACTCCACCTCTTGATTCGAGTCAGAACTACTGACTCCCTTGTAAAGGACAGAATGTGGCCAAAGTGATAGGATGTCCCTTCGGAGGTGAGTTTACAAAGAGACTGGTCTCCTCTTGGGCTTGCCCGCCCTCCGTCCCTCCCTCCCGCATCTGTTCCCAGGGAAGCCAGCTGCTCCTTGGGAGCTTTATGCTGGAGAGGCCCATGGGGCAAGGAATGACTCTTTCTTGCTTCCAGCAATGGAGGGCCTCTGGCTGCTCACAGCCAGCTGAGTGAGCTCAAAAGCAGACTTACCCCCAACAAGCCCGCAGATGACTGAAGATCCAGAGGCCCTCTGGACTGCAGCCTTGTGAGAGATCCTGAGCCACAGGGACCTGGCTAGTTGCACCTGGATGGCTGGCCCACAGAAACCATATCAGGTTATGAATGTTGTTTTAGGCCCATTGGTTCGGGGAAAACCTTCAAGAAAGACAGGAGTGGGAAGCCAAATGTTTGGCTTCTGACCCACCCCCCCTCTCCTGGGGTTGAAATTCCAGGGAAATCAAGAGATGGTAGAAACGCCTGAGAGATGAGGGTAAACAATGGAAGAGAGAGGACATCTATTCTGATCGCCATGGATCTCTCTGAGAGGACATCCTCCCACTTGATCCTCCTGTGTCGAAGGGTGGCAAATGCAGGGGGAGACACCTGGCAGTGTGGTCCAAGTCGGCTGAGAGCACTCGACCCAGCCCCACAGAGCCTCCTAGAAGGCAGAGAAAGAGCCCAGAAGTTCCCTGGGGCCCCTAGTGAAGGCCCCGAGAGAATGAGATGAGTTGAAAGCCTGGGACCTGGTCGTTGGACTTCTAGACTGGAGGGGAGATGGCCTGTGGAAGGGCCACTGCCCGCAACCCCTGTTGGACAAGACCCCTCCTGTCTGCTTTGGGAGACGGGGTGAATATGAGAATGAATTCATGTAGAAGAGATGGTGTTCTAATGCTTGGTTTCAACTTCTTGAAATCCTTTCATCTTCTTGAAATCGTTGACATTCCTTTTCTCCTTGTCCCCAGGACCACCATGAATGGGAAGGGGCCTTCAAAGAAGCAAGATGAGAACATCTCTTACAAGGCTGTCCAGTGTCAATATCCAACCACTGCAGTCACTTCTACCCCTTTGGCAGCCCCACTGCTTCCATCAGGACACAGATCCGTTCCTGTACAGGTTTTTGAGCAAACGTAAGTTTGGATTTCTCTCAGAGAAATGCCAAGAGTGCAATGACTGGGGTCCTAGGGTGGTTGCAAGTCTAGTTTTCAGAGAAACTGTGTGGAGGGTTGGGTCTCTATCCTGTGCACCCGAAAAGCATATTCTACTGCTTGTTCCCTGGAATTTAAATCCAGGCCTTGAAAAAGAAAAGGAACTGTGAACTGTTTTCAAGAGGGAGCTCTATCATCTTTCATTCCCAACAGCGATGCAGGAGCGATCCAGTCGTTCCACATCCTGCCTTGCATTGGGGAGTGGGGTCTCTCTCTCCCTCTCGGGTGCATTTGGTTTGCATCATGCTGATAGGTGTGCAGTGAGAGCTCATTGGAGTTTGAATTTGAATTGCCCCGATGGTAACTTTTTATGGGATTTCCGTCTGTATAATCTTTGGTAAAGGGTTTCGGTCTTTTGCCCATTTTTTTTTTTTGTTTTTGTTCTTTTCAGACTGGATGGCTTGCTTCTTTGGGGGTCAACTTTTGAGGTTCTCTCCTTCCGACAGGAGTCCTTTATCAGGTATGTGGTTTGCACCTATTTTCTCCCAGTTTGTAGCTTCCCTTTTGGGTCTTCTTCACAAGGTGCTTCACACATTACAGACTTCCAATTCTGATTGTTGGATCATGTCTAATGAATCAACTCTTCTTGAACGGAACATGATTTGATGTCCAGTCGGAGGATTCTTTACCTAGCTGTCCATTCTGGACATTTTTTTCCCTAGAAGATTTATCATTTTACGTAGAAGGCGGTGATTAATTTTGAGTTAATTTAACAAATTTTTTTTTCTTTTTGAGAGAGTGAGCATGCGCATGAGTGGGGCGTGGGGTGGAGGGAGAAGCGAAAAGAGCGTCCTTAAGCAGACTCCCCAGTGAGCTTGGAGCCTGATTTTGTCCCGGGACCCTGAGAGCATGACAAGAGCCGAAATGAAGAGCTGGCTGCCTCAGCGACTGAGTCACCCAGGCGCCACGAGTTCAGTTTTGTACAGAGGATGAGCCTTCGATTGTGGTCCTCGTCCTCCTCGTCCTCCACCTCCACCTCCTCCTCCTCTCTGCCCCTCCCTCTTCTTCTTCTCCTTCTTCTTCTTTGTCTCTGGAAGTCCACTTGCTCTAGCACCATTTCTTCAAAACGCTGTCACTCCTCCATTGAATTGCTTTTCCCCTTTGTCAGAATCCCATTGACATGTTGGTGGTTGGTCTCTTTCTGGGTTTGATCCTGTTCCACTTATCTATCTTTATACTGTTCCATTTGTCTATCCCTTCACCAACACCACACCTTTTTGATGACTATAGCTGTAGATCTTGAAACTGGGTGGAAGGATTCCTTTGGTTTTCTTCTTTAGTTTTATTTTCTCATCTTTTTCTAGGTTCTGACGTGGAGAGCTTATTGTTTTGAGACAGAGAGAGAGAGAGAGAGAGAGAGACAGGGAAGGGGTACAGAGAGAGAGAGAGAGAGAGAGATTATTAAACAGCCTCCATGCCCAGCACCAGCACAATGCAGGTTCAGTCTCACAACCTCGAGTTTAATCATGACCCGAGTCAAAATCAAGAGTTGGACTAACTGACTGAGCCTCCCAGATGCTCCTCCTCCTTTCTAACATGGGCAGTGATTGCTCTACATGGTGCTGTCCATTGATTGTGCTGTGTCCCACACATTTTCATATGTTGTATGTTCATTTTCCTTCACTTCAATGCATTGAGATTTGATCTTTGATCTTTGATCATCTAGAAGGTTACTTTCTCAGTGTTTGGATATTTGTTCGTTTTCTCCTTTGGATACCTAGTTTGCTTTTTAAATATATTTTTTTTAATGTTGAAATTGTACTTCCGAGAAAATGATCGATAGGGTTGTCATTGTTTCAGGTGTACAATATAGCGATTCCCCTCCCCTACCCCACCTGCTGTCAGCTCCGGTTGCAGGCACTGATGTGCCTTGGAGACTCAGGTGCACCTCCCCCACCCCTCCTCCCTTCAGCTCCTGTTGCCAGGCACTGGTTTGCGTTGGAGACGGAACCCTCGTAGGGGTTCCAAGCACTTCCTCGTGGCCCAGAAGACACTGGTGATCGGAGACCAAGCCACAAGGCTCTTTGGAGCCAGCTGGTGGCCATCCAAATGCCTCCCCACACAGTTGTGGAGCCGCTGTGGGCTGTCCTGGAGCAGCTGTGGGCTGCTGGGTTGGTGATAGACGAACGTTGGCCACATGTGCCACGAGTCTCTGGGTTTCGCTGGGAGATCCTGGTGTGCACTGCAGTGGCGGTGTTCCTGGGAAAGAGTGCACTCAGCTTCCGAAGAAGAAAGGGGCAGTGTGCCCAGAACGAGGAAGTCTCTGGAAAAGGCATGGAGAAGACCGAACCGGACGCACAAGCCCGTGGAGCTGTCGCATCATCCGAGCCGAAGGCCAGTCCTCTCCCGTTCCAGCATCTTGCTCTGGCTGCCCTGAATCAAGATGCCGGGTATTGGTCAGTGGGAAACACCACGCAACTGCGGAAGGGAGTTCGGGAAAGGCTGTTGAAGAGCCCTCACCAGCTGCCTCCTGAAAATCCCATCTGTGGAGCAGCCCAGGAAGATGGAGAAGCCCTGGTGAGGAAAACACCAGAAGGCTTCAAGGACAGCCGTGATCTGCAGGCAAGTGCAGACCCGCTGGTTCAGGAGATTGGCAGCTGTGGACAGAGAGTGCAGGACGAGGCAGGGCAGGCAGGCAGGCCAGAGCTTCCTGAAGGAGGAGTGCGGCGGCAGGCCAGCGCTGAGGGCCAGAGCCAACAGCACACCCTCAGCCAGATCCTCCTGAAGGGGATGCATGTGCTAGAGCTGCTTGGAGATCATCTGGAAGGTGGGGGTTCAAGGAGGCAGGTGGAGACTGGCTCCTCCTCCCCTGACCACGTGCCCTCAGGCGGGAGCCCCGTGAACCAATTCAAGCCGTCCAGGGCACTGAAGAAGGCACGTCAGAGGAATGAAGAGCTCCCAAGAAACCCAACAAGCCACCAAGCTGAGCAAGGACCTGTTCACCTTCGGAACACCCTCCTGGACGGTGAGATTCCGAAGTTGCGCCTGAAGCTTGAGGCAGAGCCGAAGCTGTGCGAAGAGCACCTCAGACACCTGGAGAGGAAGATGATGGAGGAGAAGGCACGCTGCCTGCAAGTGAAGAACGAGCTTGCCAAGGTGCGCAGGAAAGCGGATGCTGCCCACTGGCACTTGGGCCTCTATAGGAACATGGCCGCCGACCTGCACCGAGAATGGCAGAAAATCTCCTCCTTGCATGAGTGGGAGCGCCTCCTGGTGGAGAAGTGGAGTGAGGAGAGCCAGAAGGCTGTCCTGTGGGCAGAGAGGGAGTTCCAAAGGCTCCAGGCCCAAAACCATTGCCTCAGGCAGAAGCTGGCCAACTCTGGGCCCAAGGTCCAGCCTGTCTCCGGGGGGCCTCCTGCTCCTGCTCCTGCTGTTCCGGGCACAGCCTCCAAATACCCTCAAGGGCCAAAGGCTCCCCTGAAACCCAGGAAGCCCAAGAAGGGAGCAAGGGTGCACTGGCCAGACTCCAAGTTCTCGGGTCCCCTGCAGGTCTGATTCCCTTGCCCAGCAGCCACCAACACTCACAACCAGAGCACAGAAGCTCCTGTGCTTACTCCTTCAGCCATACCCATGGCTCCTTTGACTTGAGATCCACCCCATCCTTTAGCCTGATGCTCCATATTCCCTGGAGCCGTATGAGTGTGAGAGAATATTTTCCAGTGTTAAGCGTAACACAAATAAAAATAAAAATATCCAATGGCTGAGACTACTGCTACTGAGAATGGATTTGATTAAGGGATTCTATGCCAAGCAAGGGACGGTTTGAAGTGTCTTTTATCGATCCCTTAATCGTCCCAATAACCCAGTGTGTCATGTCTGACTGAGGTTCAGACAGGGGAAACAACTTGCCCCAAGATCACACAGCTAGTGAATTTCAGAGCTCCCGTTCCAAACCAGGGTTGTCTAATGATCACCTGCTGTGCCAATAACTTCTACTACTATGCCTACTACTGTTCTTCTTCTTCTTCTTCTTCTTCTTCTTCTTCTTCTTCTTCTTCTTCTTCCTCTTCCTCTTCCTCTTCCTCTTCCTCTTCCTCTTCCTCTTCCTCTTCCTCTTCCTCTTCTTCTTCTTCTTCTTCTTCTTCTTCTTCTTCTTCTTTCTTCGGAGAGACAGAAAGGGTGACGGCGCACAGATACACACACACACACACAAAGGAACGCACACACATGCAGGCGGGTGAGGGGCCGAGTTGGAGAGATTCCTCGACAGGCTTCGGACTCAAGTGCTGAACCAGACGCTGGTCTGGATTTCCCAGATCACGTGATCAGCCCTGAACCGAAATCAGGAGCCAGACACTGAACTGACAGGCACCCTTGGGTAAGGAACTTCCAGGCAAGCTGCTGAAGGATCCCAGAAGGGCTTGGTAATTTGTTCCCCTCGTTCACGTCCTAGGATGTGATGATTCTATGCAAAGATAATAGTGCATATAATATAATCTAACATAATATATAATAATATAAGGATGCAGAGATTATAGTGGTGGCTAGCTGAGGTCAAGTCCCAGCCAAGTAGGGAGGGCAGCCTTTAAGGGTCTCCAACGATTCCCATCTTGGGTACACATCGTTTTATGTTCCATACTCCACCTCTTGATTCGAGTCAGAACTACTGACTCCCTTGTAAAGGACAGAATGTGGCCAAAGTGATAGGATGTCCCTTCGGAGGTGAGTTTACAAAGAGACTGGTCTCCTCTTGGGCTTGCCCGCCCTCCGTCCCTCCCTCCCGCATCTGTTCCCAGGGAAGCCAGCTGCTCCTTGGGAGCTTTATGCTGGAGAGGCCCATGGGGCAAGGAATGACTGTTTCTTGCTTCCAGCAATGGAGGGCCTCTGGCTGCTCACAGCCAGCTGAGTGAGCTCAAAAGCAGACTTACCCCCAACAAGCCCGCAGATGACTGAAGATCCAGAGGCCCTCTGGACTGCAGCCTTGTGAGAGATCCTGAGCCACAGGGACCTGGCTAGTTGCACCTGGATGGCTGGCCCACAGAAACCATATCAGGTTATGAATGTTGTTTTAGGCCCATTGGTTCGGGGAAAACCTTCAAGAAAGACAGGAGTGGGAAGCCAAATGTTTGGCTTCTGACCCACCCCCCCTCTCCTGGGGTTGAAATTCCAGGGAAATCAAGAGATGGTAGAAACGCCTGAGAGATGAGGGTAAACAATGGAAGAGAGAGGACATCTATTCTGATCGCCATGGATCTCTCTGAGAGGACATCCTCCCACTTGATCCTCCTGTGTCGAAGGGTGGCAAATGCAGGGGGAGACACCTGGCAGTGTGGTCCAAGTCGGCTGAGAGCACTCGACCCAGCCCCACAGAGCCTCCTAGAAGGCAGAGAAAGAGCCCAGAAGTTCCCTGGGGCCCCTAGTGAAGGCCCCGAGAGAATGAGATGAGTTGAAAGCCTGGGACCTGGTCGTTGGACTTCTAGACTGGAGGGGAGATGGCCTGTGGAAGGGCCACTGCCCGCAACCCCTGTTGGACAAGACCCCTCCTGTCTGCTTTGGGAGACGGGGTGAATATGAGAATGAATTCATGTAGAAGAGATGGTGTTCTAATGCTTGGTTTCAACTTCTTGAAATCCTTTCATCTTCTTGAAATCGTTGACATTCCTTTTCTCCTTGTCCCCAGGACCACCATGAATGGGAAGGGGCCTTCAAAGAAGCAAGATGAGAACATCTCTTACAAGGCTGTCCAGTGTCAATATCCAACCACTGCAGTCACTTCTACCCCTTTGGCAGCCCCACTGCTTCCATCAGGACACAGATCCGTTCCTGTACAGGTTTATGAGCAAACGTAAGTTTGGATTTCTCTCAGAGAAATGCCAAGAGTGCAATGACTGGGGTCCTAGGGTGGTTGCAAGTCTAGTTTTCAGAGAAACTGTGTGGAGGGTTGGGTCTCTATCCTGTGCACCCGAAAAGCATATTCTACTGCTTGTTCCCTGGAATTTAAATCCAGGCCTTGAAAAAGAAAAGGAACTGTGAACTGTTTTCAAGAGGGAGCTCTATCATCTTTCATTCCCAACAGCGATGCAGGAGCGATCCAGTCGTTCCACATCCTGCCTTGCATTGGGGAGTGGGGTCTCTCTCTCCCTCTCGGGTGCATTTGGTTTGCATCATGCTGATAGGTGTGCAGTGAGAGCTCATTGGAGTTTGAATTTGAATTGCCCCGATGGTAACTTTTTATGGGATTTCCGTCTGTATAATCTTTGGTAAAGGGTTTCGGTCTTTTGCCCATTTTTTTTTTTTTGCTTTTGTTCTTTTCAGACTGGATGGCTTGCTTCTTTGGGGGTCAACTTTTGAGGTTCTCTCCTTCCGACAGGAGTCCTTTATCAGGTATGTGGTTTGCACCTATTTTCTCCCAGTTTGTAGCTTCCCTTTTGGGTCTTCTTCACAAGGTGCTTCACACATTACAGACTTCCAATTCTGATTGTTGGATCATGTCTAATGAATCAACTCTTCTTGAACGGAACATGATTTGATGTCCAGTCGGAGGATTCTTTACCTAGCTGTCCATTCTGGACATTTTTTTCCCTAGAAGATTTATCATTTTACGTAGAAGGCGGTGATTAATTTTGAGTTAATTTAACAAATTTTTTTTTCTTTTTGAGAGAGTGAGCATGCGCATGAGTGGGGCGTGGGGTGGAGGGAGAAGCGAAAAGAGCGTCCTTAAGCAGACTCCCCAGTGAGCTTGGAGCCTGATTTTGTCCCGGGACCCTGAGAGCATGACAAGAGCCGAAATGAAGAGCTGGCTGCCTCAGCGACTGAGTCACCCAGGCGCCACGAGTTCAGTTTTGTACAGAGGATGAGCCTTCGATTGTGGTCCTCGTCCTCCTCGTCCTCCACCTCCACCTCCTCCTCCTCTCTGCCCCTCCCTCTTCTTCTTCTCCTTCTTCTTCTTTGTCTCTGGAAGTCCACTTGCTCTAGCACCATTTATTCAAAATGCTGTCACTCCTCCATTGAATTGCTTTTCCCCTTTGTCAGCATCCCATTGACATGTTGGTGGTTGGTCTCTTTCTGGGTTTGATCCTGTTCCACTTATCTATCTTTATACTGTTCCATTTGTCTATCCCTTCACCAACACCACACCTTTTTGATGACTATAGCTGTAGATCTTGAAACTGGGTGGAAGGATTCCTTTGGTTTTCTTCTTTAGTTTTATTTTCTCATCTTTTTCTAGGTTCTGACGTGGAGAGCTTATTGTTTTGAGACAGAGAGAGAGAGAGAGAGAGAGAGACAGGGAAGGGGTACAGAGAGAGAGAGAGAGAGAGAGAGAGAGAGAGAGAGATTATTAAACAGCCTCCATGCCCAGCACCAGCACAATGCAGGTTCAGTCTCACAACCTCGAGTTTAATCATGACCCGAGTCAAAATCAAGAGTTGGACTAACTGACTGAGCCTCCCAGATGCTCCTCCTCCTTTCTAACATAGGCAGTGATTGCTCTACATGGTGCTGTCCATTGATTGTGCTGTGTCCCACACATTTTCATATGTTGTATGTTCATTTTCCTTCACTTCAATGCATTGAGATTTGATCTTTGATCTTTGATCATCTAGAAGGTTACTTTCTCAGTGTTTGGATATTTGTTAGATTTCTCCTTTGGATACCTAGTTTGCTTTTTAAATATATTTTTTTTAATGTTGAAATTGTACTTCCGAGAAATTGATCGATAGGGTTGTCTTTGTTTCAGGTGTACAATATAGCGATTCCCCTCCCCTACCCCACCTGCTGTCAGCTCCGGTTGCAGGCACTGATGTGCCTTGGAGACTCAGGTGCACCTCCCCCACCCCTCCTCCCTTCAGCTCCTGTTGCCAGGCACTGGTTTGCGTTGGAGACGGAACCCTCGTAGGGGTTCCAAGCACTTCCTAGTGGCCCAGAAGACACTGGTGATCGGAGACCAAGCCACAAGGCTCTTTGGAGCCAGCTGGGGGCCATCCAAATGCCTCCCCACTCAGTTCTGGAGCCGCTGTGGGCTGTCCTGGAGCAGCTGTGGGCTGCTGGGTTGGTGATAGACGAACGTTGGCCACATGTGCCACGAGTCTCTGGGTTTCGCTGGGAGATCCCGGTGTGCACTGCAGTGGTGGTGTTCCTGGGAAAGAGTGCACTCAGCTTCCGAAGAAGAAAGTGGCAGTGTGCCCAGAACGAGGAAGTCTCTGGAAAAGGCATGGAGAAGACCGAACCGGACGCACAAGCCCGTGGAGCTGTCGCATCATCCGAGCCAAAGGCCAGTCCTCTCCCGTTCCAGCTTCTTGCTCTGGCTGCCCTGAATCAAGATGCCGGGTATTGGTCAGTGGGAAACACCACGCAACTGCGGAAGGGAGTTCGGGAAAGGCTGTTGAAGAGCCCTCAGCAGCTGCCTCATGAAAATCCCATCTGTGGAGCAGCCCAGGAAGATGGAGAAGCCCTGGTGAGGAAAACACCAGAAGGCTTCAAGGACAGCCGTGATCTGCAGGCAAGTGCAGACCCGCTGGTTCAGGAGATTGGCAGCTGTGGACAGAGAGTGCAGGACGAAGCAGGGCAGGCAGGCAGGCCAGAGCTTCCTGAAGGAGGAGTGCGGCGGCAGGCCAGCGCTGAGGGCCAGAGCCAACAGCACACCCTCAGCCAGATCCTCCTGAAGGGGATGCATGTGCTAGAGCTGCTTGGAGATCATCTGGAAGGTGGGGGCTCAAGGAGGCAGGTGGAGACTGGCTCCTCCTCCCCTGACCACGTGCCCTCAGGCGGGAGCCCCGTGAACCAATTCAAGCCGTCCAGGGCACTGAAGAAGGCACGTCAGAGGAATGAAGAGCTCCCAAGAAACCCAACAAGCCACCAAGCTGAGCAAGGACCTGTTCACCTTCGGAACACCCTCCTGGACGGTGAGATTCCGAAGTTGCGCCTGAAGCTTGAGGCAGAGCCGAAGCTGTGCGAAGAGCACCTCAGACACCTGGAGAGGAAGATGATGGAGGAGAAGGCACGCTGCCTGCAAGTGAAGAACGAGCTTGCCAAGGTGCGCAGGAAGGCGGATGCTGCCCACTGGCACTTGGGCCTCTATAGGAACATGGCCGCCGACCTGCACCGAGAATGGCAGCAAATCGCCTCCTTGCATGAGCGGGAGCGCCTCCTGGTGGAGAAGAGGAGTGAGGAGAGCCAGAAGGCTGTCCTGTGGGCAGAGAGGGAGTTCCAAAGGCTCCAGGCCCAAAACCATTGCCTCAGGCAGAAGCTGGCCAACTCTGGGCCCAAGGTCCAGCCTGTCTCCGGGGGGCCTCCTGCTCCTGCTCCTGCTGTTCCGGGCACAGCCTCCAAATACCCTCAGGGGCCAAAGGCTCCCCTGAAACCCAGGAAGCCCAAGAAGGGAGCAAGGGTGCACTGGCCAGACTCCAAGTTCTCGGGTCCCCTGCAGGTCTGATTCCCTTGCCCAGCAGCCACCAACACTCACAACCAGAGCACAAAAGCTCCTGTGCTTACCCCTTCAGCCATACCCATGGCTCCTTTGACTTGAGATCCACCCCATCCTTTAGCCTGATGCTCCATATTCCCTGGAGCCCTATGAGTGTGAGAGAATATTTTTCAGTGTTCAGCGTAACACAAATAAAAATAAAAATATCCAATGGCTGAGACTCCTGCTACTGAGAATGGATTTGATTAAGGTATTCTATGCCAAGCAAGGGACGGTTTGAAGTGTCTTGTATCGATCCCTTAATCGTCCCAATAACCCAGTGTGTCATGTCTGACTGAGGTTCAGACAGGGGAAACAACTTGCCCCAAGATCACACAGCTAGTGAATTTCAGAGCTCCCGTTCCAAACCAGGGTTGTCTAATGATCACCTGCTGTGCCAATAACTTCTACTACTATGCCTACTACTGTTCTTCTTCTTCTTCTTCTTCTTCTTCTTCTTCTTCTTCTTCTTCTTCTTCTTCTTCTTCTTCTTCTTCTTCTTCTTCGAGACAGAAAGGGTGACGGCGCACAGATACACACACACACACACAAAGGAACGCACACACATGCAGGCGGGTGAGGGGCCGAGTTGGAGAGATTCCTCGACAGGCTTCGGACTCAAGTGCTGAACCAGACGCTGGTCTGGATTTCCCAGATCACGTGATCAGCCCTGAACCGAAATCAGGAGCCAGACACTGAACTGACAGGCACCCTTGGGTAAGGAACTTCCAGGCAAGCTGCTGAAGGATCCCAGAAGGGCTTGGTAAATTGTTCCCCTCGTTCACGTCCTAGGATGTGATGATTCTATGCAAAGATAATAGTGCATATAATATAATCTAACATAATATATAATAATATAAGGATGCAGAGATTATAGTGGTGGCTAGCTGAGGTCAAGTCCCAGCCAAGTAGGGAGGGCAGCCTTTAAGGGTCTCCAACGATTCCCATCTTGGGTACACATCGTTTTATGTTCCATACTCCACCTCTTGATTCGAGTCAGAACTACTGACTCCCTTGTAAAGGACAGAATGTGGCCAAAGTGATAGGATGTCCCTTCGGAGGTGAGTTTACAAAGAGACTGGTCTCCTCTTGGGCTTGCCCGCCCTCCGTCCCTCCCTCCCGCATCTGTTCCCAGGGAAGCCAGCTGCTCCTTGGGAGCTTTATGCTGGAGAGGCCCATGGGGCAAGGAATGACTGTTTCTTGCTTCCAGCAATGGAGGGCCTCTGGCTGCTCACAGCCAGCTGAGTGAGCTCAAAAGCAGACTTACCCCCAACAAGCCCGCAGATGACTGAAGATCCAGAGGCCCTCTGGACTGCAGCCTTGTGAGAGATCCTGAGCCACAGGGACCTGGCTAGTTGCACCTGGATGGCTGGCCCACAGAAACCATATCAGGTTATGAATGTTGTTTTAGGCCCATTGGTTCGGGGAAAACCTTCAAGAAAGACAGGAGTGGGAAGCCAAATGTTTGGCTTCTGACCCACCCCCCCTCTCCTGGGGTTGAAATTCCAGGGAAATCAAGAGATGGTAGAAACGCCTGAGAGATGAGGGTAAACAATGGAAGAGAGAGGACATCTATTCTGATCGCCATGGATCTCTCTGAGAGGACATCCTCCCACTTGATCCTCCTGTGTCGAAGGGTGGCAAATGCAGGGGGAGACACCTGGCAGTGTGGTCCAAGTCGGCTGAGAGCACTCGACCCAGCCCCACAGAGCCTCCTAGAAGGCAGAGAAAGAGCCCAGAAGTTCCCTGGGGCCCCTAGTGAAGGCCCCGAGAGAATGAGATGAGTTGAAAGCCTGGGACCTGGTCGTTGGACTTCTAGACTGGAGGGGAGATGGCCTGTGGAAGGGCCACTGCCCGCAACCCCTGTTGGACAAGACCCCTCCTGTCTGCTTTGGGAGACGGGGTGAATATGAGAATGAATTCATGTAGAAGAGATGGTGTTCTAATGCTTGGTTTCAACTTCTTGAAATCCTTTCATCTTCTTGAAATCGTTGACATTCCTTTTCTCCTTGTCCCCAGGACCACCATGAATGGGAAGGGGCCTTCAAAGAAGCAAGATGAGAACATCTCTTACAAGGCTGTCCAGTGTCAATATCCAACCACTGCAGTCACTTCTACCCCTTTGGCAGCCCCACTGCTTCCATCAGGACACAGATCCGTTCCTGTACAGGTTTTTGAGCAAACGTAAGTTTGGATTTCTCTCAGAGAAATGCCAAGAGTGCAATGACTGGGGTCCTAGGGTGGTTGCAAGTCTAGTTTTCAGAGAAACTGTGTGGAGGGTTGGGTCTCTATCCTGTGCACCCGAAAAGCATATTCTACTGCTTGTTCCCTGGAATTTAAATCCAGGCCTTGAAAAAGAAAAGGAACTGTGAACTGTTTTCAAGAGGGAGCTCTATCATCTTTCATTCCCAACAGCGATGCAGGAGCGATCCAGTCGTTCCACATCCTGCCTTGCATTGGGGAGTGGGGTCTCTCTCTCCCTCTCGGGTGCATTTGGTTTGCATCATGCTGATAGGTGTGCAGTGAGAGCTCATTGGAGTTTGAATTTGAATTGCCCCGATGGTAACTTTTTATGGGATTTCCGTCTGTATAATCTTTGGTAAAGGGTTTCGGTCTTTTGCCCATTTTTTTTTTTTTGTTTTTGTTCTTTTCAGACTGGATGGCTTGCTTCTTTGGGGGTCAACTTTTGAGGTTCTCTCCTTCCGACAGGAGTCCTTTATCAGGTATGTGGTTTGCACCTATTTTCTCCCAGTTTGTAGCTTCCCTTTTGGGTCTTCTTCACAAGGTGCTTCACACATTACAGACTTCCAATTCTGATTGTTGGATCATGTCTAATGAATCAACTCTTCTTGAACGGAACATGATTTGATGTCCAGTCGGAGGATTCTTTACCTAGCTGTCCATTCTGGACATTTTTTTCCCTAGAAGATTTATCATTTTACGTAGAAGGCGGTGATTAATTTTGAGTTAATTTAACAAATTTTTTTTTCTTTTTGAGAGAGTGAGCATGCGCATGAGTGGGGCGTGGGGTGGAGGGAGAAGCGAAAAGAGCGTCCTTAAGCAGACTCCCCAGTGAGCTTGGAGCCTGATTTTGTCCCGGGACCCTGAGAGCATGACAAGAGCCGAAATGAAGAGCTGGCTGCCTCAGCGACTGAGTCACCCAGGCGCCACGAGTTCAGTTTTGTACAGAGGATGAGCCTTCGATTGTGGTCCTCGTCCTCCTCGTCCTCCACCTCCACCTCCTCCTCCTCTCTGCCCCTCCCTCTTCTTCTTCTCCTTCTTCTTCTTTGTCTCTGGAAGTCCACTTGCTCTAGCACCATTTCTTCAAAACGCTGTCACTCCTCCATTGAATTACTTTTCCCCTTTGTCAGAATCCCATTGACATGTTGGTGGTTGGTCTCTTTCTGGGTTTGATCCTGTTCCACTTATCTATCTTTATACTGTTCCATTTGTCTATCCCTTCACCAACACCACACATTTTTGATGACTATAGCTGTAGATCTTGAAACTGGGTGGAAGGATTCCTTTGGTTTTCTTCTTTAGTTTTATTTTCTCATCTTTTTCTAGGTTCTGACGTGGAGAGCTTATTGTTTTGAGACAGAGAGAGAGAGAGAGAGAGAGAGAGTGAGAGAGAGACAGGGAAGGGGTACAGAGAGAGAGAGAGAGATAGAGAGAGAGAGAGAGAGATTATTAAACAGCCTCCATGCCCAGCACCAGCACAATGCAGGTTCAGTCTCACAACCTCGAGTTTAATCATGACCCGAGTCAAAATCAAGAGTTGGACTAACTGACTGAGCCTCCCAGATGCTCCTCCTCCTTTCTAACATGGGCAGTGATTGCTCTACATGGTGCTGTCCATTTATTGTGCTGTGTCCCACACATTTTCATATGTTGTATGTTCATTTTCCTTCACTTCAATGCATTGAGATTTGATCTTTGATCTTTGATCATCTAGAAGGTTACTTTCTCAGTGTTTGGATATTTGTTCGTTTTCTCCTTTGGATACCTAGTTTGCTTTTTAAATATATTTTTTTTAATGTTGAAATTGTACTTCCGAGAAAATGATCGATAGGGTTGTCATTGTTTCAGGTGTACAATATAGCGATTCCCCTCCCCTACCCCACCTGCTGTCAGCTCCGGTTGCAGGCACTGATGTGCCTTGGAGACTCAGGTGCACCTCCCCCACCCCTCCTCCCTTCAGCTCCTGTTGCCAGGCACTGGTTTGCGTTGGAGACAGAACCCTCGTAGGGGTTCCAAGCACTTCCTCGTGGCCCAGAAGACACTGGTGATCGGAGACCAAGCCACAAGGCTCTTTGGAGCCAGCTGGTGGCCATCCAAATGCCTCCCCACACAGTTGTGGAGCCGCTGTGGGCTGTCCTGGAGCAGCTGTGGGCTGCTGGGTTGGTGATAGACGAACGTTGGCCACATGTGCCACGAGTCTCTGGGTTTCGCTGGGAGATCCTGGTGTGCACTGCAGTGGTGGTGTTCCTGGGAAAGAGTGCACTCAGCTTCCGAAGAAGAAAGGGGCAGTGTGCCCAGAACGAGGAAGTCTCTGGAAAAGGCATGGAGAAGACCGAACCGGACGCACAAGCCCGTGGAGCTGTCGCATCATCCGAGCCGAAGGCCAGTCCTCTCCCGTTCCAGCATCTTGCTCTGGCTGCCCTGAATCAAGATGCCGGGTATTGGTCAGTGGGAAACACCACGCAACTGCGGAAGGGAGTTCGGGAAAGGCTGTTGAAGAGCCCTCACCAGCTGCCTCCTGAAAATCCCATCTGTGGAGCAGCCCAGGAAGATGGAGAAGCCCTGGTGAGGAAAACACCAGAAGGCTTCAAGGACAGCCGTGATCTGCAGGCAAGTGCAGACCCGCTGGTTCAGGAGATTGGCAGCTGTGGACAGAGAGTGCAGGACGAGGCAGGGCAGGCAGGCAGGCCAGAGCTTCCTGAAGGAGGAGTGCGGCGGCAGGCCAGCGCTGAGGGCCAGAGCCAACAGCACACCCTCAGCCAGATCCTCCTGAAGGGGATGCATGTGCTAGAGCTGCTTGGAGATCATCTGGAAGGTGGGGGCTCAAGGAGGCAGGTGGAGACTGGCTCCTCCTCCCCTGACCACGTGCCCTCAGGCGGGAGCCCCGTGAACCAATTCAAGCCGTCCAGGGCACTGAAGAAGGCACGTCAGAGGAATGAAGAGCTCCCAAGAAACCCAACAAGCCACCAAGCTGAGCAAGGACCTGTTCACCTTCGGAACACCCTCCTGGACGGTGAGATTCCGAAGTTGCGCCTGAAGCTTGAGGCAGAGCCGAAGCTGTGCGAAGAGCACCTCAGACACCTGGAGAGGAAGATGATGGAGGAGAAGGCACGCTGCCTGCAAGTGAAGAACGAGCTTGCCAAGGTGCGCAGGAAGGCGGATGCTGCCCACTGGCACTTGGGCCTCTATAGGAACATGGCCGCCGACCTGCACCGAGAATGGCAGAAAATCTCCTCCTTGCATGAGTGGGAGCGCCTCCTGGTGGAGAAGTGGAGTGAGGAGAGCCAGAAGGCTGTCCTGTGGGCAGAGAGGGAGTTCCAAAGGCTCCAGGCCCAAAACCATTGCCTCAGGCAGAAGCTGGCCAACTCTGGGCCCAAGGTCCAGCCTGTCTCCGGGGGGCCTCCTGCTCCTGCTCCTGCTGTTCCGGGCACAGCCTCCAAATACCCTCAAGGGCCAAAGGCTCCCCTGAAACCCAGGAAGCCCAAGAAGGGAGCAAGGGTGCACTGGCCAGACTCCAAGTTCTCGGGTCCCCTGCAGGTCTGATTCCCTTGCCCAGCAGCCACCAACACTCACAACCAGAGCACAGAAGCTCCTGTGCTTACTCCTTCAGCCATACCCATGGCTCCTTTGACTTGAGATCCACCCCATCCTTTAGCCTGATGCTCCATATTCCCTGGAGCCGTATGAGTGTGAGAGAATATTTTCCAGTGTTAAGCGTAACACAAATAAAAATAAAAATATCCAATGGCTGAGACTCCTGCTACTGAGAATGGATTTGATTAAGGGATTCTATGCCAAGCAAGGGACGGTTTGAAGTGTCTTGTATCGATCCCTTAATCGTCCCAATAACCCAGTGTGTCATGTCTGACTGAGGTTCAGACAGGGGAAACAACTTGCCCCAAGATCACACAGCTAGTGAATTTCAGAGCTCCCGTTCCAAACCAGGGTTGTCTAATGATCACCTGCTGTGCCAATAACTTCTACTACTATGCCTACTACTGTTCTTCTTCTTCTTCTTCTTCTTCTTCTTCTTCTTCTTCTTCTTCTTCTTCTTCTTCGAGACAGAAAGGGTGACGGCGCACAGATACACACACACACACACAAAGGAACGCACACACATGCAGGCGGGTGAGGGGCCGAGTTGGAGAGATTCCTCGACAGGCTTCGGACTCAAGTGCTGAACCAGACGCTGGTCTGGATTTCCCAGATCACGTGATCAGCCCTGAACCGAAATCAGGAGCCAGACACTGAACTGACAGGCACCCTTGGGTAAGGAACTTCCAGGCAAGCTGCTGAAGGATCCCAGAAGGGCTTGGTAAATTGTTCCCCTCGTTCACGTCCTAGGATGTGATGATTCTATGCAAAGATAATAGTGCATATAATATAATCTAACATAATATATAATAATATAAGGATGCAGAGATTATAGTGGTGGCTAGCTGAGGTCAAGTCCCAGCCAAGTAGGGAGGGCAGCCTTTAAGGGTCTCCAACGATTCCCATCTTGGGTACACATCGTTTTATGTTCCATACTCCACCTCTTGATTCGAGTCAGAACTACTGACTCCCTTGTAAAGGACAGAATGTGGCCAAAGTGATAGGATGTCCCTTCGGAGGTGAGTTTACAAAGAGACTGGTCTCCTCTTGGGCTTGCCCGCCCTCCGTCCCTCCCTCCCGCATCTGTTCCCAGGGAAGCCAGCTGCTCCTTGGGAGCTTTATGCTGGAGAGGCCCATGGGGCAAGGAATGACTGTTTCTTGCTTCCAGCAATGGAGGGCCTCTGGCTGCTCACAGCCAGCTGAGTGAGCTCAAAAGCAGACTTACCCCCAACAAGCCCGCAGATGACTGAAGATCCAGAGGCCCTCTGGACTGCAGCCTTGTGAGAGATCCTGAGCCACAGGGACCTGGCTAGTTGCACCTGGATGGCTGGCCCACAGAAACCATATCAGGTTATGAATGTTGTTTTAGGCCCATTGGTTCGGGGAAAACCTTCAAGAAAGACAGGAGTGGGAAGCCAAATGTTTGGCTTCTGACCCACCCCCCCTCTCCTGGGGTTGAAATTCCAGGGAAATCAAGAGATGGTAGAAACGCCTGAGAGATGAGGGTAAACAATGGAAGAGAGAGGACATCTAGTCTGATCGCCATGGATCTCTCTGAGAGGACATCCTCCCACTTGATCCTCCTGTGTCGAAGGGTGGCAAATGCAGGGGGAGACACCTGGCAGTGTGGTCCAAGTCGGCTGAGAGCACTCGACCCAGCCCCACAGAGCCTCCTAGAAGGCAGAGAAAGAGCCCAGAAGTTCCCTGGGGCCCCTAGTGAAGGCCCCGAGAGAATGAGATGAGTTGAAAGCCTGGGACCTGGTCGTTGGACTTCTAGACTGGAGGGGAGATGGCCTGTGGAAGGGCCACTGCCCGCAACCCCTGTTGGACAAGACCCCTCCTGTCTGCTTTGGGAGACGGGGTGAATATGAGAATGAATTCATGTAGAAGAGATGGTGTTCTAATGCTTGGTTTCAACTTCTTGAAATCCTTTCATCTTCTTGAAATCGTTGACATTCCTTTTCTCCTTGTCCCCAGGACCACCATGAATGGGAAGGGGCCTTCAAAGAAGCAAGATGAGAACATCTCTTACAAGGCTGTCCAGTGTCAATATCCAACCACTGCAGTCACTTCTACCCCTTTGGCAGCCCCACTGCTTCCATCAGGACACAGATCCGTTCCTGTACAGGTTTTTGAGCAAACGTAAGTTTGGATTTCTCTCAGAGAAATGCCAAGAGTGCAATGACTGGGGTCCTAGGGTGGTTGCAAGTCTAGTTTTCAGAGAAACTGTGTGGAGGGTTGGGTCTCTATCCTGTGCACCCGAAAAGCATATTCTACTGCTTGTTCCCTGGAATTTAAATCCAGGCCTTGAAAAAGAAAAGGAACTGTGAACTGTTTTCAAGAGGGAGCTCTATCATCTTTCATTCCCAACAGCGATGCAGGAGCGATCCAGTCGTTCCACATCCTGCCTTGCATTGGGGAGTGGGGTCTCTCTCTCCCTCTCGGGTGCATTTGGTTTGCATCATGCTGATAGGTGTGCAGTGAGAGCTCATTGGAGTTTGAATTTGAATTGCCCCGATGGTAACTTTTTATGGGATTTCCGTCTGTATAATCTTTGGTAAAGGGTTTCGGTCTTTTGCCCATTTTTTTTTTTTTGTTTTTGTTCTTTTCAGACTGGATGGCTTGCTTCTTTGGGGGTCAACTTTTGAGGTTCTCTCCTTCCGACAGGAGTCCTTTATCAGGTATGTGGTTTGCACCTATTTTCTCCCAGTTTGTAGCTTCCCTTTTGGGTCTTCTTCACAAGGTGCTTCACACATTACAGACTTCCAATTCTGATTGTTGGATCATGTCTAATGAATCAACTCTTCTTGAACGGAACATGATTTGATGTCCAGTCGGAGGATTCTTTACCTAGCTGTCCATTCTGGACATTTTTTTCCCTAGAAGATTTATCATTTTACGTAGAAGGCGGTGATTAATTTTGAGTTAATTTAACAAATTTTTTTTTCTTTTTGAGAGAGTGAGCATGCGCATGAGTGGGGCGTGGGGTGGAGGGAGAAGCGAAAAGAGCGTCCTTAAGCAGACTCCCCAGTGAGCTTGGAGCCTGATTTTGTCCCGGGACCCTGAGAGCATGACAAGAGCCGAAATGAAGAGCTGGCTGCCTCAGCGACTGAGTCACCCAGGCGCCACGAGTTCAGTTTTGTACAGAGGATGAGCCTTCGATTGTGGTCCTCGTCCTCCTCGTCCTCCACCTCCACCTCCTCCTCCTCTCTGCCCCTCCCTCTTCTTCTTCTCCTTCTTCTTCTTTGTCTCTGGAAGTCCACTTGCTCTAGCACCATTTCTTCAAAACGCTGTCACTCCTCCATTGAATTGCTTTTCCCCTTTGTCAGAATCCCATTGACATGTTGGTGGTTGGTCTCTTTCTGGGTTTGATCCTGTTCCACTTATCTATCTTTATACTGTTCCATTTGTCTATCCCTTCACCAACACCACACATTTTTGATGACTATAGCTGTAGATCTTGAAACTGGGTGGAAGGATTCCTTTGGTTTTCTTCTTTAGTTTTATTTTCTCATCTTTTTCTAGGTTCTGACGTGGAGAGCTTATTGTTTTGAGACAGAGAGAGAGAGAGAGAGAGAGAGAGTGAGAGAGAGACAGGGAAGGGGTACAGAGAGAGAGAGAGAGAGAGAGAGAGAGATTATTAAACAGCCTCCATGCCCAGCACCAGCACAATGCAGGTTCAGTCTCACAACCTCGAGTTTAATCATGACCCGAGTCAAAATCAAGAGTTGGACTAACTGACTGAGCCTCCCAGATGCTCCTCCTCCTTTCTAACATGGGCAGTGATTGCTCTACATGGTGCTGTCCATTGATTGTGCTGTGTCCCACACATTTTCATATGTTGTATGTTCATTTTCCTTCACTTCAATGCATTGAGATTTGATCTTTGATCTTTGATCATCTAGAAGGTTACTTTCTCAGTGTTTGGATATTTGTTCGTTTTCTCCTTTGGATACCTAGTTTGCTTTTTAAATATATTTTTTTTAATGTTGAAATTGTACTTCCGAGAAAATGATCGATAGGGTTGTCATTGTTTCAGGTGTACAATATAGCGATTCCCCTCCCCTACCCCACCTGCTGTCAGCTCCGGTTGCAGGCACTGATGTGCCTTGGAGACTCAGGTGCACCTCCCCCACCCCTCCTCCCTTCAGCTCCTGTTGCCAGGCACTGGTTTGCGTTGGAGACGGAACCCTCGTAGGGGTTCCAAGCACTTCCTCGTGGCCCAGAAGACACTGGTGATCGGAGACCAAGCCACAAGGCTCTTTGGAGCCAGCTGGTGGCCATCCAAATGCCTCCCCACACAGTTGTGGAGCCGCTGTGGGCTGTCCTGGAGCAGCTGTGGGCTGCTGGGTTGGTGATAGACGAACGTTGGCCACATGTGCCACGAGTCTCTGGGTTTCGCTGGGAGATCCTGGTGTGCACTGCAGTGGTGGTGTTCCTGGGAAAGAGTGCACTCAGCTTCCGAAGAAGAAAGGGGCAGTGTGCCCAGAACGAGGAAGTCTCTGGAAAAGGCATGGAGAAGACCGAACCGGACGCACAAGCCCGTGGAGCTGTCGCATCATCCGAGCCGAAGGCCAGTCCTCTCCCGTTCCAGCATCTTGCTCTGGCTGCCCTGAATCAAGATGCCGGGTATTGGTCAGTGGGAAACACCACGCAACTGCGGAAGGGAGTTCGGGAAAGGCTGTTGAAGAGCCCTCACCAGCTGCCTCCTGAAAATCCCATCTGTGGAGCAGCCCAGGAAGATGGAGAAGCCCTGGTGAGGAAAACACCAGAAGGCTTCAAGGACAGCCGTGATCTGCAGGCAAGTGCAGACCCGCTGGTTCAGGAGATTGGCAGCTGTGGACAGAGAGTGCAGGACGAGGCAGGGCAGGCAGGCAGGCCAGAGCTTCCTGAAGGAGGAGTGCGGCGGCAGGCCAGCGCTGAGGGCCAGAGCCAACAGCACACCCTCAGCCAGATCCTCCTGAAGGGGATGCATGTGCTAGAGCTGCTTGGAGATCATCTGGAAGGTGGGGGCTCAAGGAGGCAGGTGGAGACTGGCTCCTCCTCCCCTGACCACGTGCCCTCAGGCGGGAGCCCCGTGAACCAATTCAAGCCGTCCAGGGCACTGAAGAAGGCACGTCAGAGGAATGAAGAGCTCCCAAGAAACCCAACAAGCCACCAAGCTGAGCAAGGACCTGTTCACCTTCGGAACACCCTCCTGGACGGTGAGATTCCGAAGTTGCGCCTGAAGCTTGAGGCAGAGCCGAAGCTGTGCGAAGAGCACCTCAGACACCTGGAGAGGAAGATGATGGAGGAGAAGGCACGCTGCCTGCAAGTGAAGAACGAGCTTGCCAAGGTGCGCAGGAAGGCGGATGCTGCCCACTGGCACTTGGGCCTCTATAGGAACATGGCCGCCGACCTGCACCGAGAATGGCAGAAAATCTCCTCCTTGCATGAGTGGGAGCGCCTCCTGGTGGAGAAGTGGAGTGAGGAGAGCCAGAAGGCTGTCCTGTGGGCAGAGAGGGAGTTCCAAAGGCTCCAGGCCCAAAACCATTGCCTCAGGCAGAAGCTGGCCAACTCTGGGCCCAAGGTCCAGCCTGTCTCCGGGGGGCCTCCTGCTCCTGCTCCTGCTGTTCCGGGCACAGCCTCCAAATACACTCAAGGGCCAAAGGCTCCCCTGAAACCCAGGAAGCCCAAGAAGGGAGCAAGGGTGCACTGGCCAGACTCCAAGTTCTCGGGTCCCCTGCAGGTCTGATTCCCTTGCCCAGCAGCCACCAACACTCACAACCAGAGCACAGAAGCTCCTGTGCTTACTCCTTCAGCCATACCCATGGCTCCTTTGACTTGAGATCCACCCCATCCTTTAGCCTGATGCTCCATATTCCCTGGAGCCGTATGAGTGTGAGAGAATATTTTCCAGTGTTAAGCGTAACACAAATAAAAATAAAAATATCCAATGGCTGAGACTACTGCTACTGAGAATGGATTTGATTAAGGGATTCTATGCCAAGCAAGGGACGGTTTGAAGTGTCTTTTATCGATCCCTTAATCGTCCCAATAACCCAGTGTGTCATGTCTGACTGAGGTTCAGACAGGGGAAACAACTTGCCCCAAGATCACACAGCTAGTGAATTTCAGAGCTCCCGTTCCAAACCAGGGTTGTCTAATGATCACCTGCTGTGCCAATAACTTCTACTACTATGCCTACTACTGTTCTTCTTCTTCTTCTTCTTCTTCTTCTTCTTCTTCTTCTTCTTCTTCTTCTTCTTCTTCGGAGAGACAGAAAGGGTGACGGCGCACACATACACACACACACACAAAGGAATGCACACACATGCAGGCGGGGGAGGGGCCGAGTTAGAGAGATTCCTCGCCAGGCTTGGGACTCAAGTGCTGAACCAGACGCTGGTCTGGATTTCCCAGATCACGTGATCAGCCCTGAACCGAAATCAGGAGCCAGACACTGAACTGACAGGCACCCTTGGGCAAGGAACTTCTAGGCAAGCTGCTGAAGGATCCCAGAAGGGCTTGGTAAAATGTTCCCCTCGTTCACGTCCTAGGATGTGATGATTCTATGCAAAGATAATAGTGCATATAATATAATCTAACATAATATATAATAATATAAGGATGCAGAGATTATAGTGGTGGCTAGCTGTGGTCAAGTCCCAGCCAAGGAGGGAGGGCAGCCTTTAAGGGTCTCCAACGATTCCCATCTTGGGTACACATCGTTTTGTGTTCCATACTCTACCTCTTGATTCGAGTCAGAACTACTGACTCCCTTGTAAAGGACAGAATGTGGCCAAAGTGATAGGATGTCCCTTCGGAGGTGAGTTTACAAAGAGACTGGTCTCCTCTTGGGCTTGCCCGCCCTCCGTCCCTCCCTCCCGCATCTGTTCCCAGGGAAGCCAGCTGCTCCTTGGGAGCTTTATGCTGGAGAGGCCCATGGGGCAAGGAATGACTCTTTCTTGCTTCCAGCAATGGAGGGCCTCTGGCTGCTCACAGCCAGCTGAGTGAGCTCAAAAGCAGACTTACCCCCAACAAGCCCGCAGATGACTGAAGATCCAGAGGTCCTCTGGACTGCAGCCTTGTGAGAGATCCTGAGCCACAGGGACCTGGCTAGTTGCACCTGGATGGCTGGCCCACAGAAACCATATCAGGTTATGAATGTTGTTTTAGGCCCATTGGTTCGGGGAAAACCTTCAAGAAAGACAGGAGTGGGAAGCCAAATGTTTGGCTTCTGACCCACCCCCCCTCTCCTGGGGTTGAAATTCCAGGGAAATCAAGAGATGGTCGAAACGCCTGAGAGATGAGGGTAAACAATGGAAGAGAGAGGACATCTATTCTGATCGCCATGGATCTCTCTGAGAGGACATCCTCCCACTTGATCCTCCTGTGTCGAAGGGTGGCAAATGCAGGGGGAGACACCTGGCAGTGTGGTCCAAGTCGGCTGAGAGCACTCGACCCAGCCCCACAGAGCCTCCTAGAAGGCAGAGAAAGAGCCCAGAAGTTCCCTGGGGCCCCTAGAGAAGGCCCCGAGAGAATGAGATGAGTTGAAAGCCTGGGACCTGGTCGTTGGACTTCTAGGCTGGAGGGGAGATGGCCTGTGGAAGGGCCACTGCCCGCAACCCCTGTTGGACCAGACCCCTCCTGTCTGCTTTGGGAGCCTGGGGGTGAATATGAGAATGAATTCATGTAGAAGAGATGGTGTTCTAATGCTTGGTTTCAACTTCTTGAAATCCTTTCAACTTCTTGAAATCGTTGACATTCCTTTTCTCCTTGTCCCCAGGACCACCATGAATGGGAAGGGGCCTTCAAAGAAGCAAGATGAGAACATCTCTTACAAGGCTGTCCAGTGTCAATATCCAACCACTGCAGTCACTTCTACCCCCTTGGCAGCCCCACTGCTTCCATCAGGACCCAGATCCGTTCCTGTACAGGTTTTTGAGCAAACGTAAGTTTGGATTTCTCTCAGAGAAATGCCAAGAGTGCAATGACTGGGGTCCTAGGGTGGTTGCAAGTCTAGTTTTCAGAGAAACTGTGTGGAGGGTTGGGTCTCTATCCTGTGCACCCGAAAAGCATATTCTACTGCTTGTTCCCTGGAATTTAAATCCAGGCCTTGAAAAAGAAAAGGAACTGTGAACTGTTTTCAAGAGGGAGCTCTATCATCTTTCATTCCCAACAGCGATGCAGGAGCGATCCAGTCGTTCCACATCCTGCCTTGCATTGGGGAGTGGGGTCTCTCTCTCCCTCTCGGGTGCATTTGGTTTGCATCATGCTGATAGGTGTGCAGTGAGAGCTCATTGGAGTTTGAATTTGAATTGCCCCGATGGTAACTTTTTATGGGATTTCCGTCTGTATAATCTTTGGTAAAGGGTTTCGGTCTTTTGCCCATTTTTTTTTTTTTGTTTTTGTTCTTTTCAGACTGGATGGCTTGCTTCTTTGGGGGTCAACTTTTGAGGTTCTCTCCTTCCGACAGGAGTCCTTTATCAGGTATGTGGTTTGCCCCTATTTTCTCCCAGTTTGTAGCTTCCCTTTTGGGTCTTCTTCACAAGGTGCTTCACACATGACAGACTTCCAATTCTGATTGTTGGATCATGTCTAATGAATCAACTCTTCTTGAACGGAACATGATTTGATGTCCAGTCGGAGGATTCTTTACCTAGCTGTCCATTCTGGACATTTTTTTCCCTAGAAGATTTATCATTTTACATAGAAGGCGGTGATTAATTTTGAGTTAATTTAACAAATTTTTTTCTCTTTTTGAGAGAGTGAGCATGCGCATGAGTGGGGCGTGGGGTGGAGGGAGAAGCGAAAAGAGCGTCCTTAAGCAGACTCCCCAGTGAGCTTGGAGCCTGATTTTGTCCCGGGACCCTGAGAGCATGACAAGAGCCGAAATGAAGAGCTGGCTGCCTCAGCGACTGAGTCACCCAGGCGCCACGAGTTCAGTTTTGTACAGAGGATGAGCCTTCGATTGTGGTCCTCGTCCTCCTCGTCCTCCACCTCCACCTCCTCCTCCTCTCTGCCCCTCCCTCTTCTTCTTCTCCTTCTTCTTCTTTGTCTCTGGAAGTCCACTTGCTCTAGCACCATTTCTTCAAAACGCTGTCACTCCTCCATTGAATTGCTTTTCCCCTTTGTCAGAATCCCATTGACATGTTGGTGGTTGGTCTCTTTCTGGGTTTGATCCTGTTCCACTTATCTATCTTTATACTGTTCCATTTGTCTATCCCTTCACCAACACCACACATTTTTGATGACTATAGCTGTAGATCTTGAAACTGGGTGGAAGGATTCCTTTGGTTTTCTTCTTTAGTTTTATTTTCTCATCTTTTTCTAGGTTCTGACGTGGAGAGCTTATTGTTTTGAGACAGAGAGAGAGAGAGAGAGAGAGAGAGAGTGAGAGAGAGACAGGGAAGGGGTACAGAGAGAGAGAGAGAGAGAGAGAGAGAGAGAGAGAGATTATTAAACAGCCTCCATGCCCAGCACCAGCACAATGCAGGTTCAGTCTCACAACCTCGAGTTTAATCATGACCCGAGTCAAAATCAAGAGTTGGACTAACTGACTGAGCCTCCCAGATGCTCCTCCTCCTTTCTAACATGGGCAGTGATTGCTCTACATGGTGCTGTCCATTGATTGTGCTGTGTCCCACACATTTTCATATGTTGTATGTTCATTTTCCTTCACTTCAATGCATTGAGATTTGATCTTTGATCTTTGATCATCTAGAAGGTTACTTTCTCAGTGTTTGGATATTTGTTCGTTTTCTCCTTTGGATACCTAGTTTGCTTTTTAAATATATTTTTTTTAATGTTGAAATTGTACTTCCGAGAAAATGATCGATAGGGTTGTCATTGTTTCAGGTGTACAATATAGCGATTCCCCTCCCCTACCCCACCTGCTGTCAGCTCCGGTTGCAGGCACTGATGTGCCTTGGAGACTCAGGTGCACCTCCCCCACCCCTCCTCCCTTCAGCTCCTGTTGCCAGGCACTGGTTTGCGTTGGAGACGGAACCCTCGTAGGGGTTCCAAGCACTTCCTCGTGGCCCAGAAGACACTGGTGATCGGAGACCAAGCCACAAGGCTCTTTGGAGCCAGCTGGTGGCCATCCAAATGCCTCCCCACACAGTTGTGGAGCCGCTGTGGGCTGTCCTGGAGCAGCTGTGGGCTGCTGGGTTGGTGATAGACGAACGTTGGCCACATGTGCCACGAGTCTCTGGGTTTCGCTGGGAGATCCTGGTGTGCACTGCAGTGGTGGTGTTCCTGGGAAAGAGTGCACTCAGCTTCCGAAGAAGAAAGGGGCAGTGTGCCCAGAACGAGGAAGTCTCTGGAAAAGGCATGGAGAAGACCGAACCGGACGCACAAGCCCGTGGAGCTGTCGCATCATCCGAGCCGAAGGCCAGTCCTCTCCCGTTCCAGCATCTTGCTCTGGCTGCCCTGAATCAAGATGCCGGGTATTGGTCAGTGGGAAACACCACGCAACTGCGGAAGGGAGTTCGGGAAAGGCTGTTGAAGAGCCCTCACCAGCTGCCTCCTGAAAATCCCATCTGTGGAGCAGCCCAGGAAGATGGAGAAGCCCTGGTGAGGAAAACACCAGAAGGCTTCAAGGACAGCCGTGATCTGCAGGCAAGTGCAGACCCGCTGGTTCAGGAGATTGGCAGCTGTGGACAGAGAGTGCAGGACGAGGCAGGGCAGGCAGGCAGGCCAGAGCTTCCTGAAGGAGGAGTGCGGCGGCAGGCCAGCGCTGAGGGCCAGAGCCAACAGCACACCCTCAGCCAGATCCTCCTGAAGGGGATGCATGTGCTAGAGCTGCTTGGAGATCATCTGGAAGGTGGGGGCTCAAGGAGGCAGGTGGAGACTGGCTCCTCCTCCCCTGACCACGTGCCCTCAGGCGGGAGCCCCGTGAACCAATTCAAGCCGTCCAGGGCACTGAAGAAGGCACGTCAGAGGAATGAAGAGCTCCCAAGAAACCCAACAAGCCACCAAGCTGAGCAAGGACCTGTTCACCTTCGGAACACCCTCCTGGACGGTGAGATTCCGAAGTTGCGCCTGAAGCTTGAGGCAGAGCCGAAGCTGTGCGAAGAGCACCTCAGACACCTGGAGAGGAAGATGATGGAGGAGAAGGCACGCTGCCTGCAAGTGAAGAACGAGCTTGCCAAGGTGCGCAGGAAGGCGGATGCTGCCCACTGGCACTTGGGCCTCTATAGGAACATGGCCGCCGACCTGCACCGAGAATGGCAGAAAATCTCCTCCTTGCATGAGTGGGAGCGCCTCCTGGTGGAGAAGTGGAGTGAGGAGAGCCAGAAGGCTGTCCTGTGGGCAGAGAGGGAGTTCCAAAGGCTCCAGGCCCAAAACCATTGCCTCAGGCAGAAGCTGGCCAACTCTGGGCCCAAGGTCCAGCCTGTCTCCGGGGGGCCTCCTGCTCCTGCTCCTGCTGTTCCGGGCACAGCCTCCAAATACCCTCAAGGGCCAAAGGCTCCCCTGAAACCCAGGAAGCCCAAGAAGGGAGCAAGGGTGCACTGGCCAGACTCCAAGTTCTCGGGTCCCCTGCAGGTCTGATTCCCTTGCCCAGCAGCCACCAACACTCACAACCAGAGCACAGAAGCTCCTGTGCTTACTCCTTCAGCCATACCCATGGCTCCTTTGACTTGAGATCCACCCCATCCTTTAGCCTGATGCTCCATATTCCCTGGAGCCGTATGAGTGTGAGAGAATATTTTCCAGTGTTAAGCGTAACACAAATAAAAATAAAAATATCCAATGGCTGAGACTCCTGCTACTGAGAATGGATTTGATTAAGGGATTCTATGCCAAGCAAGGGACGGTTTGAAGTGTCTTGTATCGATCCCTTAATCGTCCCAATAACCCAGTGTGTCATGTCTGACTGAGGTTCAGACAGGGGAAACAACTTGCCCCAAGATCACACAGCTAGTGAATTTCAGAGCTCCCGTTCCAAACCAGGGTTGTCTAATGATCACCTGCTGTGCCAATAACTTCTACTACTATGCCTACTACTGTTCTTCTTCTTCTTCTTCTTCTTCTTCTTCTTCTTCTTCTTCTTCTTCTTCTTCTTCTTCGAGACAGAAAGGGTGACGGCGCACAGATACACACACACACACACAAAGGAACGCACACACATGCAGGCGGGTGAGGGGCCGAGTTGGAGAGATTCCTCGACAGGCTTCGGACTCAAGTGCTGAACCAGACGCTGGTCTGGATTTCCCAGATCACGTGATCAGCCCTGAACCGAAATCAGGAGCCAGACACTGAACTGACAGGCACCCTTGGGTAAGGAACTTCCAGGCAAGCTGCTGAAGGATCCCAGAAGGGCTTGGTAAATTGTTCCCCTCGTTCACGTCCCAGGATGTGATGATTCTATGCAAAGATAATAGTGCATATAATATAATCTAACATAATATATAATAATATAAGGATGCAGAGATTATAGTGGTGGCTAGCTGAGGTCAAGTCCCAGCCAAGTAGGGAGGGCAGCCTTTAAGGGTCTCCAACGATTCCCATCTTGGGTACACATCGTTTTATGTTCCATACTCCACCTCTTGATTCGAGTCAGAACTACTGACTCCCTTGTAAAGGACAGAATGTGGCCAAAGTGATAGGATGTCCCTTCGGAGGTGAGTTTACAAAGAGACTGGTCTCCTCTTGGGCTTGCCCGCCCTCCGTCCCTCCCTCCCGCATCTGTTCCCAGGGAAGCCAGCTGCTCCTTGGGAGCTTTATGCTGGAGAGGCCCATGGGGCAAGGAATGACTCTTTCTTGCTTCCAGCAATGGAGGGCCTCTGGCTGCTCACAGCCAGCTGAGTGAGCTCAAAAGCAGACTTACCCCCAACAAGCCCGCAGATGACTGAAGATCCAGAGGCCCTCTGGACTGCAGCCTTGTGAGAGATCCTGAGCCACAGGGACCTGGCTAGTTGCACCTGGATGGCTGGCCCACAGAAACCATATCAGGTTATGAATGTTGTTTTAGGCCCATTGGTTCGGGGAAAACCTTCAAGAAAGACAGGAGTGGGAAGCCAAATGTTTGGCTTCTGACCCACCCCCCCTCTCCTGGGGTTGAAATTCCAGGGAAATCAAGAGATGGTAGAAACGCCTGAGAGATGAGGGTAAACAATGGAAGAGAGAGGACATCTATTCTGATCGCCATGGATCTCTCTGAGAGGACATCCTCCCACTTGATCCTCCTGTGTCGAAGGGTGGCAAATGCAGGGGGAGACACCTGGCAGTGTGGTCCAAGTCGGCTGAGAGCACTCGACCCAGCCCCACAGAGCCTCCTAGAAGGCAGAGAAAGAGCCCAGAAGTTCCCTGGGGCCCCTAGTGAAGGCCCCGAGAGAATGAGATGAGTTGAAAGCCTGGGACCTGGTCGTTGGACTTCTAGACTGGAGGGGAGATGGCCTGTGGAAGGGCCACTGCCCGCAACCCCTGTTGGACAAGACCCCTCCTGTCTGCTTTGGGAGACGGGGTGAATATGAGAATGAATTCATGTAGAAGAGATGGTGTTCTAATGCTTGGTTTCAACTTCTTGAAATCCTTTCATCTTCTTGAAATCGTTGACATTCCTTTTCTCCTTGTCCCCAGGACCACCATGAATGGGAAGGGGCCTTCAAAGAAGCAAGATGAGAACATCTCTTACAAGGCTGTCCAGTGTCAATATCCAACCACTGCAGTCACTTCTACCCCTTTGGCAGCCCCACTGCTTCCATCAGGACACAGATCCGTTCCTGTACAGGTTTTTGAGCAAACGTAAGTTTGGATTTCTCTCAGAGAAATGCCAAGAGTGCAATGACTGGGGTCCTAGGGTGGTTGCAAGTCTAGTTTTCAGAGAAACTGTGTGGAGGGTTGGGTCTCTATCCTGTGCACCCGAAAAGCATATTCTACTGCTTGTTCCCTGGAATTTAAATCCAGGCCTTGAAAAAGAAAAGGAACTGTGAACTGTTTTCAAGAGGGAGCTCTATCATCTTTCATTCCCAACAGCGATGCAGGAGCGATCCAGTCGTTCCACATCCTGCCTTGCATTGGGGAGTGGGGTCTCTCTCTCCCTCTCGGGTGCATTTGGTTTGCATCATGCTGATAGGTGTGCAGTGAGAGCTCATTGGAGTTTGAATTTGAATTGCCCCGATGGTAACTTTTTATGGGATTTCCGTCTGTATAATCTTTGGTAAAGGGTTTCGGTCTTTTGCCCATTTTTTTTTTTTTGTTTTTGTTCTTTTCAGACTGGATGGCTTGCTTCTTTGGGGGTCAACTTTTGAGGTTCTCTCCTTCCGACAGGAGTCCTTTATCAGGTATGTGGTTTGCACCTATTTTCTCCCAGTTTGTAGCTTCCCTTTTGGGTCTTCTTCACAAGGTGCTTCACACATTACAGACTTCCAATTCTGATTGTTGGATCATGTCTAATGAATCAACTCTTCTTGAACGGAACATGATTTGATGTCCAGTCGGAGGATTCTTTACCTAGCTGTCCATTCTGGACATTTTTTTCCCTAGAAGATTTATCATTTTACGTAGAAGGCGGTGATTAATTTTGAGTTAATTTAACAAATTTTTTTTTCTTTTTGAGAGAGTGAGCATGCGCATGAGTGGGGCGTGGGGTGGAGGGAGAAGCGAAAAGAGCGTCCTTAAGCAGACTCCCCAGTGAGCTTGGAGCCTGATTTTGTCCCGGGACCCTGAGAGCATGACAAGAGCCGAAATGAAGAGCTGGCTGCCTCAGCGACTGAGTCACCCAGGCGCCACGAGTTCAGTTTTGTACAGAGGATGAGCCTTCGATTGTGGTCCTCGTCCTCCTCGTCCTCCACCTCCACCTCCTCCTCCTCTCTGCCCCTCCCTCTTCTTCTTCTCCTTCTTCTTCTTTGTCTCTGGAAGTCCACTTGCTCTAGCACCATTTCTTCAAAACGCTGTCACTCCTCCATTGAATTGCTTTTCCCCTTTGTCAGAATCCCATTGACATGTTGGTGGTTGGTCTCTTTCTGGGTTTGATCCTGTTCCACTTATCTATCTTTATACTGTTCCATTTGTCTATCCCTTCACCAACACCACACATTTTTGATGACTATAGCTGTAGATCTTGAAACTGGGTGGAAGGATTCCTTTGGTTTTCTTCTTTAGTTTTATTTTCTCATCTTTTTCTAGGTTCTGACGTGGAGAGCTTATTGTTTTGAGACAGAGAGAGAGAGAGAGAGAGAGAGAGAGTGAGAGAGAGACAGGGAAGGGGTACAGAGAGAGAGAGAGAGAGAGAGAGAGAGAGATTATTAAACAGCCTCCATGCCCAGCACCAGCACAATGCAGGTTCAGTCTCACAACCTCGAGTTTAATCATGACCCGAGTCAAAATCAAGAGTTGGACTAACTGACTGAGCCTCCCAGATGCTCCTCCTCCTTTCTAACATGGGCAGTGATTGCTCTACATGGTGCTGTCCATTGATTGTGCTGTGTCCCACACATTTTCATATGTTGTATGTTCATTTTCCTTCACTTCAATGCATTGAGATTTGATCTTTGATCTTTGATCATCTAGAAGGTTACTTTCTCAGTGTTTGGATATTTGTTCGTTTTCTCCTTTGGATACCTAGTTTGCTTTTTAAATATATTTTTTTTAATGTTGAAATTGTACTTCCGAGAAAATGATCGATAGGGTTGTCATTGTTTCAGGTGTACAATATAGCGATTCCCCTCCCCTACCCCACCTGCTGTCAGCTCCGGTTGCAGGCACTGATGTGCCTTGGAGACTCAGGTGCACCTCCCCCACCCCTCCTCCCTTCAGCTCCTGTTGCCAGGCACTGGTTTGCGTTGGAGACGGAACCCTCGTAGGGGTTCCAAGCACTTCCTCGTGGCCCAGAAGACACTGGTGATCGGAGACCAAGCCACAAGGCTCTTTGGAGCCAGCTGGTGGCCATCCAAATGCCTCCCCACACAGTTGTGGAGCCGCTGTGGGCTGTCCTGGAGCAGCTGTGGGCTGCTGGGTTGGTGATAGACGAACGTTGGCCACATGTGCCACGAGTCTCTGGGTTTCGCTGGGAGATCCTGGTGTGCACTGCAGTGGTGGTGTTCCTGGGAAAGAGTGCACTCAGCTTCCGAAGAAGAAAGGGGCAGTGTGCCCAGAACGAGGAAGTCTCTGGAAAAGGCATGGAGAAGACCGAACCGGACGCACAAGCCCGTGGAGCTGTCGCATCATCCGAGCCGAAGGCCAGTCCTCTCCCGTTCCAGCATCTTGCTCTGGCTGCCCTGAATCAAGATGCCGGGTATTGGTCAGTGGGAAACACCACGCAACTGCGGAAGGGAGTTCGGGAAAGGCTGTTGAAGAGCCCTCACCAGCTGCCTCCTGAAAATCCCATCTGTGGAGCAGCCCAGGAAGATGGAGAAGCCCTGGTGAGGAAAACACCAGAAGGCTTCAAGGACAGCCGTGATCTGCAGGCAAGTGCAGACCCGCTGGTTCAGGAGATTGGCAGCTGTGGACAGAGAGTGCAGGACGAGGCAGGGCAGGCAGGCAGGCCAGAGCTTCCTGAAGGAGGAGTGCGGCGGCAGGCCAGCGCTGAGGGCCAGAGCCAACAGCACACCCTCAGCCAGATCCTCCTGAAGGGGATGCATGTGCTAGAGCTGCTTGGAGATCATCTGGAAGGTGGGGGCTCAAGGAGGCAGGTGGAGACTGGCTCCTCCTCCCCTGACCACGTGCCCTCAGGCGGGAGCCCCGTGAACCAATTCAAGCCGTCCAGGGCACTGAAGAAGGCACGTCAGAGGAATGAAGAGCTCCCAAGAAACCCAACAAGCCACCAAGCTGAGCAAGGACCTGTTCACCTTCGGAACACCCTCCTGGACGGTGAGATTCCGAAGTTGCGCCTGAAGCTTGAGGCAGAGCCGAAGCTGTGCGAAGAGCACCTCAGACACCTGGAGAGGAAGATGATGGAGGAGAAGGCACGCTGCCTGCAAGTGAAGAACGAGCTTGCCAAGGTGCGCAGGAAGGCGGATGCTGCCCACTGGCACTTGGGCCTCTATAGGAACATGGCCGCCGACCTGCACCGAGAATGGCAGAAAATCTCCTCCTTGCATGAGTGGGAGCGCCTCCTGGTGGAGAAGTGGAGTGAGGAGAGCCAGAAGGCTGTCCTGTGGGCAGAGAGGGAGTTCCAAAGGCTCCAGGCCCAAAACCATTGCCTCAGGCAGAAGCTGGCCAACTCTGGGCCCAAGGTCCAGCCTGTCTCCGGGGGGCCTCCTGCTCCTGCTCCTGCTGTTCCGGGCACAGCCTCCAAATACCCTCAAGGGCCAAAGGCTCCCCTGAAACCCAGGAAGCCCAAGAAGGGAGCAAGGGTGCACTGGCCAGACTCCAAGTTCTCGGGTCCCCTGCAGGTCTGATTCCCTTGCCCAGCAGCCACCAACACTCACAACCAGAGCACAGAAGCTCCTGTGCTTACTCCTTCAGCCATACCCATGGCTCCTTTGACTTGAGATCCACCCCATCCTTTAGCCTGATGCTCCATATTCCCTGGAGCCGTATGAGTGTGAGAGAATATTTTCCAGTGTTAAGCGTAACACAAATAAAAATAAAAATATCCAATGGCTGAGACTCCTGCTACTGAGAATGGATTTGATTAAGGGATTCTATGCCAAGCAAGGGACGGTTTGAAGTGTCTTGTATCGATCCCTTAATCGTCCCAATAACCCAGTGTGTCATGTCTGACTGAGGTTCAGACAGGGGAAACAACTTGCCCCAAGATCACACAGCTAGTGAATTTCAGAGCTCCCGTTCCAAACCAGGGTTGTCTAATGATCACCTGCTGTGCCAATAACTTCTACTACTATGCCTACTACTGTTCTTCTTCTTCTTCTTCTTCTTCTTCTTCTTCTTCTTCTTCTTCTTCTTCTTCTTCTTCTTCTTCTTCTTCTTCTTCTTCGGAGAGACAGAAAGGGTGACGGCGCACAGATACACACACACACACACAAAGGAACGCACACACATGCAGGCGGGTGAGGGGCCGAGTTGGAGAGATTCCTCGACAGGCTTCGGACTCAAGTGCTGAACCAGACGCTGGTCTGGATTTCCCAGATCACGTGATCAGCCCTGAACCGAAATCAGGAGCCAGACACTGAACTGACAGGCACCCTTGGGTAAGGAACTTCCAGGCAAGCTGCTGAAGGATCCCAGAAGGGCTTGGTAAATTGTTCCCCTCGTTCACGTCCCAGGATGTGATGATTCTATGCAAAGATAATAGTGCATATAATATAATCTAACATAATATATAATAATATAAGGATGCAGAGATTATAGTGGTGGCTAGCTGAGGTCAAGTCCCAGCCAAGTAGGGAGGGCAGCCTTTAAGGGTCTCCAACGATTCCCATCTTGGGTACACATCGTTTTATGTTCCATACTCCACCTCTTGATTCGAGTCAGAACTACTGACTCCCTTGTAAAGGACAGAATGTGGCCAAAGTGATAGGATGTCCCTTCGGAGGTGAGTTTACAAAGAGACTGGTCTCCTCTTGGGCTTGCCCGCCCTCCGTCCCTCCCTCCCGCATCTGTTCCCAGGGAAGCCAGCTGCTCCTTGGGAGCTTTATGCTGGAGAGGCCCATGGGGCAAGGAATGACTCTTTCTTGCTTCCAGCAATGGAGGGCCTCTGGCTGCTCACAGCCAGCTGAGTGAGCTCAAAAGCAGACTTACCCCCAACAAGCCCGCAGATGACTGAAGATCCAGAGGCCCTCTGGACTGCAGCCTTGTGAGAGATCCTGAGCCACAGGGACCTGGCTAGTTGCACCTGGATGGCTGGCCCACAGAAACCATATCAGGTTATGAATGTTGTTTTAGGCCCATTGGTTCGGGGAAAACCTTCAAGAAAGACAGGAGTGGGAAGCCAAATGTTTGGCTTCTGACCCACCCCCCCTCTCCTGGGGTTGAAATTCCAGGGAAATCAAGAGATGGTAGAAACGCCTGAGAGATGAGGGTAAACAATGGAAGAGAGAGGACATCTATTCTGATCGCCATGGATCTCTCTGAGAGGACATCCTCCCACTTGATCCTCCTGTGTCGAAGGGTGGCAAATGCAGGGGGAGACACCTGGCAGTGTGGTCCAAGTCGGCTGAGAGCACTCGACCCAGCCCCACAGAGCCTCCTAGAAGGCAGAGAAAGAGCCCAGAAGTTCCCTGGGGCCCCTAGTGAAGGCCCCGAGAGAATGAGATGAGTTGAAAGCCTGGGACCTGGTCGTTGGACTTCTAGACTGGAGGGGAGATGGCCTGTGGAAGGGCCACTGCCCGCAACCCCTGTTGGACAAGACCCCCTCCTGTCTGCTTTGGGAGACGGGGTGAATATGAGAATGAATTCATGTAGAAGAGATGGTGTTCTAATGCTTGGTTTCAACTTCTTGAAATCCTTTCATCTTCTTGAAATCGTTGACATTCCTTTTCTCCTTGTCCCCAGGACCACCATGAATGGGAAGGGGCCTTCAAAGAAGCAAGATGAGAACATCTCTTACAAGGCTGTCCAGTGTCAATATCCAACCACTGCAGTCACTTCTACCCCTTTGGCAGCCCCACTGCTTCCATCAGGACACAGATCCGTTCCTGTACAGGTTTTTGAGCAAACGTAAATTTGGATTTCTCTCAGAGAAATGCCAAGAGTGCAATGACTGGGGTCCTAGGGTGGTTGCAAGTCTAGTTTTCAGAGAAACTGTGTGGAGGGTTGGGTCTCTATCCTGTGCACCCGAAAAGCATATTCTACTGCTTGTTCCCTGGAATTTAAATCCAGGCCTTGAAAAAGAAAAGGAACTGTGAACTGTTTTCAAGAGGGAGCTCTATCATCTTTCATTCCCAACAGCGATGCAGGAGCGATCCAGTCGTTCCACATCCTGCCTTGCATTGGGGAGTGGGGTCTCTCTCTCCCTCTCGGGTGCATTTGGTTTGCATCATGCTGATAGGTGTGCAGTGAGAGCTCATTGGAGTTTGAATTTGAATTGCCCCGATGGTAACTTTTTATGGGATTTCCGTCTGTATAATCTTTGGTAAAGGGTTTCGGTCTTTTGCCCATTTTTTTTTTTTTGTTTTTGTTCTTTTCAGACTGGATGGCTTGCTTCTTTGGGGGTCAACTTTTGAGGTTCTCTCCTTCCGACAGGAGTCCTTTATCAGGTATGTGGTTTGCACCTATTTTCTCCCAGTTTGTAGCTTCCCTTTTGGGTCTTCTTCACAAGGTGCTTCACACATTACAGACTTCCAATTCTGATTGTTGGATCATGTCTAATGAATCAACTCTTCTTGAACGGAACATGATTTGATGTCCAGTCGGAGGATTCTTTACCTAGCTGTCCATTCTGGACATTTTTTTCCCTAGAAGATTTATCATTTTACGTAGAAGGCGGTGATTAATTTTGAGTTAATTTAACAAATTTTTTTTTCTTTTTGAGAGAGTGAGCATGCGCATGAGTGGGGCGTGGGGTGGAGGGAGAAGCGAAAAGAGCGTCCTTAAGCAGACTCCCCAGTGAGCTTGGAGCCTGATTTTGTCCCGGGACCCTGAGAGCATGACAAGAGCCGAAATGAAGAGCTGGCTGCCTCAGCGACTGAGTCACCCAGGCGCCACGAGTTCAGTTTTGTACAGAGGATGAGCCTTCGATTGTGGTCCTCGTCCTCCTCGTCCTCCACCTCCACCTCCTCCTCCTCTCTGCCCCTCCCTCTTCTTCTTCTCCTTCTTCTTCTTTGTCTCTGGAAGTCCACTTGCTCTAGCACCATTTCTTCAAAACGCTGTCACTCCTCCATTGAATTGCTTTTCCCCTTTGTCAGAATCCCATTGACATGTTGGTGGTTGGTCTCTTTCTGGGTTTGATCCTGTTCCACTTATCTATCTTTATACTGTTCCATTTGTCTATCCCTTCACCAACACCACACATTTTTGATGACTATAGCTGTAGATCTTGAAACTGGGTGGAAGGATTCCTTTGGTTTTCTTCTTTAGTTTTATTTTCTCATCTTTTTCTAGGTTCTGACGTGGAGAGCTTATTGTTTTGAGACAGAGAGAGAGAGAGAGAGAGAGAGAGAGTGAGAGAGAGACAGGGAAGGGGTACAGAGAGAGAGAGAGAGAGAGAGAGAGAGAGAGATTATTAAACAGCCTCCATGCCCAGCACCAGCACAATGCAGGTTCAGTCTCACAACCTCGAGTTTAATCATGACCCGAGTCAAAATCAAGAGTTGGACTAACTGACTGAGCCTCCCAGATGCTCCTCCTCCTTTCTAACATGGGCAGTGATTGCTCTACATGGTGCTGTCCATTGATTGTGCTGTGTCCCACACATTTTCATATGTTGTATGTTCATTTTCCTTCACTTCAATGCATTGAGATTTGATCTTTGATCTTTGATCATCTAGAAGGTTACTTTCTCAGTGTTTGGATATTTGTTCGTTTTCTCCTTTGGATACCTAGTTTGCTTTTTAAATATATTTTTTTTAATGTTGAAATTGTACTTCCGAGAAAATGATCGATAGGGTTGTCATTGTTTCAGGTGTACAATATAGCGATTCCCCTCCCCTACCCCACCTGCTGTCAGCTCCGGTTGCAGGCACTGATGTGCCTTGGAGACTCAGGTGCACCTCCCCCACCCCTCCTCCCTTCAGCTCCTGTTGCCAGGCACTGGTTTGCGTTGGAGACGGAACCCTCGTAGGGGTTCCAAGCACTTCCTCGTGGCCCAGAAGACACTGGTGATCGGAGACCAAGCCACAAGGCTCTTTGGAGCCAGCTGGTGGCCATCCAAATGCCTCCCCACACAGTTGTGGAGCCGCTGTGGGCTGTCCTGGAGCAGCTGTGGGCTGCTGGGTTGGTGATAGACGAACGTTGGCCACATGTGCCACGAGTCTCTGGGTTTCGCTGGGAGATCCTGGTGTGCACTGCAGTGGTGGTGTTCCTGGGAAAGAGTGCACTCAGCTTCCGAAGAAGAAAGGGGCAGTGTGCCCAGAACGAGGAAGTCTCTGGAAAAGGCATGGAGAAGACCGAACCGGACGCACAAGCCCGTGGAGCTGTCGCATCATCCGAGCCGAAGGCCAGTCCTCTCCCGTTCCAGCATCTTGCTCTGGCTGCCCTGAATCAAGATGCCGGGTATTGGTCAGTGGGAAACACCACGCAACTGCGGAAGGGAGTTCGGGAAAGGCTGTTGAAGAGCCCTCACCAGCTGCCTCCTGAAAATCCCATCTGTGGAGCAGCCCAGGAAGATGGAGAAGCCCTGGTGAGGAAAACACCAGAAGGCTTCAAGGACAGCCGTGATCTGCAGGCAAGTGCAGACCCGCTGGTTCAGGAGATTGGCAGCTGTGGACAGAGAGTGCAGGACGAGGTAGGGCAGGCAGGCAGGCCAGAGCTTCCTGAAGGAGGAGTGCGGCGGCAGGCCAGCGCTGAGGGCCAGAGCCAACAGCACACCCTCAGCCAGATCCTCCTGAAGGGGATGCATGTGCTAGAGCTGCTTGGAGATCATCTGGAAGGTGGGGGCTCAAGGAGGCAGGTGGAGACTGGCTCCTCCTCCCCTGACCACGTGCCCTCAGGCGGGAGCCCCGTGAACCAATTCAAGCCGTCCAGGGCACTGAAGAAGGCACGTCAGAGGAATGAAGAGCTCCCAAGAAACCCAACAAGCCACCAAGCTGAGCAAGGACCTGTTCACCTTCGGAACACCCTCCTGGACGGTGAGATTCCGAAGTTGCGCCTGAAGCTTGAGGCAGAGCCGAAGCTGTGCGAAGAGCACCTCAGACACCTGGAGAGGAAGATGATGGAGGAGAAGGCACGCTGCCTGCAAGTGAAGAACGAGCTTGCCAAGGTGCGCAGGAAGGCGGATGCTGCCCACTGGCACTTGGGCCTCTATAGGAACATGGCCGCCGACCTGCACCGAGAATGGCAGAAAATCTCCTCCTTGCATGAGTGGGAGCGCCTCCTGGTGGAGAAGTGGAGTGAGGAGAGCCAGAAGGCTGTCCTGTGGGCAGAGAGGGAGTTCCAAAGGCTCCAGGCCCAAAACCATTGCCTCAGGCAGAAGCTGGCCAACTCTGGGCCCAAGGTCCAGCCTGTCTCCGGGGGGCCTCCTGCTCCTGCTCCTGCTGTTCCGGGCACAGCCTCCAAATACCCTCAAGGGCCAAAGGCTCCCCTGAAACCCAGGAAGCCCAAGAAGGGAGCAAGGGTGCACTGGCCAGACTCCAAGTTCTCGGGTCCCCTGCAGGTCTGATTCCCTTGCCCAGCAGCCACCAACACTCACAACCAGAGCACAGAAGCTCCTGTGCTTACTCCTTCAGCCATACCCATGGCTCCTTTGACTTGAGATCCACCCCATCCTTTAGCCTGATGCTCCATATTCCCTGGAGCCGTATGAGTGTGAGAGAATATTTTCCAGTGTTAAGCGTAACACAAATAAAAATAAAAATATCCAATGGCTGAGACTCCTGCTACTGAGAATGGATTTGATTAAGGGATTCTATGCCAAGCAAGGGACGGTTTGAAGTGTCTTGTATCGATCCCTTAATCGTCCCAATAACCCAGTGTGTCATGTCTGACTGAGGTTCAGACAGGGGAAACAACTTGCCCCAAGATCACACAGCTAGTGAATTTCAGAGCTCCCGTTCCAAACCAGGGTTGTCTAATGATCACCTGCTGTGCCAATAACTTCTACTACTATGCCTACTACTGTTCTTCTTCTTCTTCTTCTTCTTCTTCTTCTTCTTCTTCTTCTTCTTCTTCTTCTTCTTCTTCTTCGGAGAGACAGAAAGGGTGACGGCGCACAGATACACACACACACACACAAAGGAACGCACACACATGCAGGCGGGTGAGGGGCCGAGTTGGAGAGATTCCTCGACAGGCTTCGGACTCAAGTGCTGAACCAGACGCTGGTCTGGATTTCCCAGATCACGTGATCAGCCCTGAACCGAAATCAGGAGCCAGACACTGAACTGACAGGCACCCTTGGGTAAGGAACTTCCAGGCAAGCTGCTGAAGGATCCCAGAAGGGCTTGGTAAATTGTTCCCCTCGTTCACGTCCCAGGATGTGATGATTCTATGCAAAGATAATAGTGCATATAATATAATCTAACATAATATATAATAATATAAGGATGCAGAGATTATAGTGGTGGCTAGCTGAGGTCAAGTCCCAGCCAAGTAGGGAGGGCAGCCTTTAAGGGTCTCCAACGATTCCCATCTTGGGTACACATCGTTTTATGTTCCATACTCCACCTCTTGATTCGAGTCAGAACTACTGACTCCCTTGTAAAGGACAGAATGTGGCCAAAGTGATAGGATGTCCCTTCGGAGGTGAGTTTACAAAGAGACTGGTCTCCTCTTGGGCTTGCCCGCCCTCCGTCCCTCCCTCCCGCATCTGTTCCCAGGGAAGCCAGCTGCTCCTTGGGAGCTTTATGCTGGAGAGGCCCATGGGGCAAGGAATGACTCTTTCTTGCTTCCAGCAATGGAGGGCCTCTGGCTGCTCACAGCCAGCTGAGTGAGCTCAAAAGCAGACTTACCCCCAACAAGCCCGCAGATGACTGAAGATCCAGAGGCCCTCTGGACTGCAGCCTTGTGAGAGATCCTGAGCCACAGGGACCTGGCTAGTTGCACCTGGATGGCTGGCCCACAGAAACCATATCAGGTTATGAATGTTGTTTTAGGCCCATTGGTTCGGGGAAAACCTTCAAGAAAGACAGGAGTGGGAAGCCAAATGTTTGGCTTCTGACCCACCCCCCCTCTCCTGGGGTTGAAATTCCAGGGAAATCAAGAGATGGTAGAAACGCCTGAGAGATGAGGGTAAACAATGGAAGAGAGAGGACATCTATTCTGATCGCCATGGATCTCTCTGAGAGGACATCCTCCCACTTGATCCTCCTGTGTCGAAGGGTGGCAAATGCAGGGGGAGACACCTGGCAGTGTGGTCCAAGTCGGCTGAGAGCACTCGACCCAGCCCCACAGAGCCTCCTAGAAGGCAGAGAAAGAGCCCAGAAGTTCCCTGGGGCCCCTAGTGAAGGCCCCGAGAGAATGAGATGAGTTGAAAGCCTGGGACCTGGTCGTTGGACTTCTAGACTGGAGGGGAGATGGCCTGTGGAAGGGCCACTGCCCGCAACCCCTGTTGGACAAGACCCCTCCTGTCTGCTTTGGGAGACGGGGTGAATATGAGAATGAATTCATGTAGAAGAGATGGTGTTCTAATGCTTGGTTTCAACTTCTTGAAATCCTTTCATCTTCTTGAAATCGTTGACATTCCTTTTCTCCTTGTCCCCAGGACCACCATGAATGGGAAGGGGCCTTCAAAGAAGCAAGATGAGAACATCTCTTACAAGGCTGTCCAGTGTCAATATCCAACCACTGCAGTCACTTCTACCCCTTTGGCAGCCCCACTGCTTCCATCAGGACACAGATCCATTCCTGTACAGGTTTTTGAGCAAACGTAAGTTTGGATTTCTCTCAGAGAAATGCCAAGAGTGCAATGACTGGGGTCCTAGGGTGGTTGCAAGTCTAGTTTTCAGAGAAACTGTGTGGAGGGTTGGGTCTCTATCCTGTGCACCCGAAAAGCATATTCTACTGCTTGTTCCCTGGAATTTAAATCCAGGCCTTGAAAAAGAAAAGGAACTGTGAACTGTTTTCAAGAGGGAGCTCTATCATCTTTCATTCCCAACAGCGATGCAGGAGCGATCCAGTCGTTCCACATCCTGCCTTGCATTGGGGAGTGGGGTCTCTCTCTCCCTCTCGGGTGCATTTGGTTTGCATCATGCTGATAGGTGTGCAGTGAGAGCTCATTGGAGTTTGAATTTGAATTGCCCCGATGGTAACTTTTTATGGGATTTCCGTCTGTATAATCTTTGGTAAAGGGTTTCGGTCTTTTGCCCATTTTTTTTTTTTTGTTTTTGTTCTTTTCAGACTGGATGGCTTGCTTCTTTGGGGGTCAACTTTTGAGGTTCTCTCCTTCCGACAGGAGTCCTTTATCAGGTATGTGGTTTGCACCTATTTTCTCCCAGTTTGTAGCTTCCCTTTTGGGTCTTCTTCACAAGGTGCTTCACACATTACAGACTTCCAATTCTGATTGTTGGATCATGTCTAATGAATCAACTCTTCTTGAACGGAACATGATTTGATGTCCAGTCGGAGGATTCTTTACCTAGCTGTCCATTCTGGACATTTTTTTCCCTAGAAGATTTATCATTTTACGTAGAAGGCGGTGATTAATTTTGAGTTAATTTAACAAATTTTTTTTTCTTTTTGAGAGAGTGAGCATGCGCATGAGTGGGGCGTGGGGTGGAGGGAGAAGCGAAAAGAGCGTCCTTAAGCAGACTCCCCAGTGAGCTTGGAGCCTGATTTTGTCCCGGGACCCTGAGAGCATGACAAGAGCCGAAATGAAGAGCTGGCTGCCTCAGCGACTGAGTCACCCAGGCGCCACGAGTTCAGTTTTGTACAGAGGATGAGCCTTCGATTGTGGTCCTCGTCCTCCTCGTCCTCCACCTCCACCTCCTCCTCCTCTCTGCCCCTCCCTCTTCTTCTTCTCCTTCTTCTTCTTTGTCTCTGGAAGTCCACTTGCTCTAGCACCATTTCTTCAAAACGCTGTCACTCCTCCATTGAATTGCTTTTCCCCTTTGTCAGAATCCCATTGACATGTTGGTGGTTGGTCTCTTTCTGGGTTTGATCCTGTTCCACTTATCTATCTTTATACTGTTCCATTTGTCTATCCCTTCACCAACACCACACATTTTTGATGACTATAGCTGTAGATCTTGAAACTGGGTGGAAGGATTCCTTTGGTTTTCTTCTTTAGTTTTATTTTCTCATCTTTTTCTAGGTTCTGACGTGGAGAGCTTATTGTTTTGAGACAGAGAGAGAGAGAGAGAGAGAGAGTGAGAGAGAGACAGGGAAGGGGTACAGAGAGAGAGAGAGAGAGAGAGAGAGAGAGAGATTATTAAACAGCCTCCATGCCCAGCACCAGCACAATGCAGGTTCAGTCTCACAACCTCGAGTTTAATCATGACCCGAGTCAAAATCAAGAGTTGGACTAACTGACTGAGCCTCCCAGATGCTCCTCCTCCTTTCTAACATGGGCAGTGATTGCTCTACATGGTGCTGTCCATTGATTGTGCTGTGTCCCACACATTTTCATATGTTGTATGTTCATTTTCCTTCACTTCAATGCATTGAGATTTGATCTTTGATCTTTGATCATCTAGAAGGTTACTTTCTCAGTGTTTGGATATTTGTTCGTTTTCTCCTTTGGATACCTAGTTTGCTTTTTAAATATATTTTTTTTAATGTTGAAATTGTACTTCCGAGAAAATGATCGATAGGGTTGTCATTGTTTCAGGTGTACAATATAGCGATTCCCCTCCCCTACCCCACCTGCTGTCAGCTCCGGTTGCAGGCACTGATGTGCCTTGGAGACTCAGGTGCACCTCCCCCACCCCTCCTCCCTTCAGCTCCTGTTGCCAGGCACTGGTTTGCGTTGGAGACGGAACCCTCGTAGGGGTTCCAAGCACTTCCTCGTGGCCCAGAAGACACTGGTGATCGGAGACCAAGCCACAAGGCTCTTTGGAGCCAGCTGGTGGCCATCCAAATGCCTCCCCACACAGTTGTGGAGCCGCTGTGGGCTGTCCTGGAGCAGCTGTGGGCTGCTGGGTTGGTGATAGACGAACGTTGGCCACATGTGCCACGAGTCTCTGGGTTTCGCTGGGAGATCCTGGTGTGCACTGCAGTGGTGGTGTTCCTGGGAAAGAGTGCACTCAGCTTCCGAAGAAGAAAGGGGCAGTGTGCCCAGAACGAGGAAGTCTCTGGAAAAGGCATGGAGAAGACCGAACCGGACGCACAAGCCCGTGGAGCTGTCGCATCATCCGAGCCGAAGGCCAGTCCTCTCCCGTTCCAGCATCTTGCTCTGGCTGCCCTGAATCAAGATGCCGGGTATTGGTCAGTGGGAAACACCACGCAACTGCGGAAGGGAGTTCGGGAAAGGCTGTTGAAGAGCCCTCACCAGCTGCCTCCTGAAAATCCCATCTGTGGAGCAGCCCAGGAAGATGGAGAAGCCCTGGTGAGGAAAACACCAGAAGGCTTCAAGGACAGCCGTGATCTGCAGGCAAGTGCAGACCCGCTGGTTCAGGAGATTGGCAGCTGTGGACAGAGAGTGCAGGACGAGGCAGGGCAGGCAGGCAGGCCAGAGCTTCCTGAAGGAGGAGTGCGGCGGCAGGCCAGCGCTGAGGGCCAGAGCCAACAGCACACCCTCAGCCAGATCCTCCTGAAGGGGATGCATGTGCTAGAGCTGCTTGGAGATCATCTGGAAGGTGGGGGCTCAAGGAGGCAGGTGGAGACTGGCTCCTCCTCCCCTGACCACGTGCCCTCAGGCGGGAGCCCCGTGAACCAATTCAAGCCGTCCAGGGCACTGAAGAAGGCACGTCAGAGGAATGAAGAGCTCCCAAGAAACCCAACAAGCCACCAAGCTGAGCAAGGACCTGTTCACCTTCGGAACACCCTCCTGGACGGTGAGATTCCGAAGTTGCGCCTGAAGCTTGAGGCAGAGCCGAAGCTGTGCGAAGAGCACCTCAGACACCTGGAGAGGAAGATGATGGAGGAGAAGGCACGCTGCCTGCAAGTGAAGAACGAGCTTGCCAAGGTGCGCAGGAAGGCGGATGCTGCCCACTGGCACTTGGGCCTCTATAGGAACATGGCCGCCGACCTGCACCGAGAATGGCAGAAAATCTCCTCCTTGCATGAGTGGGAGCGCCTCCTGGTGGAGAAGTGGAGTGAGGAGAGCCAGAAGGCTGTCCTGTGGGCAGAGAGGGAGTTCCAAAGGCTCCAGGCCCAAAACCATTGCCTCAGGCAGAAGCTGGCCAACTCTGGGCCCAAGGTCCAGCCTGTCTCCGGGGGGCCTCCTGCTCCTGCTCCTGCTGTTCCGGGCACAGCCTCCAAATACCCTCAAGGGCCAAAGGCTCCCCTGAAACCCAGGAAGCCCAAGAAGGGAGCAAGGGTGCACTGGCCAGACTCCAAGTTCTCGGGTCCCCTGCAGGTCTGATTCCCTTGCCCAGCAGCCACCAACACTCACAACCAGAGCACAGAAGCTCCTGTGCTTACTCCTTCAGCCATACCCATGGCTCCTTTGACTTGAGATCCACCCCATCCTTTAGCCTGATGCTCCATATTCCCTGGAGCCGTATGAGTGTGAGAGAATATTTTCCAGTGTTAAGCGTAACACAAATAAAAATAAAAATATCCAATGGCTGAGACTCCTGCTACTGAGAATGGATTTGATTAAGGGATTCTATGCCAAGCAAGGGACGGTTTGAAGTGTCTTGTATCGATCCCTTAATCGTCCCAATAACCCAGTGTGTCATGTCTGACTGAGGTTCAGACAGGGGAAACAACTTGCCCCAAGATCACACAGCTAGTGAATTTCAGAGCTCCCGTTCCAAACCAGGGTTGTCTAATGATCACCTGCTGTGCCAATAACTTCTACTACTATGCCTACTACTGTTCTTCTTCTTCTTCTTCTTCTTCTTCTTCTTCTTCTTCTTCTTCTTCTTCTTCTTCTTCTTCTTCTTCGGAGAGACAGAAAGGGTGACGGCGCACAGATACACACACACACACACAAAGGAACGCACACACATGCAGGCGGGTGAGGGGCCGAGTTGGAGAGATTCCTCGACAGGCTTCGGACTCAAGTGCTGAACCAGACGCTGGTCTGGATTTCCCAGATCACGTGATCAGCCCTGAACCGAAATCAGGAGCCAGACACTGAACTGACAGGCACCCTTGGGTAAGGAACTTCCAGGCAAGCTGCTGAAGGATCCCAGAAGGGCTTGGTAAATTGTTCCCCTCGTTCACGTCCCAGGATGTGATGATTCTATGCAAAGATAATAGTGCATATAATATAATCTAACATAATATATAATAATATAAGGATGCAGAGATTATAGTGGTGGCTAGCTGAGGTCAAGTCCCAGCCAAGTAGGGAGGGCAGCCTTTAAGGGTCTCCAACGATTCCCATCTTGGGTACACATCGTTTTATGTTCCATACTCCACCTCTTGATTCGAGTCAGAACTACTGACTCCCTTGTAAAGGACAGAATGTGGCCAAAGTGATAGGATGTCCCTTCGGAGGTGAGTTTACAAAGAGACTGGTCTCCTCTTGGGCTTGCCCGCCCTCCGTCCCTCCCTCCCGCATCTGTTCCCAGGGAAGCCAGCTGCTCCTTGGGAGCTTTATGCTGGAGAGGCCCATGGGGCAAGGAATGACTGTTTCTTGCTTCCAGCAATGGAGGGCCTCTGGCTGCTCACAGCCAGCTGAGTGAGCTCAAAAGCAGACTTACCCCCAACAAGCCCGCAGATGACTGAAGATCCAGAGGCCCTCTGGACTGCAGCCTTGTGAGAGATCCTGAGCCACAGGGACCTGGCTAGTTGCACCTGGATGGCTGGCCCACAGAAACCATATCAGGTTATGAATGTTGTTTTAGGCCCATTGGTTCGGGGAAAACCTTCAAGAAAGACAGGAGTGGGAAGCCAAATGTTTGGCTTCTGACCCACCCCCCCTCTCCTGGGGTTGAAATTCCAGGGAAATCAAGAGATGGTAGAAACGCCTGAGAGATGAGGGTAAACAATGGAAGAGAGAGGACATCTATTCTGATCGCCATGGATCTCTCTGAGAGGACATCCTCCCACTTGATCCTCCTGTGTCGAAGGGTGGCAAATGCAGGGGGAGACACCTGGCAGTGTGGTCCAAGTCGGCTGAGAGCACTCGACCCAGCCCCACAGAGCCTCCTAGAAGGCAGAGAAAGAGCCCAGAAGTTCCCTGGGGCCCCTAGTGAAGGCCCCGAGAGAATGAGATGAGTTGAAAGCCTGGGACCTGGTCGTTGGACTTCTAGACTGGAGGGGAGATGGCCTGTGGAAGGGCCACTGCCCGCAACCCCTGTTGGACAAGACCCCTCCTGTCTGCTTTGGGAGACGGGGTGAATATGAGAATGAATTCATGTAGAAGAGATGGTGTTCTAATGCTTGGTTTCAACTTCTTGAAATCCTTTCATCTTCTTGAAATCGTTGACATTCCTTTTCTCCTTGTCCCCAGGACCACCATGAATGGGAAGGGGCCTTCAAAGAAGCAAGATGAGAACATCTCTTACAAGGCTGTCCAGTGTCAATATCCAACCACTGCAGTCACTTCTACCCCTTTGGCAGCCCCACTGCTTCCATCAGGACACAGATCCGTTCCTGTACAGGTTTTTGAGCAAACGTAAGTTTGGATTTCTCTCAGAGAAATGCCAAGAGTGCAATGACTGGGGTCCTAGGGTGGTTGCAAGTCTAGTTTTCAGAGAAACTGTGTGGAGGGTTGGGTCTCTATCCTGTGCACCCGAAAAGCATATTCTACTGCTTGTTCCCTGGAATTTAAATCCAGGCCTTGAAAAAGAAAAGGAACTGTGAACTGTTTTCAAGAGGGAGCTCTATCATCTTTCATTCCCAACAGCGATGCAGGAGCGATCCAGTCGTTCCACATCCTGCCTTGCATTGGGGAGTGGGGTCTCTCTCTCCCTCTCGGGTGCATTTGGTTTGCATCATGCTGATAGGTGTGCAGTGAGAGCTCATTGGAGTTTGAATTTGAATTGCCCCGATGGTAACTTTTTATGGGATTTCCGTCTGTATAATCTTTGGTAAAGGGTTTCGGTCTTTTGCCCATTTTTTTTTTTTTTTGTTTTTGTTCTTTTCAGACTGGATGGCTTGCTTCTTTGGGGGTCAACTTTTGAGGTTCTCTCCTTCCGACAGGAGTCCTTTATCAGGTATGTGGTTTGCACCTATTTTCTCCCAGTTTGTAGCTTCCCTTTTGGGTCTTCTTCACAAGGTGCTTCACACATTACAGACTTCCAATTCTGATTGTTGGATCATGTCTAATGAATCAACTCTTCTTGAACGGAACATGATTTGATGTCCAGTCGGAGGATTCTTTACCTAGCTGTCCATTCTGGACATTTTTTTCCCTAGAAGATTTATCATTTTACGTAGAAGGCGGTGATTAATTTTGAGTTAATTTAACAAATTTTTTTTTCTTTTTGAGAGAGTGAGCATGCGCATGAGTGGGGCGTGGGGTGGAGGGAGAAGCGAAAAGAGCGTCCTTAAGCAGACTCCCCAGTGAGCTTGGAGCCTGATTTTGTCCCGGGACCCTGAGAGCATGACAAGAGCCGAAATGAAGAGCTGGCTGCCTCAGCGACTGAGTCACCCAGGCGCCACGAGTTCAGTTTTGTACAGAGGATGAGCCTTCGATTGTGGTCCTCGTCCTCCTCGTCCTCCACCTCCACCTCCTCCTCCTCTCTGCCCCTCCCTCTTCTTCTTCTCCTTCTTCTTCTTTGTCTCTGGAAGTCCACTTGCTCTAGCACCATTTCTTCAAAACGCTGTCACTCCTCCATTGAATTGCTTTTCCCCTTTGTCAGAATCCCATTGACATGTTGGTGGTTGGTCTCTTTCTGGGTTTGATCCTGTTCCACTTATCTATCTTTATACTGTTCCATTTGTCTATCCCTTCACCAACACCACACATTTTTGATGACTATAGCTGTAGATCTTGAAACTGGGTGGAAGGATTCCTTTGGTTTTCTTCTTTAGTTTTATTTTCTCATCTTTTTCTAGGTTCTGACGTGGAGAGCTTATTGTTTTGAGACAGAGAGAGAGAGAGAGAGAGAGTGAGAGAGAGACAGGGAAGGGGTACAGAGAGAGAGAGAGAGAGAGAGAGAGAGAGAGAGATTATTAAACAGCCTCCATGCCCAGCACCAGCACAATGCAGGTTCAGTCTCACAACCTCGAGTTTAATCATGACCCGAGTCAAAATCAAGAGTTGGACTAACTGACTGAGCCTCCCAGATGCTCCTCCTCCTTTCTAACATGGGCAGTGATTGCTCTACATGGTGCTGTCCATTGATTGTGCTGTGTCCCACACATTTTCATATGTTGTATGTTCATTTTCCTTCACTTCAATGTATTGAGATTTGATCTTTGATCTTTGATCATCTAGAAGGTTACTTTCTCAGTGTTTGGATATTTGTTCGTTTTCTCCTTTGGATACCTAGTTTGCTTTTTAAATATTTTTTTTTTAATGTTGAAATTGTACTTCCGAGAAAATGATCGATAGGGTTGTCATTGTTTCAGGTGTACAATATAGCGATTCCCCTCCCCTACCCCACCTGCTGTCAGCTCCGGTTGCAGGCACTGATGTGCCTTGGAGACTCAGGTGCACCTCCCCCACCCCTCCTCCCTTCAGCTCCTGTTGCCAGGCACTGGTTTGCGTTGGAGACGGAACCCTCGTAGGGGTTCCAAGCACTTCCTCGTGGCCCAGAAGACACTGGTGATCGGAGACCAAGCCACAAGGCTCTTTGGAGCCAGCTGGTGGCCATCCAAATGCCTCCCCACACAGTTGTGGAGCCGCTGTGGGCTGTCCTGGAGCAGCTGTGGGCTGCTGGGTTGGTGATAGACGAACGTTGGCCACATGTGCCACGAGTCTCTGGGTTTCGCTGGGAGATCCTGGTGTGCACTGCAGTGGTGGTGTTCCTGGGAAAGAGTGCACTCAGCTTCCGAAGAAGAAAGGGGCAGTGTGCCCAGAACGAGGAAGTCTCTGGAAAAGGCATGGAGAAGACCGAACCGGACGCACAAGCCCGTGGAGCTGTCGCATCATCCGAGCCGAAGGCCAGTCCTCTCCCGTTCCAGCATCTTGCTCTGGCTGCCCTGAATCAAGATGCCGGGTATTGGTCAGTGGGAAACACCACGCAACTGCGGAAGGGAGTTCGGGAAAGGCTGTTGAAGAGCCCTCAGCAGCTGCCTCCTGAAAATCCCATCTGTGGAGCAGCCCAGGAAGATGGAGAAGCCCTGGTGAGGAAAACACCAGAAGGCTTCAAGGACAGCCGTGATCTGCAGGCAAGTGCAGACCCGCTGGTTCAGGAGATTGGCAGCTGTGGACAGAGAGTGCAGGACGAGGCAGGGCAGTCAGGCAGGCCAGAGCTTCCTGAAGGAGGAGTGCGGCGGCAGGCCAGCGCTGAGGGCCAGAGCCAACAGCACACCCTCAGCCAGATCCTCCTGAAGGGGATGCATGTGCTAGAGCTGCTTGGAGATCATCTGGAAGGTGGGGGCTCAAGGAGGCAGGTGGAGACTGGCTCCTCCTCCCCTGACCACGTGCCCTCAGGCGGGAGCCCCGTGAACCAATTAAAGCCGTCCAGGGCACTGAAGAAGGCACGTCAGAGGAATGAAGAGCTCCCAAGAAACCCAACAAGCCACCAAGCTGAGCAAGGACCTGTTCACCTTCGGAACACCCTCCTGGACGGTGAGATTCCGAAGTTGCGCCTGAAGCTTGAGGCAGAGCCGAAGCTGTGCGAAGAGCACCTCAGAAACCTGGAGAGGAAGATGATGGAGGAGAAGGCAAGCTGCCTGCAAGTGAAGAACGAGCTTGCCAAGGTGCGCAGGAAGGCGGATGCTGCCCACTGGCACTTGGGCCTCTATAGGAACATGGCCGCCGACCTGCACCGAGAATGGCAGAAAATCTCCTCCTTGCATGAGCGGGAGCGCCTCCTGGTGGAGAAGTGGAGTGAGGAGAGCCAGAAGGCTGTCCTGTGGGCAGAGAGGGAGTTCCAAAGGCTCCAGGCCCAAAACCATTGCCTCAGGCAGAAGCTGGCCAACTCTGGGCCCAAGGTCCAGCCTGTCTCCGGGGGGCCTCCTGCTCCTGCTCCTGCTGTTCCGGGCACAGCCTCCAAATACCCTCAAGGGCCAAAGGCTCCCCTGAAACCCAGGAAGCCCAAGAAGGGAGCAAGGGTGCACTGGCCAGACTCCAAGTTCTCGGGTCCCCTGCAGGTCTGATTCCCTTGCCCAGCAGCCACCAACACTCACAACCAGAGCACAGAAGCTCCTGTGCTTACTCCTTCAGCCATACCCATGGCTCCTTTGACTTGAGATCCACCCCATCCTTTAGCCTGATGCTCCATATTCCCTGGAGCCGTATGAGTGTGAGAGAATATTTTCCAGTGTTAAGCGTAACACAAATAAAAATAAAAATATCCAATGGCTGAGACTACTGCTACTGAGAATGGATTTGATTAAGGGATTCTATGCCAAGCAAGGGACGGTTTGAAGTGTCTTCTATCGATCCCTTAATCGTCCCAATAACCCAGTGTGTCATGTCTGACTGAGGTTCAGACAGGGGAAACAACTTGCCCCAAGATCACACAGCTAGTGAATTTCAGAGCTCCCGTTCCAAACCAGGGTTGTCTAATGATCACCTGCTGTGCCAATAACTTCTACTACTATGCCTACTACTGTTCTTCTTCTTCTTCTTCTTCTTCTTCTTCTTCTTCTTCTTCTTCTTCTTCTTCTTCTTCTTCTTCTTCGGAGAGACAGAAAGGGTGACGGCGCACACATACACACACACACACAAAGGAATGCACACACATGCAGGCGGGGGAGGGGCCGAGTTAGAGAGATTCCTCGCCAGGCTTGGGACTCAAGTGCTGAACCAGACGCTGGTCTGGATTTCCCAGATCACGTGATCAGCCCTGAACCGAAATCAGGAGCCAGACACTGAACTGACAGGCACCCTTGGGCAAGGAACTTCTAGGCAAGCTGCTGAAGGATCCCAGAAGGGCTTGGTAAAATGTTCCCCTCGTTCACGTCCTAGGATGTGATGATTCTATGCAAAGATAATAGTGCATATAATATAATCTAACATAATATATAATAATATAAGGATGCAGAGATTATAGTGGTGGCTAGCTGTGGTCAAGTCCCAGCCAAGGAGGGAGGGCAGCCTTTAAGGGTCTCCAACGATTCCCATCTTGGGTACACATCGTTTTGTGTTCCATACTCTACCTCTTGATTCGAGTCAGAACTACTGACTCCCTTGTAAAGGACAGAATGTGGCCAAAGTGATAGGATGTCCCTTCGGAGGTGAGTTTACAAAGAGACTGGTCTCCTCTTGGGCTTGCCCGCCCTCCGTCCCTCCCTCCCTCATCTGTTCCCAGGGAAGCCAGCTGCTCCTTGGGAGCTTTATGCTGGAGAGGCCCATGGGGCAAGGAATGACTCTTTCTTGCTTCCAGCAATGGAGGGCCTCTGGCTGCTCACAGCCAGCTGAGTGAGCTCAAAAGCAGACTTACCCCCAACAAGCCCGCAGATGACTGAAGATCCAGAGGCCCTCTGGACTGCAGCCTTGTGAGAGATCCTGAGCCACAGGGACCTGGCTAGTTGCACCTGGATGGCTGGCCCACAGAAACCATATCAGGTTATGAATGTTGTTTTAGGCCCATTGGTTCGGGGAAAACCTTCAAGAAAGACAGGAGTGGGAAGCCAAATGTTTGGCTTCTGACCCACCCCCCCTCTCCTGGGGTTGAAATTCCAGGGAAATCAAGAGATGGTCGAAACGCCTGAGAGATGAGGGTAAACAATGGAAGAGAGAGGACATCTATTCTGATCGCCATGGATCTCTCTGAGAGGACATCCTCCCACTTGATCCTCCTGTGTCGAAGGGTGGCAAATGCAGGGGGAGACACCTGGCAGTGTGGTCCAAGTCGGCTGAGAGCACTCGACCCAGCCCCACAGAGCCTCCTAGAAGGCAGAGAAAGAGCCCAGAAGTTCCCTGGGGCCCCTAGAGAAGGCCCCGAGAGAATGAGATGAGTTGAAAGCCTGGGACCTGGTCGTTGGACTTCTAGGCTGGAGGGGAGATGGCCTGTGGAAGGGCCACTGCCCGCAACCCCTGTTGGACCAGACCCCTCCTGTCTGCTTTGGGAGCCTGGGGGTGAATATGAGAATGAATTCATGTAGAAGAGATGGTGTTCTAATGCTTGGTTTCAACTTCTTGAAATCCTTTCAACTTCTTGAAATCGTTGACATTCCTTTTCTCCTTGTCCCCAGGACCACCATGAATGGGAAGGGGCCTTCAAAGAAGCAAGATGAGAACATCTCTTACAAGGCTGTCCAGTGTCAATATCCAACCACTGCAGTCACTTCTACCCCCTTGGCAGCCCCACTGCTTCCATCAGGACCCAGATCCGTTCCTGTACAGGTTTTTGAGCAAACGTAAGTTTGGATTTCTCGCAGAGAAATGCCAAGAGTGCAATGACTGGGGTCCTAGGGTGGTTGCAAGTCTAGTTTTCAGAGAAACTGTGTGGAGGGTTGGGTCACTCTACTGTGCACCCGAAAAGCATATTCTACTGCTTGTTCCCTGGAATTTAAATCCAGGCCTTGAAAAAGAAAAGGAACTGTGAACTGTTTTCAAGAGGGAGCTCTATCATCTTCCATTCCCAACAGCGATGCAGGAGCGATCCAGTCGTTCCACATCCTGCCTTGCATTGGGGAGTGGGGTCTCTCTCTCCCTCTCGGGTGCATTTGGTTTGCATCATGCTGATAGGTGTGCAGTGAGAGCTCATTGGAGTTTGAATTTGAATTGCCCCGATGGTAACTTTTTATGGGATTTCCATCTGTATACTCTTTGGTAAAGTGTTTCGGTCTTTTGCCCATTTTTTTTGTTTTTGTTCTTTTCAGACTGGATGGCTTGCTTCTTTGGGGGTCCACTTTTGAGGTTCTCTCCTTCCGACAGGAGTCCTTTATCAGGTATGTGGTTTGCACCTGTTTTCTCCCAGTTTGTAGCTTCCCTTTTGGGTCTTCTTCACAAGGTGTTTCACACATGACAGACTTCCAATTCTGATTGTTGGATCATGTCTAATGAATCAACTCTTCTTGAACGGAACATGATTTGATGTCCAGTCGGAGGATTCTTTACCTAGCTGTCCATTCTGGACATTTTTTTCCCTAGAAGATTTATCATTTTACATAGAAGGCGGTGATTAATTTTGAGTTAATTTAACAAATTTTTTTCTCTTTTTGAGAGAGTGAGCATGCGCATGAGTGGGGCGTGGGGTGGAGGGAGAAGCGAAAAGAGCGTCCTTAAGCAGACTCCCCAGTGAGCTTGGAGCCTGATTTTGTCCCGGGACCCTGAGAGCATGACAAGAGCCGAAATGAAGAGCTGGCTGCCTCAGCGACTGAGTCACCCAGGCGCCACGAGTTCAGTTTTGTACAGAGGATGAGCCTTCGATTGTGGTCCTCGTCCTCCTCGTCCTCCACCTCCACCTCCTCCTCCTCTCTGCCCCTCCCTCTTCTTCTTCTCCTTCTTCTTCTTTGTCTCTGGAAGTCCACTTGCTCTAGCACCATTTCTTCAAAACGCTGTCACTCCTCCATTGAATTGCTTTTCCCCTTTGTCAGAATCCCATTGACATGTTGGTGGTTGGTCTCTTTCTGGGTTTGATCCTGTTCCACTTATCTATCTTTATACTGTTCCATTTGTCTATCCCTTCACCAACACCACACATTTTTGATGACTATAGCTGTAGATCTTGAAACTGGGTGGAAGGATTCCTTTGGTTTTCTTCTTTAGTTTTATTTTCTCATCTTTTTCTAGGTTCTGACGTGGAGAGCTTATTGTTTTGAGACAGAGAGAGAGAGAGAGAGAGAGTGAGAGAGAGACAGGGAAGGGGTACAGAGAGAGAGAGAGAGAGAGAGAGAGAGAGAGAGATTATTAAACAGCCTCCATGCCCAGCACCAGCACAATGCAGGTTCAGTCTCACAACCTCGAGTTTAATCATGACCCGAGTCAAAATCAAGAGTTGGACTAACTGACTGAGCCTCCCAGATGCTCCTCCTCCTTTCTAACATGGGCAGTGATTGCTCTACATGGTGCTGTCCATTGATTGTGCTGTGTCCCACACATTTTCATATGTTGTATGTTCATTTTCCTTCACTTCAATGTATTGAGATTTGATCTTTGATCTTTGATCATCTAGAAGGTTACTTTCTCAGTGTTTGGATATTTGTTCGTTTTCTCCTTTGGATACCTAGTTTGCTTTTTAAATATTTTTTTTTTAATGTTGAAATTGTACTTCCGAGAAAATGATCGATAGGGTTGTCATTGTTTCAGGTGTACAATATAGCGATTCCCCTCCCCTACCCCACCTGCTGTCAGCTCCGGTTGCAGGCACTGATGTGCCTTGGAGACTCAGGTGCACCTCCCCCACCCCTCCTCCCTTCAGCTCCTGTTGCCAGGCACTGGTTTGCGTTGGAGACGGAACCCTCGTAGGGGTTCCAAGCACTTCCTAGTGGCCCAGAAGACACTGGTGATCGGAGACCAAGCCACAAGGCTCTTTGGAGCCAGCTGGTGGCCATCCAAATGCCTCCCCACACAGTTGTGGAGCCGCTGTGGGCTGTCCTGGAGCAGCTGTGGGCTGCTGGGTTGGTGATAGACGAACGTTGGCCACATGTGCCACGAGTCTCTGGGTTTCGCTGGGAGATCCTGGTGTGCACTGCAGTGGTGGTGTTCCTGGGAAAGAGTGCACTCAGCTTCCGAAGAAGAAAGGGGCAGTGTGCCCAGAACGAGGAAGTCTCTGGAAAAGGCATGGAGAAGACCGAACCGGACGCACAAGCCCGTGGAGCTGTCGCATCATCCGAGCCGAAGGCCAGTCCTCTCCCGTTCCAGCATCTTGCTCTGGCTGCCCTGAATCAAGATGCCGGGTATTGGTCAGTGGGAAACACCACGCAACTGCGGAAGGGAGTTCAGGAAAGGCTGTTGAAGAGCCCTCACCAGCTGCCTCCTGAAAATCCCATCTGTGGAGCAGCCCAGGAAGATGGAGAAGCCCTGGTGAGGAAAACACCAGAAGGCTTCAAGGACAGCCGTGATCTGCAGGCAAGTGCAGACCCGCTGGTTCAGGAGATTGGCAGCTGTGGACAGAGAGTGCAGGACGAGGCAGGGCAGGCAGGCAAGCCAGAGCTTCCTGAAGGAGGAGTGCGGCGGCAGGCCAGCGCTGAGGGCCAGAGCCAACAGCACACCCTCAGCCAGATCCTCCTGAAGGGGATGCATGTGCTAGAGCTGCTTGGAGATCATCTGGAAGGTGGGGGCTCAAGGAGGCAGGTGGAGACTGGCTCCTCCTCCCCTGACCACGTGCCCTCAGGCGGGAGCCCCGTGAACCAATTAAAGCCGTCCAGGGCACTGAAGAAGGCACGTCAGAGGAATGAAGAGCTCCCAAGAAACCCAACAAGCCACCAAGCTGAGCAAGGACCTGTTCACCTTCGGAACACCCTCCTGGACGGTGAGATTCCGAAGTTGCGCCTGAAGCTTGAGGCAGAGCCGAAGCTGTGCGAAGAGCACCTCAGACACCTGGAGAGGAAGATGATGGAGGAGAAGGCACGCTGCCTGCAAGTGAAGAACGAGCTTGCCAAGGTGCGCAGGAAGGCGGATGCTGCCCACTGGCACTTGGGCCTCTATAGGAACATGGCCGCCGACCTGCACCGAGAATGGCAGAAAATCTCCTCCTTGCATGAGCGGGAGCGCCTCCTGGTGGAGAAGTGGAGTGAGGAGAGCCAGAAGGCTGTCCTGTGGGCAGAGAGGGAGTTCCAAAGGCTCCAGGCCCAAAACCATTGCCTCAGGCAGAAGCTGGCCAACTCTGGGCCCAAGGTCCAGCCTGTCTCCGGGGGGCCTCCTGCTCCTGCTCCTGCTGTTCCGGGCACAGCCTCCAAATACCCTCAAGGGCCAAAGGCTCCCCTGAAACCCAGGAAGCCCAAGAAGGGAGCAAGGGTGCACTGGCCAGACTCCAAGTTCTCGGGTCCCCTGCAGGTCTGATTCCCTTGCCCAGCAGCCACCAACACTCACAACCAGAGCACAGAAGCTCCTGTGCTTACTCCTTCAGCCATACCCATGGCTCCTTTGACTTGAGATCCACCCCATCCTTTAGCCTGATGCTCCATATTCCCTGGAGCCGTATGAGTGTGAGAGAATATTTTCCAGTGTTAAGCGTAACACAAATAAAAATAAAAATATCCAATGGCTGAGACTACTGCTACTGAGAATGGATTTGATTAAGGGATTCTATGCCAAGCAAGGGACGGTTTGAAGTGTCTTGTATCGATCCCTTAATCGTCCCAATAACCCAGTGTGTCATGTCTGACTGAGGTTCAGACAGGGGAAACAACTTGCCCCAAGATCACACAGCTAGTGAATTTCAGAGCTCCCGTTCCAAACCAGGGTTGTCTAATGATCACCTGCTGTGCCAATAACTTCTACTACTATGCCTACTACTGTTCTTCTTCTTCTTCTTCTTCTTCTTCTTCTTCTTCTTCTTCTTCTTCTTCTTCTTCTTCTTCTTCTTCTTTTTCTTCTTCGGAGAGACAGAAAGGGTGACGGCGCACACATACACACACACACACAAAGGAATGCACACACATGCAGGCGGGGGATGGGCCGAGTTAGAGAGATTCCTCGCCAGGCTTGGGACTCAAGTGCTGAACCAGACGCTGGTCTGGATTTCCCAGATCACGTGATCAGCCCTGAACCGAAATCAGGAGCCAGACACTGAACTGACAGGCACCCTTGGGCAAGGAACTTCTAGGCAAGCTGCTGAAGGATCCCAGAAGGGCTTGGTAAAATGTTCCCCTCGTTCACGTCCTAGGATGTGATGATTCTATGCAAAGATAATAGTGCATATAATATAATCTAACATAATATATAATAATATAAGGATGCAGAGATTATAGTGGTGGCTAGCTGTGGTCAAGTCCCAGCCAAGGAGGGAGGGCAGCCTTTAAGGGTCTCCAACGATTCCCATCTTGGGTACACATCGTTTTGTGTTCCATACTCTACCTCTTGATTCGAGTCAGAACTACTGACTCCCTTGTAAAGGACAGAATGTGGCCAAAGTGATAGGATGTCCCTTTGGAGGTGAGTTTACAAAGAGACTGGTCTCCTCTTGGGCTTGCCCGCCCTCCGTCCCTCCCTCCCTCATCTGTTCCCAGGGAAGCCAGCTGCTCCTTGGGAGCTTTATGCTGGAGAGGCCCATGGGGCAAGGAATGACTCTTTCTTGCTTCCAGCAATGGAGGGCCTCTGGCTGCTCACAGCCAGCTGAGTGAGCTCAAAAGCAGACTTACCCCCAACAAGCCCGCAGATGACTGAAGATCCAGAGGTCCTCTGGACTGCAGCCTTGTGAGAGATCCTGAGCCACAGGGACCTGGCTAGTTGCACCTGGATGGCTGGCCCACAGAAACCATATCAGGTTATGAATGTTGTTTTAGGCCCATTGGTTCGGGGAAAACCTTCAAGAAAGACAGGAGTGGGAAGCCAAATGTTTGGCTTCTGACCCACCCCCCCTCTCCTGGGGTTGAAATTCCAGGGAAATCAAGAGATGGTCGAAACGCCTGAGAGATGAGGGTAAACAATGGAAGAGAGAGGACATCTATTCTGATCGCCATGGATCTCTCTGAGAGGACATCCTCCCACTTGATTCTCCTGTGTCGAAGGGTGGCAAATGCAGGGGGAGACACCTGGCAGTGTGGTCCAAGTCGGCTGAGAGCACTCGACCCAGCCCCACAGAGCCTCCTAGAAGGCAGAGAAAGAGCCCAGAAGTTCCCTGGGGCCCCTAGAGAAGGCCCCGAGAGAATGAGATGAGTTGAAAGCCTGGGACCTGGTCGTTGGACTTCTAGGCTGGAGGGGAGATGGCCTGTGGAAGGGCCACTGCCCGCAACCCCTGTTGGACCAGACCCCTCCTGTCTGCTTTGGGAGCCTGGGGGTGAATATGAGAATGAATTCATGTAGAAGAGATGGTGTTCTAATGCTTGGTTTCAACTTCTTGAAATCCTTTCAACTTCTTGAAATCGTTGACATTCCTTTTCTCCTTGTCCCCAGGACCACCATGAATGGGAAGGGGCCTTCAAAGAAGCAAGATGAGAACATCTCTTACAAGGCTGTCCAGTGTCAATATCCAACCACTGCAGTCACTTCTACCCCCTTGGCAGCCCCACTGCTTCCATCAGGACCCAGATCCGTTCCTGTACAGGTTTTTGAGCAAACGTAAGTTTGGATTTCTCGCAGAGAAATGCCAAGAGTGCAATGACTGGGGTCCTAGGGTGGTTGCAAGTCTAGTTTTCAGAGAAACTGTGTGGAGGGTTGGGTCACTCTACTGTGCACCCGAAAAGCATATTCTACTGCTTGTTCCCTGGAATTTAAATCCAGGCCTTGAAAAAGAAAAGGAACTGTGAACTGTTTTCAAGAGGGAGCTCTATCATCTTCCATTCCCAACAGCGATGCAGGAGCGATCCAGTCGTTCCACATCCTGCCTTGCATTGGGGAGTGGGGTCTCTCTCTCCCTCTCGGGTGCATTTGGTTTGCATCATGCTGATAGGTGTGCAGTGAGAGCTCATTGGAGTTTGAATTTGAATTGCCCCGATGGTAACTTTTTATGGGATTTCCATCTGTATACTCTTTGGTAAAGTGTTTCGGTCTTTTGCCCATTTTTTTTGTTTTGTTTTTGTTCTTTTCAGACTGGATGGCTTGCTTCTTTGGGGGTCCACTTTTGAGGTTCTCTCCTTCCGACAGGAGTCCTTTATCAGGTATGTGGTTTGCACCTATTTTCTCCCAGTTTGTAGCTTCCCTTTTGGGTCTTCTTCACAAGGTGTTTCACACATGACAGACTTCCAATTCTGATTGTTGGATCATGTCTAATGAATCAACTCTTCTTGAACGGAACATGATTTGATGTCCAGTCGGAGGATTCTTTACCTAGCTGTCCATTCTGGACATTTTTTTCCCTAGAAGATTTATCATTTTACATAGAAGGCGGTGATTAATTTTGAGTTAATTTAACAAATTTTTTTCTCTTTTTGAGAGAGTGAGCATGCGCATGAGTGGGGCGTGGGGTGGAGGGAGAAGCGAAAAGAGCGTCCTTAAGCAGACTCCCCAGTGAGCTTGGAGCCTGATTTTGTCCCGGGACCCTGAGAGCATGACAAGAGCCGAAATTAAGAGCTGGCTGCCTCAGCGACTGAGTCACCCAGGCGCCACGAGTTCAGTTTTGTACAGAGGATGAGCCTTCGATTGTGGTCCTCGTCCTCCTCGTCCTCCACCTCCACCTCCTCCTCCTCTCTGCCCCTCCCTCTTCTTCTTCTCCTTCTTCTTCTTTGTCTCTGGAAGTCCACTTGCTCTAGCACCATTTCTTCAAAACGCTGTCACTCCTCCATTGAATTGCTTTTCCCCTTTGTCAGAATCCCATTGACATGTTGGTGGTTGGTCTCTTTCTGGGTTTGATCCTGTTCCACTTATCTATCTTTATACTGTTCCATTTGTCTATCCCTTCACCAACACCACACATTTTTGATTACTATAGCTGTAGATCTTGAAACTGGGTGGAAGGATTCCTTTGGTTTTCTTCTTTAGTTTTATTTTCTCATCTTTTTCTAGGTTCTGACGTGGAGAGCTTATTGTTTTGAGACAGAGAGAGAGAGAGAGAGAGTGAGAGAGAGACAGGGAAGGGGTACAGAGAGAGAGAGAGAGAGAGAGAGAGAGATTATTAAACAGCCTCCATGCCCAGCACCAGCACAATGCAGGTTCAGTCTCACAACCTCGAGTTTAATCATGACCCGAGTCAAAATCAAGAGTTGGACTAACTGACTGAGCCTCCCAGATGCTCCTCCTCCTTTCTAACATGGGCAGTGATTGCTCTACATGGTGCTGTCCATTGATTGTGCTGTGTCCCACACATTTTCATATGTTGTATGTTCATTTTCCTTCACTTCAATGTATTGAGATTTGATCTTTGATCTTTGATCATCTAGAAGGTTACTTTCTCAGTGTTTGGATATTTGTTCGTTTTCTCCTTTGGATACCTAGTTTGCTTTTTAAATATTTTTTTTTTAATGTTGAAATTGTACTTCCGAGAAAATGATCGATAGGGTTGTCATTGTTTCAGGTGTACAATATAGCGATTCCCCTCCCCTACCCCACCTGCTGTCAGCTCCGGTTGCAGGCACTGATGTGCCTTGGAGACTCAGGTGCACCTCCCCCACCCCTCCTCCCTTCAGCTCCTGTTGCCAGGCACTGGTTTGCGTTGGAGACGGAACCCTCGTAGGGGTTCCAAGCACTTCCTAGTGGCCCAGAAGACACTGGTGATCGGAGACCAAGCCACAAGGCTCTTTGGAGCCAGCTGGTGGCCATCCAAATGCCTCCCCACACAGTTGTGGAGCCGCTGTGGGCTGTCCTGGAGCAGCTGTGGGCTGCTGGGTTGGTGATAGACGAACGTTGGCCACATGTGCCACGAGTCTCTGGGTTTCGCTGGGAGATCCTGGTGTGCACTGCAGTGGTGGTGTTCCTGGGAAAGAGTGCACTCAGCTTCCGAAGAAGAAAGGGGCAGTGTGCCCAGAACGAGGAAGTCTCTGGAAAAGGCATGGAGAAGACCGAACCGGACGCACAAGCCCGTGGAGCTGTCGCATCATCCGAGCCGAAGGCCAGTCCTCTCCCGTTCCAGCATCTTGCTCTGGCTGCCCTGAATCAAGATGCCGGGTATTGGTCAGTGGGAAACACCACGCAACTGCGGAAGGGAGTTCAGGAAAGGCTGTTGAAGAGCCCTCACCAGCTGCCTCCTGAAAATCCCATCTGTGGAGCAGCCCAGGAAGATGGAGAAGCCCTGGTGAGGAAAACACCAGAAGGCTTCAAGGACAGCCGTGATCTGCAGGCAAGTGCAGACCCGCTGGTTCAGGAGATTGGCAGCTGTGGACAGAGAGTGCAGGACGAGGCAGGGCAGGCAGGCAAGCCAGAGCTTCCTGAAGGAGGAGTGCGGCGGCAGGCCAGCGCTGAGGGCCAGAGCCAACAGCACACCCTCAGCCAGATCCTCCTGAAGGGGATGCATGTGCTAGAGCTGCTTGGAGATCATCTGGAAGGTGGGGGCTCAAGGAGGCAGGTGGAGACTGGCTCCTCCTCCCCTGACCACGTGCCCTCAGGCGGGAGCCCCGTGAACCAATTAAAGCCGTCCAGGGCACTGAAGAAGGCACGTCAGAGGAATGAAGAGCTCCCAAGAAACCCAACAAGCCACCAAGCTGAGCAAGGACCTGTTCACCTTCGGAACACCCTCCTGGACGGTGAGATTCCGAAGTTGCGCCTGAAGCTTGAGGCAGAGCCGAAGCTGTGCGAAGAGCACCTCAGACACCTGGAGAGGAAGATGATGGAGGAGAAGGCACGCTGCCTGCAAGTGAAGAACGAGCTTGCCAAGGTGCGCAGGAAGGCGGATGCTGCCCACTGGCACTTGGGCCTCTATAGGAACATGGCCGCCGACCTGCACCGAGAATGGCAGAAAATCTCCTCCTTGCATGAGCGGGAGCGCCTCCTGGTGGAGAAGTGGAGTGAGGAGAGCCAGAAGGCTGTCCTGTGGGCAGAGAGGGAGTTCCAAAGGCTCCAGGCCCAAAACCATTGCCTCAGGCAGAAGCTGGCCAACTCTGGGCCCAAGGTCCAGCCTGTCTCCGGGGGGCCTCCTGCTCCTGCTCCTGCTGTTCCGGGCACAGCCTCCAAATGCCCTCAAGGGCCAAAGGCTCCCCTGAAACCCAGGAAGCCCAAGAAGGGAGCAAGGGTGCACTGGCCAGACTCCAAGTTCTCGGGTCCCCTGCAGGTCTGATTCCCTTGCCCAGCAGCCACCAACACTCACAACCAGAGCACAGAAGCTCCTGTGCTTACTCCTTCAGCCATACCCATGGCTCCTTTGACTTGAGATCCACCCCATCCTTTAGCCTGATGCTCCATATTCCCTGGAGCCGTATGAGTGTGAGAGAATATTTTCCAGTGTTAAGCGTAACACAAATAAAAATAAAAATATCCAATGGCTGAGACTACTGCTACTGAGAATGGATTTGATTAAGGGATTCTATGCCAAGCAAGGGACGGTTTGAAGTGTCTTGTATCGATCCCTTAATCGTCCCAATAACCCAGTGTGTCATGTCTGACTGAGGTTCAGACAGGGGAAACAACTTGCCCCAAGATCACACAGCTAGTGAATTTCAGAGCTCCCGTTCCAAACCAGGGTTGTCTAATGATCACCTGCTGTGCCAATAACTTCTACTACTATGCCTACTACTGTTCTTCTTCTTCTTCTTCTTCTTCTTCTTCTTCTTCTTCTTCTTCTTCTTCTTCTTCTTCTTCTTCTTTTTCTTCTTCGGAGAGACAGAAAGGGTGACGGCGCACACATACACACACACACACAAAGGAATGCACACACATGCAGGCGGGGGATGGGCCGAGTTAGAGAGATTCCTCGCCAGGCTTGGGACTCAAGTGCTGAACCAGACGCTGGTCTGGATTTCCCAGATCACGTGATCAGCCCTGAACCGAAATCAGGAGCCAGACACTGAACTGACAGGCACCCTTGGGCAAGGAACTTCTAGGCAAGCTGCTGAAGGATCCCAGAAGGGCTTGGTAAAATGTTCCCCTCGTTCACGTCCTAGGATGTGATGATTCTATGCAAAGATAATAGTGCATATAATATAATCTAACATAATATATAATAATATAAGGATGCAGAGATTATAGTGGTGGCTAGCTGTGGTCAAGTCCCAGCCAAGGAGGGAGGGCAGCCTTTAAGGGTCTCCAACGATTCCCATCTTGGGTACACATCGTTTTGTGTTCCATACTCTACCTCTTGATTCGAGTCAGAACTACTGACTCCCTTGTAAAGGACAGAATGTGGCCAAAGTGATAGGATGTCCCTTTGGAGGTGAGTTTACAAAGAGACTGGTCTCCTCTTGGGCTTGCCCGCCCTCCGTCCCTCCCTCCCTCATCTGTTCCCAGGGAAGCCAGCTGCTCCTTGGGAGCTTTATGCTGGAGAGGCCCATGGGGCAAGGAATGACTCTTTCTTGCTTCCAGCAATGGAGGGCCTCTGGCTGCTCACAGCCAGCTGAGTGAGCTCAAAAGCAGACTTACCCCCAACAAGCCCGCAGATGACTGAAGATCCAGAGGTCCTCTGGACTGCAGCCTTGTGAGAGATCCTGAGCCACAGGGACCTGGCTAGTTGCACCTGGATGGCTGGCCCACAGAAACCATATCAGGTTATGAATGTTGTTTTAGGCCCATTGGTTCGGGGAAAACCTTCAAGAAAGACAGGAGTGGGAAGCCAAATGTTTGGCTTCTGACCCACCCCCCCTCTCCTGGGGTTGAAATTCCAGGGAAATCAAGAGATGGTCGAAACGCCTGAGAGATGAGGGTAAACAATGGAAGAGAGAGGACATCTATTCTGATCGCCATGGATCTCTCTGAGAGGACATCCTCCCACTTGATTCTCCTGTGTCGAAGGGTGGCAAATGCAGGGGGAGACACCTGGCAGTGTGGTCCAAGTCGGCTGAGAGCACTCGACCCAGCCCCACAGAGCCTCCTAGAAGGCAGAGAAAGAGCCCAGAAGTTCCCTGGGGCCCCTAGAGAAGGCCCCGAGAGAATGAGATGAGTTGAAAGCCTGGGACCTGGTCGTTGGACTTCTAGGCTGGAGGGGAGATGGCCTGTGGAAGGGCCACTGCCCGCAACCCCTGTTGGACCAGACCCCTCCTGTCTGCTTTGGGAGCCTGGGGGTGAATATGAGAATGAATTCATGTAGAAGAGATGGTGTTCTAATGCTTGGTTTCAACTTCTTGAAATCCTTTCAACTTCTTGAAATCGTTGACATTCCTTTTCTCCTTGTCCCCAGGACCACCATGAATGGGAAGGGGCCTTCAAAGAAGCAAGATGAGAACATCTCTTACAAGGCTGTCCAGTGTCAATATCCAACCACTGCAGTCACTTCTACCCCCTTGGCAGCCCCACTGCTTCCATCAGGACCCAGATCCGTTCCTGTACAGGTTTTTGAGCAAACGTAAGTTTGGATTTCTCGCAGAGAAATGCCAAGAGTGCAATGACTGGGGTCCTAGGGTGGTTGCAAGTCTAGTTTTCAGAGAAACTGTGTGGAGGGTTGGGTCACTCTACTGTGCACCCGAAAAGCATATTCTACTGCTTGTTCCCTGGAATTTAAATCCAGGCCTTGAAAAAGAAAAGGAACTGTGAACTGTTTTCAAGAGGGAGCTCTATCATCTTCCATTCCCAACAGCGATGCAGGAGCGATCCAGTCGTTCCACATCCTGCCTTGCATTGGGGAGTGGGGTCTCTCTCTCCCTCTCGGGTGCATTTGGTTTGCATCATGCTGATAGGTGTGCAGTGAGAGCTCATTGGAGTTTGAATTTGAATTGCCCCGATGGTAACTTTTTATGGGATTTCCATCTGTATACTCTTTGGTAAAGTGTTTCGGTCTTTTGCCCATTTTTTTTGTTTTGTTTTTGTTCTTTTCAGACTGGATGGCTTGCTTCTTTGGGGGTCCACTTTTGAGGTTCTCTCCTTCCGACAGGAGTCCTTTATCAGGTATGTGGTTTGCACCTATTTTCTCCCAGTTTGTAGCTTCCCTTTTGGGTCTTCTTCACAAGGTGTTTCACACATGACAGACTTCCAATTCTGATTGTTGGATCATGTCTAATGAATCAACTCTTCTTGAACGGAACATGATTTGATGTCCAGTCGGAGGATTCTTTACCTAGCTGTCCATTCTGGACATTTTTTTCCCTAGAAGATTTATCATTTTACATAGAAGGCGGTGATTAATTTTGAGTTAATTTAACAAATTTTTTTCTCTTTTTGAGAGAGTGAGCATGCGCATGAGTGGGGCGTGGGGTGGAGGGAGAAGCGAAAAGAGCGTCCTTAAGCAGACTCCCCAGTGAGCTTGGAGCCTGATTTTGTCCCGGGACCCTGAGAGCATGACAAGAGCCGAAATTAAGAGCTGGCTGCCTCAGCGACTGAGTCACCCAGGCGCCACGAGTTCAGTTTTGTACAGAGGATGAGCCTTCGATTGTGGTCCTCGTCCTCCTCGTCCTCCACCTCCACCTCCTCCTCCTCTCTGCCCCTCCCTCTTCTTCTTCTCCTTCTTCTTCTTTGTCTCTGGAAGTCCACTTGCTCTAGCACCATTTCTTCAAAACGCTGTCACTCCTCCATTGAATTGCTTTTCCCCTTTGTCAGAATCCCATTGACATGTTGGTGGTTGGTCTCTTTCTGGGTTTGATCCTGTTCCACTTATCTATCTTTATACTGTTCCATTTGTCTATCCCTTCACCAACACCACACATTTTTGATGACTATAGCTGTAGATCTTGAAACTGGGTGGAAGGATTCCTTTGGTTTTCTTCTTTAGTTTTATTTTCTCATCTTTTTCTAGGTTCTGACGTGGAGAGCTTATTGTTTTGAGACAGAGAGAGAGAGAGAGAGAGAGTGAGAGAGAGACAGGGAAGGGGTACAGGGAGAGAGAGAGAGAGAGAGAGAGAGAGATTATTAAACAGCCTCCATGCCCAGCACCAGCACAATGCAGGTTCAGTCTCACAACCTCGAGTTTAATCATGACCCGAGTCAAAATCAAGAGTTGGACTAACTGACTGAGCCTCCCAGATGCTCCTCCTCCTTTCTAACATGGGCAGTGATTGCTCTACATGGTGCTGTCCATTGATTGTGCTGTGTCCCACACATTTTCATATGTTGTATGTTCATTTTCCTTCACTTCAATGTATTGAGATTTGATCTTTGATCTTTGATCATCTAGAAGGTTACTTTCTCAGTGTTTGGATATTTGTTCGTTTTCTCCTTTGGATACCTAGTTTGCTTTTTAAATATATTTTTTTTAATGTTGAAATTGTACTTCCGAGAAAATGATCGATAGGGTTGTCATTGTTTCAGGTGTACAATATAGCGATTCCCCTCCCCTACCCCACCTGCTGTCAGCTCCGGTTGCAGGCACTGATGTGCCTTGGAGACTCAGGTGCACCTCCCCCACCCCTCCTCCCTTCAGCTCCTGTTGCCAGGCACTGGTTTGCGTTGGAGACGGAACCCTCGTAGGGGTTCCAAGCACTTCCTCGTGGCCCAGAAGACACTGGTGATCGGAGACCAAGCCACAAGGCTCTTTGGAGCCAGCTGGGGGCCATCCAAATGCCTCCCCACACAGTTGTGGAGCCGCTGTGGGCTGTCCTGGAGCAGCTGTGGGCTGCTGGGTTGGTGATAGACGAACGTTGGCCACATGTGCCACGAGTCTCTGGGTTTCGCTGGGAGATCCTGGTGTGCACTGCAGTGGTGGTGTTCCTGGGAAAGAGTGCACTCAGCTTCCGAAGAAGAAAGGGGCAGTGTGCCCAGAACGAGGAAGTCTCTGGAAAAGGCATGGAGAAGACCGAACCGGACGCACAAGCCCGTGGAGCTGTCGCATCATCCGAGCCGAAGGCCAGTCCTCTCCCGTTCCAGCATCTTGCTCTGGCTGCCCTGAATCAAGATGCCGGGTATTGGTCAGTGGGAAACACCACGCAACTGCGGAAGGGAGTTCGGGAAAGGCTGTTGAAGAGCCCTCACCAGCTGCCTCCTGAAAATCCCATCTGTGGAGCAGCCCAGGAAGATGGAGAAGCCCTGGTGAGGAAAACACCAGAAGGCTTCAAGGACAGCCGTGATCTGCAGGCAAGTGCAGACCCGCTGGTTCAGGAGATTGGCAGCTGTGGACAGAGAGTGCAGGACGAGGCAGGGCAGGCAGGCAGGCCAGAGCTTCCTGAAGGAGGAGTGCGGCGGCAGGCCAGCGCTGAGGGCCAGAGCCAACAGCACACCCTCAGCCAGATCCTCCTGAAGGGGATGCATGTGCTAGAGCTGCTTGGAGATCATCTGGAAGGTGGGGGCTCAAGGAGGCAGGTGGAGACTGGCTCCTCCTCCCCTGACCACGTGCCCTCAGGCGGGAGCCCCGTGAACCAATTAAAGCCGTCCAGGGCACTGAAGAAGGCACGTCAGAGGAATGAAGAGCTCCCAAGAAACCCAACAAGCCACCAAGCTGAGCAAGGACCTGTTCACCTTCGGAACACCCTCCTGGACGGTGAGATTCCGAAGTTGCGCCTGAAGCTTGAGGCAGAGCCGAAGCTGTGCGAAGAGCACCTCAGACACCTGGAGAGGAAGATGATGGAGGAGAAGGCACGCTGCCTGCAAGTGAAGAACGAGCTTGCCAAGGTGCGCAGGAAGGCGGATGCTGCCCACTGGCACTTGGGCCTCTATAGGAACATGGCCGCCGACCTGCACCGAGAATGGCAGAAAATCTCCTCCTTGCATGAGCGGGAGCGCCTCCTGGTGGAGAAGTGGAGTGAGGAGAGCCAGAAGGCTGTCCTGTGGGCAGAGAGGGAGTTCCAAAGGCTCCAGGCCCAAAACCATTGCCTCAGGCAGAAGCTGGCCAACTCTGGGCCCAAGGTCCAGCCTGTCTCCGGGGGGCCTCCTGCTCCTGCTCCTGCTGTTCCGGGCACAGCCTCCAAATACCCTCAAGGGCCAAAGGCTCCCCTGAAACCCAGGAAGCCCAAGAAGGGAGCAAGGGTGCACTGGCCAGACTCCAAGTTCTCGGGTCCCCTGCAGGTCTGATTCCCTTGCCCAGCAGCCACCAACACTCACAACCAGAGCACAGAAGCTCCTGTGCTTACTCCTTCAGCCATACCCATGGCTCCTTTGACTTGAGATCCACCCCATCCTTTAGCCTGATGCTCCATATTCCCTGGAGCCGTATGAGTGTGAGAGAATATTTTCCAGTGTTAAGCGTAACACAAATAAAAATAAAAATATCCAATGGCTGAGACTACTGCTACTGAGAATGGATTTGATTAAGGGATTCTATGCCAAGCAAGGGACGGTTTGAAGTGTCTTTTATCGATCCCTTAATCGTCCCAATAACCCAGTGTGTCATGTCTGACTGAGGTTCAGACAGGGGAAACAACTTGCCCCAAGATCACACAGCTAGTGAATTTCAGAGCTCCCGTTCCAAACCAGGGTTGTCTAATGATCACCTGCTGTGCCAATAACTTCTACTACTATGCCTACTACTGTTCTTCTTCTTCTTCTTCTTCTTCTTCTTCTTCTTCTTCTTCTTCTTCTTCTTCTTCTTCTTCTTCGGAGAGACAGAAAGGGTGACGGCGCACACATACACACACACACACAAAGGAATGCACACACATGCAGGCGGGGGAGGGTCCGAGTTAGAGAGATTCCTCGCCAGGCTTGGGACTCAAGTGCTGAACCAGACGCTGGTCTGGATTTCCCAGATCACGTGATCAGCCCTGAACCGAAATCAGGAGCCAGACACTGAACTGACAGGCACCCTTGGGCAAGGAACTTCTAGGCAAGCTGCTGAAGGATCCCAGAAGGGCTTGGTAAAATGTTCCCCTCGTTCACGTCCTAGGATGTGATGATTCTATGCAAAGATAATAGTGCATATAATATAATCTAACATAATATATAATAATATAAGGATGCAGAGATTATAGTGGTGGCTAGCTGTGGTCAAGTCCCAGCCAAGGAGGGAGGGCAGCCTTTAAGGGTCTCCAACGATTCCCATCTTGGGTACACATCGTTTTGTGTTCCATACTCTACCTCTTGATTCGAGTCAGAACTACTGACTCCCTTGTAAAGGACAGAATGTGGCCAAAGTGATAGGATGTCCCTTTGGAGGTGAGTTTACAAAGAGACTGGTCTCCTCTTGGGCTTGCCCGCCCTCCGTCCCTCCCTCCCTCATCTGTTCCCAGGGAAGCCAGCTGCTCCTTGGGAGCTTTATGCTGGAGAGGCCCATGGGGCAAGGAATGACTCTTTCTTGCTTCCAGCAATGGAGGGCCTCTGGCTGCTCACAGCCAGCTGAGTGAGCTCAAAAGCAGACTTACCCCCAACAAGCCCGCAGATGACTGAAGATCCAGAGGTCCTCTGGACTGCAGCCTTGTGAGAGATCCTGAGCCACAGGGACCTGGCTAGTTGCACCTGGATGGCTGGCCCACAGAAACCATATCAGGTTATGAATGTTGTTTTAGGCCCATTGGTTCGGGGAAAACCTTCAAGAAAGACAGGAGTGGGAAGCCAAATGTTTGGCTTCTGACCCACCCCCCCTCTCCTGGGGTTGAAATTCCAGGGAAATCAAGAGATGGTCGAAACGCCTGAGAGATGAGGGTAAACAATGGAAGAGAGAGGACATCTATTCTGATCGCCATGGATCTCTCTGAGAGGACATCCTCCCACTTGATCCTCCTGTGTCGAAGGGTGGCAAATGCAGGGGGAGACACCTGGCAGTGTGGTCCAAGTCGGCTGAGAGCACTCGACCCAGCCCCACAGAGCCTCCTAGAAGGCAGAGAAAGAGCCCAGAAGTTCCCTGGGGCCCCTAGAGAAGGCCCCGAGAGAATGAGATGAGTTGAAAGCCTGGGACCTGGTCGTTGGACTTCTAGGCTGGAGGGGAGATGGCCTGTGGAAGGGCCACTGCCCGCAACCCCTGTTGGACCAGACCCCTCCTGTCTGCTTTGGGAGCCTGGGGGTGAATATGAGAATGAATTCATGTAGAAGAGATGGTGTTCTAATGCTTGGTTTCAACTTCTTGAAATCCTTTCAACTTCTTGAAATCGTTGACATTCCTTTTCTCCTTGTCCCCAGGACCACCATGAATGGGAAGGGGCCTTCAAAGAAGCAAGATGAGAACATCTCTTACAAGGCTGTCCAGTGTCAATATCCAACCACTGCAGTCACTTCTACCCCCTTGGCAGCCCCACTGCTTCCATCAGGACCCAGATCCGTTCCTGTACAGGTTTTTGAGCAAACGTAAGTTTGGATTTCTCGCAGAGAAATGCCAAGAGTGCAATGACTGGGGTCCTAGGGTGGTTGCAAGTCTAGTTTTCAGAGAAACTGTGTGGAGGGTTGGGTCACTCTACTGTGCACCCGAAAAGCATATTCTACTGCTTGTTCCCTGGAATTTAAATCCAGGCCTTGAAAAAGAAAAGGAACTGTGAACTGTTTTCAAGAGGGAGCTCTATCATCTTCCATTCCCAACAGCGATGCAGGAGCGATCCAGTCGTTCCACATCCTGCCTTGCATTGGGGAGTGGGGTCTCTCTCTCCCTCTCGGGTGCATTTGGTTTGCATCATGCTGATAGGTGTGCAGTGAGAGCTCATTGGAGTTTGAATTTGAATTGCCCCGATGGTAACTTTTTATGGGATTTCCATCTGTATACTCTTTGGTAAAGTGTTTCGGTCTTTTGCCCATTTTTTTTGTTTTTGTTCTTTTCAGACTGGATGGCTTGCTTCTTTGGGGGTCCACTTTTGAGGTTCTCTCCTTCCGACAGGAGTCCTTTATCAGGTATGTGGTTTGCACCTATTTTCTCCCAGTTTGTAGCTTCCCTTTTGGGTCTTCTTCACAAGGTGTTTCACACATGACAGACTTCCAATTCTGATTGTTGGATCATGTCTAATGAATCAACTCTTCTTGAACGGAACATGATTTGATGTCCAGTCGGAGGATTCTTTACCTAGCTGTCCATTCTGGACATTTTTTTCCCTAGAAGATTTATCATTTTACATAGAAGGCGGTGATTAATTTTGAGTTAATTTAACAAATTTTTTTCTCTTTTTGAGAGAGTGAGCATGCGCATGAGTGGGGCGTGGGGTGGAGGGAGAAGCGAAAAGAGCGTCCTTAAGCAGACTCCCCAGTGAGCTTGGAGCCTGATTTTGTCCCGGGACCCTGAGAGCATGACAAGAGCCGAAATTAAGAGCTGGCTGCCTCAGCGACTGAGTCACCCAGGCGCCACGAGTTCAGTTTTGTACAGAGGATGAGCCTTCGATTGTGGTCCTCATCCTCCTCGTCCTCCACCTCCACCTCCTCCTCCTCTCTGCCCCTCCCTCTTCTTCTTCTCCTTCTTCTTCTTTGTCTCTGGAAGTCCACTTGCTCTAGCACCATTTCTTCAAAACGCTGTCACTCCTCCATTGAATTGCTTTTCCCCTTTGTCAGAATCCCATTGACATGTTGGTGGTTGGTCTCTTTCTGGGTTTGATCCTGTTCCACTTATCTATCTTTATACTGTTCCATTTGTCTATCCCTTCACCAACACCACACATTTTTGATGACTATAGCTGTAGATCTTGAAACTGGGTGGAAGGATTCCTTTGGTTTTCTTCTTTAGTTTTATTTTCTCATCTTTTTCTAGGTTCTGACGTGGAGAGCTTATTGTTTTGAGACAGAGAGAGAGAGAGAGAGAGAGTGAGAGAGAGACAGGGAAGGGGTACAGAGAGAGAGAGAGAGAGAGAGAGAGAGAGAGATTATTAAACAGCCTCCATGCCCAGCACCAGCACAATGCAGGTTCAGTCTCACAACCTCGAGTTTAATCATGACCCGAGTCAAAATCAAGAGTTGGACTAACTGACTGAGCCTCCCAGATGCTCCTCCTCCTTTCTAACATGGGCAGTGATTGCTCTACATGGTGCTGTCCATTGATTGTGCTGTGTCCCACACATTTTCATATGTTGTATGTTCATTTTCCTTCACTTCAATGTATTGAGATTTGATCTTTGATCTTTGATCATCTAGAAGGTTACTTTCTCAGTGTTTGGATATTTGTTCGTTTTCTCCTTTGGATACCTAGTTTGCTTTTTAAATATTTTTTTTTTAATGTTGAAATTGTACTTCCGAGAAAATGATCGATAGGGTTGTCATTGTTTCAGGTGTACAATATAGCGATTCCCCTCCCCTACCCCACCTGCTGTCAGCTCCGGTTGCAGGCACTGATGTGCCTTGGAGACTCAGGTGCACCTCCCCCACCCCTCCTCCCTTCAGCTCCTGTTGCCAGGCACTGGTTTGCGTTGGAGACGGAACCCTCGTAGGGGTTCCAAGCACTTCCTAGTGGCCCAGAAGACACTGGTGATCGGAGACCAAGCCACAAGGCTCTTTGGAGCCAGCTGGTGGCCATCCAAATGCCTCCCCACACAGTTGTGGAGCCGCTGTGGGCTGTCCTGGAGCAGCTGTGGGCTGCTGGGTTGGTGATAGACGAACGTTGGCCACATGTGCCACGAGTCTCTGGGTTTCGCTGGGAGATCCTGGTGTGCACTGCAGTGGTGGTGTTCCTGGGAAAGAGTGCACTCAGCTTCCGAAGAAGAAAGGGGCAGTGTGCCCAGAACGAGGAAGTCTCTGGAAAAGGCATGGAGAAGACCGAACCGGACGCACAAGCCCGTGGAGCTGTCGCATCATCCGAGCCGAAGGCCAGTCCTCTCCCGTTCCAGCATCTTGCTCTGGCTGCCCTGAATCAAGATGCCGGGTATTGGTCAGTGGGAAACACCACGCAACTGCGGAAGGGAGTTCGGGAAAGGCTGTTGAAGAGCCCTCACCAGCTGCCTCCTGAAAATCCCATCTGTGGAGCAGCCCAGGAAGATGGAGAAGCCCTGGTGAGGAAAACACCAGAAGGCTTCAAGGACAGCCGTGATCTGCAGGCAAGTGCAGACCCGCTGGTTCAGGAGATTGGCAGCTGTGGACAGAGAGTGCAGGACGAGGCAGGGCAGGCAGGCAAGCCAGAGCTTCCTGAAGGAGGAGTGCGGCGGCAGGCCAGCGCTGAGGGCCAGAGCCAACAGCACACCCTCAGCCAGATCCTCCTGAAGGGGATGCATGTGCTAGAGCTGCTTGGAGATCATCTGGAAGGTGGGGGCTCAAGGAGGCAGGTGGAGACTGGCTCCTCCTCCCCTGACCACGTGCCCTCAGGCGGGAGCCCCGTGAACCAATTCAAGCCGTCCAGGGCACTGAAGAAGGCACGTCAGAGGAATGAAGAGCTCCCAAGAAACCCAACAAGCCACCAAGCTGAGCAAGGACCTGTTCACCTTCGGAACACCCTCCTGGACGGTGAGATTCCGAAGTTGCGCCTGAAGCTTGAGGCAGAGCCGAAGCTGTGCGAAGAGCACCTCAGACACCTGGAGAGGAAGATGATGGAGGAGAAGGCACGCTGCCTGCAAGTGAAGAACGAGCTTGCCAAGGTGCGCAGGAAGGCGGATGCTGCCCACTGGCACTTGGGCCTCTATAGGAACATGGCCGCCGACCTGCACCGAGAATGGCAGAAAATCTCCTCCTTGCATGAGCGGGAGCGCCTCCTGGTGGAGAAGAGGAGTGAGGAGAGCCAGAAGGCTGTCCTGTGGGCAGAGAGGGAGTTCCAAAGGCTCCAGGCCCAAAACCATTGCCTCAGGCAGAAGCTGGCCAACTCTGGGCCCAAGGTCCAGCCTGTCTCCGGGGGGCCTCCTGCTCCTGCTCCTGCTGTTCCGGGCACAGCCTCCAAATACCCTCAAGGGCCAAAGGCTCCCCTGAAACCCAGGAAGCCCAAGAAGGGAGCAAGGGTGCACTGGCCAGACTCCAAGTTCTCGGGTCCCCTGCAGGTCTGATTCCCTTGCCCAGCAGCCACCAACACTCACAACCAGAGCACAGAAGCTCCTGTGCTTACTCCTTCAGCCATACCCATGGCTCCTTTGACTTGAGATCCACCCCATCCTTTAGCCTGATGCTCCATATTCCCTGGAGCCGTATGAGTGTGAGAGAATATTTTCCAGTGTTAAGCGTAACACAAATAAAAATAAAAATATCCAATGGCTGAGACTACTGCTACTGAGAATGGATTTGATTAAGGGATTCTATGCCAAGCAAGGGACGGTTTGAAGTGTCTTTTATCGATCCCTTAATCGTCCCAATAACCCAGTGTGTCATGTCTGACTGAGGTTCAGACAGGGGAAACAACTTGCCCCAAGATCACACAGCTAGTGAATTTCAGAGCTCCCGTTCCAAACCAGGGTTGTCTAATGATCACCTGCTGTGCCAATAACTTCTACTACTATGCCTACTACTGTTCTTCTTCTTCTTCTTCTTCTTCTTCTTCTTCTTCTTCTTCTTCTTCTTCTTCTTCTTCTTCTTCTTCTTCTTCTTCTTTTTCTTCTTCGGAGAGACAGAAAGGGTGACGGCGCACACATACACACACACACACAAAGGAATGCACACACATGCAGGCGGGGGAGGGGCCGAGTTAGAGAGATTCCTCGCCAGGCTTGGGACTCAAGTGCTGAACCAGACGCTGGTCTGGATTTCCCAGATCACGTGATCAGCCCTGAACCGAAATCAGGAGCCAGACACTGAACTGACAGGCACCCTTGGGCAAGGAACTTCTAGGCAAGCTGCTGAAGGATCCCAGAAGGGCTTGGTAAAATGTTCCCCTCGTTCACGTCCTAGGATGTGATGATTCTATGCAAAGATAATAGTGCATATAATATAATCTAACATAATATATAATAATATAAGGATGCAGAGATTATAGTGGTGGCTAGCTGTGGTCAAGTCCCAGCCAAGGAGGGAGGGCAGCCTTTAAGGGTCTCCAACGATTCCCATCTTGGGTACACATCGTTTTGTGTTCCATACTCTACCTCTTGATTCGAGTCAGAACTACTGACTCCCTTGTAAAGGACAGAATGTGGCCAAAGTGATAGGATGTCCCTTTGGAGGTGAGTTTACAAAGAGACTGGTCTCCTCTTGGGCTTGCCCGCCCTCCGTCCCTCCCTCCCTCATCTGTTCCCAGGGAAGCCAGCTGCTCCTTGGGAGCTTTATGCTGGAGAGGCCCATGGGGCAAGGAATGACTCTTTCTTGCTTCCAGCAATGGAGGGCCTCTGGCTGCTCACAGCCAGCTGAGTGAGCTCAAAAGCAGACTTACCCCCAACAAGCCCGCAGATGACTGAAGATCCAGAGGTCCTCTGGACTGCAGCCTTGTGAGAGATCCTGAGCCACAGGGACCTGGCTAGTTGCACCTGGATGGCTGGCCCACAGAAACCATATCAGGTTATGAATGTTGTTTTAGGCCCATTGGTTCGGGGAAAACCTTCAAGAAAGACAGGAGTGGGAAGCCAAATGTTTGGCTTCTGACCCACCCCCCCTCTCCTGGGGTTGAAATTCCAGGGAAATCAAGAGATGGTCGAAACGCCTGAGAGATGAGGGTAAACAATGGAAGAGAGAGGACATCTATTCTGATCGCCATGGATCTCTCTGAGAGGACATCCTCCCACTTGATTCTCCTGTGTCGAAGGGTGGCAAATGCAGGGGGAGACACCTGGCAGTGTGGTCCAAGTCGGCTGAGAGCACTCGACCCAGCCCCACAGAGCCTCCTAGAAGGCAGAGAAAGAGCCCAGAAGTTCCCTGGGGCCCCTAGAGAAGGCCCCGAGAGAATGAGATGAGTTGAAAGCCTGGGACCTGGTCGTTGGACTTCTAGGCTGGAGGGGAGATGGCCTGTGGAAGGGCCACTGCCCGCAACCCCTGTTGGACCAGACCCCTCCTGTCTGCTTTGGGAGCCTGGGGGTGAATATGAGAATGAATTCATGTAGAAGAGATGGTGTTCTAATGCTTGGTTTCAACTTCTTGAAATCCTTTCAACTTCTTGAAATCGTTGACATTCCTTTTCTCCTTGTCCCCAGGACCACCATGAATGGGAAGGGGCCTTCAAAGAAGCAAGATGAGAACATCTCTTACAAGGCTGTCCAGTGTCAATATCCAACCACTGCAGTCACTTCTACCCCCTTGGCAGCCCCACTGCTTCCATCAGGACCCAGATCCGTTCCTGTACAGGTTTTTGAGCAAACGTAAGTTTGGATTTCTCGCAGAGAAATGCCAAGAGTGCAATGACTGGGGTCCTAGGGTGGTTGCAAGTCTAGTTTTCAGAGAAACTGTGTGGAGGGTTGGGTCACTCTACTGTGCACCCGAAAAGCATATTCTACTGCTTGTTCCCTGGAATTTAAATCCAGGCCTTGAAAAAGAAAAGGAACTGTGAACTGTTTTCAAGAGGGAGCTCTATCATCTTCCATTCCCAACAGCGATGCAGGAGCGATCCAGTCGTTCCACATCCTGCCTTGCATTGGGGAGTGGGGTCTCTCTCTCCCTCTCGGGTGCATTTGGTTTGCATCATGCTGATAGGTGTGCAGTGAGAGCTCATTGGAGTTTGAATTTGAATTGCCCCGATGGTAACTTTTTATGGGATTTCCATCTGTATACTCTTTGGTAAAGTGTTTCGGTCTTTTGCCCATTTTTTTTGTTTTGTTTTTGTTCTTTTCAGACTGGATGGCTTGCTTCTTTGGGGGTCCACTTTTGAGGTTCTCTCCTTCCGACAGGAGTCCTTTATCAGGTATGTGGTTTGCACCTATTTTCTCCCAGTTTGTAGCTTCCCTTTTGGGTCTTCTTCACAAGGTGTTTCACACATGACAGACTTCCAATTCTGATTGTTGGATCATGTCTAATGAATCAACTCTTCTTGAACGGAACATGATTTGATGTCCAGTCGGAGGATTCTTTACCTAGCTGTCCATTCTGGACATTTTTTTCCCTAGAAGATTTATCATTTTACATAGAAGGCGGTGATTAATTTTGAGTTAATTTAACAAATTTTTTTCTCTTTTTGAGAGAGTGAGCATGCGCATGAGTGGGGCGTGGGGTGGAGGGAGAAGCGAAAAGAGCGTCCTTAAGCAGACTCCCCAGTGAGCTTGGAGCCTGATTTTGTCCCGGGACCCTGAGAGCATGACAAGAGCCGAAATTAAGAGCTGGCTGCCTCAGCGACTGAGTCACCCAGGCGCCACGAGTTCAGTTTTGTACAGAGGATGAGCCTTCGATTGTGGTCCTCGTCCTCCTCGTCCTCCACCTCCACCTCCTCCTCCTCTCTGCCCCTCCCTCTTCTTCTTCTCCTTCTTCTTCTTTGTCTCTGGAAGTCCACTTGCTCTAGCACCATTTCTTCAAAACGCTGTCACTCCTCCATTGAATTGCTTTTCCCCTTTGTCAGAATCCCATTGACATGTTGGTGGTTGGTCTCTTTCTGGGTTTGATCCTGTTCCACTTATCTATCTTTATACTGTTCCATTTGTCTATCCCTTCACCAACACCACACATTTTTGATGACTATAGCTGTAGATCTTGAAACTGGGTGGAAGGATTCCTTTGGTTTTCTTCTTTAGTTTTATTTTCTCATCTTTTTCTAGGTTCTGACGTGGAGAGCTTATTGTTTTGAGACAGAGAGAGAGAGAGAGAGAGAGTGAGAGAGAGACAGGGAAGGGGTACAGAGAGAGAGAGAGAGAGAGAGAGAGAGAGAGAGATTATTAAACAGCCTCCATGCCCAGCACCAGCACAATGCAGGTTCAGTCTCACAACCTCGAGTTTAATCATGACCCGAGTCAAAATCAAGAGTTGGACTAACTGACTGAGCCTCCCAGATGCTCCTCCTCCTTTCTAACATGGGCAGTGATTGCTCTACATGGTGCTGTCCATTGATTGTGCTGTGTCCCACACATTTTCATATGTTGTATGTTCATTTTCCTTCACTTCAATGTATTGAGATTTGATCTTTGATCTTTGATCATCTAGAAGGTTACTTTCTCAGTGTTTGGATATTTGTTCGTTTTCTCCTTTGGATACCTAGTTTGCTTTTTAAATATTTTTTTTTTTAATGTTGAAATTGTACTTCCGAGAAAATGATCGATAGGGTTGTCATTGTTTCAGGTGTACAATATAGCGATTCCCCTCCCCTACCCCACCTGCTGTCAGCTCCGGTTGCAGGCACTGATGTGCCTTGGAGACTCAGGTGCACCTCCCCCACCCCTCCTCCCTTCAGCTCCTGTTGCCAGGCACTGGTTTGCGTTGGAGACGGAACCCTCGTAGGGGTTCCAAGCACTTCCTCGTGGCCCAGAAGACACTGGTGATCGGAGACCAAGCCACAAGGCTCTTTGGAGCCAGCTGGGGGCCATCCAAATGCCTCCCCACACAGTTGTGGAGCCGCTGTGGGTTGTCCTGGAGCAGCTGTGGGCTGCTGGGTTGGTGATAGACGAACGTTGGCCACATGTGCCACGAGTCTCCGGGTTTCGCTGGGAGATCCTGGTGTGCACTGCAGTGGTGGTGTTCCTGGGAAAGAGTGCACTCAGCTTCCGAAGAAGAAAGGGGCAGTGTGCCCAGAACGAGGAAGTCTCTGGAAAAGGCATGGAGAAGACCGAACCGGACGCACAAGCCCGTGGAGCTGTCGCATCATCCGAGCCGAAGGCCAGTCCTCTCCCGTTCCAGCATCTTGCTCTGGCTGCCCTGAATCAAGATGCCGGGTATTGGTCAGTGGGAAACACCACGCAACTGCGGAAGGGAGTTCGGGAAAGGCTGTTGAAGAGCCCTCACCAGCTGCCTCCTGAAAATCCCATCTGTGGAGCAGCCCAGGAAGATGGAGAAGCCCTGGTGAGGAAAACACCAGAAGGCTTCAAGGACAGCCGTGATCTGCAGGCAAGTGCAGACCCGCTGGTTCAGGAGATTGGCAGCTGTGGACAGAGAGTGCAGGACGAGGCAGGGCAGGCAGGCAGGCCAGAGCTTCCTGAAGGAGGAGTGCGGCGGCAGGCCAGCGCTGAGGGCCAGAGCCAACAGCACACCCTCAGCCAGATCCTCCTGAAGGGGATGCATGTGCTAGAGCTGCTTGGAGATCATCTGGAAGGTGGGGGCTCAAGGAGGCAGGTGGAGACTGGCTCCTCCTCCCCTGACCACGTGCCCTCAGGCGGGAGCCCCGTGAACCAATTAAAGCCGTCCAGGGCACTGAAGAAGGCACGTCAGAGGAATGAAGAGCTCCCAAGAAACCCAACAAGCCACCAAGCTGAGCAAGGACCTGTTCACCTTCGGAACACCCTCCTGGACGGTGAGATTCCGAAGTTGCGCCTGAAGCTTGAGGCAGAGCCGAAGCTGTGCGAAGAGCACCTCAGAAACCTGGAGAGGAAGATGATGGAGGAGAAGGCACGCTGCCTGCAAGTGAAGAACGAGCTTGCCAAGGTGCGCAGGAAGGCGGATGCTGCCCACTGGCACTTGGGCCTCTATAGGAACATGGCCGCCGACCTGCACCGAGAATGGCAGAAAATCTCCTCCTTGCATGAGCGGGAGCGCCTCCTGGTGGAGAAGTGGAGTGAGGAGAGCCAGAAGGCTGTCCTGTGGGCAGAGAGGGAGTTCCAAAGGCTCCAGGCCCAAAACCATTGCCTCAGGCAGAAGCTGGCCAACTCTGGGCCCAAGGTCCAGCCTGTCTCCGGGGGGCCTCCTGCTCCTGCTCCTGCTGTTCCGGGCACAGCCTCCAAATACCCTCAAGGGCCAAAGGCTCCCCTGAAACCCAGGAAGCCCAAGAAGGGAGCAAGGGTGCACTGGCCAGACTCCAAGTTCTCGGGTCCCCTGCAGGTCTGATTCCCTTGCCCAGCAGCCACCAACACTCACAACCAGAGCACAGAAGCTCCTGTGCTTACTCCTTCAGCCATACCCATGGCTCCTTTGACTTGAGATCCACCCCATCCTTTAGCCTGATGCTCCATATTCCCTGGAGCCGTATGAGTGTGAGAGAATATTTTCCAGTGTTAAGCGTAACACAAATAAAAATAAAAATATCCAATGGCTGAGACTACTGCTACTGAGAATGGATTTGATTAAGGGATTCTATGCCAAGCAAGGGACGGTTTGAAGTGTCTTTTATCGATCCCTTAATCGTCCCAATAACCCAGTGTGTCATGTCTGACTGAGGTTCAGACAGGGGAAACAACTTGCCCCAAGATCACACAGCTAGTGAATTTCAGAGCTCCCGTTCCAAACCAGGGTTGTCTAATGATCACCTGCTGTGCCAATAACTTCTACTACTATGCCTACTACTGTTCTTCTTCTTCTTCTTCTTCTTCTTCTTCTTCTTCTTCTTCTTCTTCTTCTTCTTCTTCTTCTTCTTCTTCGGAGAGACAGAAAGGGTGACGGCGCACACATACACACACACACACAAAGGAATGCACACACATGCAGGCGGGGGAGGGGCCGAGTTAGAGAGATTCCTCGCCAGGCTTGGGACTCAAGTGCTGAACCAGACGCTGGTCTGGATTTCCCAGATCACGTGATCAGCCCTGAACCGAAATCAGGAGCCAGACACTGAACTGACAGGCACCCTTGGGCAAGGAACTTCTAGGCAAGCTGCTGAAGGATCCCAGAAGGGCTTGGTAAAATGTTCCCCTCGTTCACGTCCTAGGATGTGATGATTCTATGCAAAGATAATAGTGCATATAATATAATCTAACATAATATATAATAATATAAGGATGCAGAGATTATAGTGGTGGCTAGCTGTGGTCAAGTCCCAGCCAAGGAGGGAGGGCAGCCTTTAAGGGTCTCCAACGATTCCCATCTTGGGTACACATCGTTTTGTGTTCCATACTCTACCTCTTGATTCGAGTCAGAACTACTGACTCCCTTGTAAAGGACAGAATGTGGCCAAAGTGATAGGATGTCCCTTCGGAGGTGAGTTTACAAAGAGACTGGTCTCCTCTTGGGCTTGCCCGCCCTCCGTCCCTCCCTCCCTCATCTGTTCCCAGGGAAGCCAGCTGCTCCTTGGGAGCTTTATGCTGGAGAGGCCCATGGGGCAAGGAATGACTCTTTCTTGCTTCCAGCAATGGAGGGCCTCTGGCTGCTCACAGCCAGCTGAGTGAGCTCAAAAGCAGACTTACCCCCAACAAGCCCGCAGATGACTGAAGATCCAGAGGTCCTCTGGACTGCAGCCTTGTGAGAGATCCTGAGCCACAGGGACCTGGCTAGTTGCACCTGGATGGCTGGCCCACAGAAACCATATCAGGTTATGAATGTTGTTTTAGGCCCATTGGTTCGGGGAAAACCTTCAAGAAAGACAGGAGTGGGAAGCCAAATGTTTGGCTTCTGACCCACCCCCCCTCTCCTGGGGTTGAAATTCCAGGGAAATCAAGAGATGGTCGAAACGCCTGAGAGATGAGGGTAAACAATGGAAGAGAGAGGACATCTATTCTGATCGCCATGGATCTCTCTGAGAGGACATCCTCCCACTTGATCCTCCTGTGTCGAAGGGTGGCAAATGCAGGGGGAGACACCTGGCAGTGTGGTCCAAGTCGGCTGAGAGCACTCGACCCAGCCCCACAGAGCCTCCTAGAAGGCAGAGAAAGAGCCCAGAAGTTCCCTGGGGCCCCTAGAGAAGGCCCCGAGAGAATGAGATGAGTTGAAAGCCTGGGACCTGGTCGTTGGACTTCTAGGCTGGAGGGGAGATGGCCTGTGGAAGGGCCACTGCCCGCAACCCCTGTTGGACCAGACCCCTCCTATCTGCTTTGGGAGCCTGGGGGTGAATATGAGAATGAATTCATGTAGAAGAGATGGTGTTCTAATGCTTGGTTTCAACTTCTTGAAATCCTTTCAACTTCTTGAAATCGTTGACATTCCTTTTCTCCTTGTCCCCAGGACCACCATGAATGGGAAGGGGCCTTCAAAGAAGCAAGATGAGAACATCTCTTACAAGGCTGTCCAGTGTCAATATCCAACCACTGCAGTCACTTCTACCCCCTTGGCAGCCCCACTGCTTCCATCAGGACCCAGATCCGTTCCTGTACAGGTTTTTGAGCAAACGTAAGTTTGGATTTCTCGCAGAGAAATGCCAAGAGTGCAATGACTGGGGTCCTAGGGTGGTTGCAAGTCTAGTTTTCAGAGAAACTGTGTGGAGGGTTGGGTCACTCTACTGTGCACCCGAAAAGCATATTCTACTGCTTGTTCCCTGGAATTTAAATCCAGGCCTTGAAAAAGAAAAGGAACTGTGAACTGTTTTCAAGAGGGAGCTCTATCATCTTCCATTCCCAACAGCGATGCAGGAGCGATCCAGTCGTTCCACATCCTGCCTTGCATTGGGGAGTGGGGTCTCTCTCTCCCTCTCGGGTGCATTTGGTTTGCATCATGCTGATAGGTGTGCAGTGAGAGCTCATTGGAGTTTGAATTTGAATTGCCCCGATGGTAACTTTTTATGGGATTTCCATCTGTATACTCTTTGGTAAAGTGTTTCGGTCTTTTGCCCATTTTTTTTGTTTTTGTTCTTTTCAGACTGGATGGCTTGCTTCTTTGGGGGTCCACTTTTGAGGTTCTCTCCTTCCGACAGGAGTCCTTTATCAGGTATGTGGTTTGCACCTATTTTCTCCCAGTTTGTAGCTTCCCTTTTGGGTCTTCTTCACAAGGTGTTTCACACATGACAGACTTCCAATTCTGATTGTTGGATCATGTCTAATGAATCAACTCTTCTTGAACGGAACATGATTTGATGTCCAGTCGGAGGATTCTTTACCTAGCTGTCCATTCTGGACATTTTTTTCCCTAGAAGATTTATCATTTTACATAGAAGGCGGTGATTAATTTTGAGTTAATTTAACAAATTTTTTTCTCTTTTTGAGAGAGTGAGCATGCGCATGAGTGGGGCGTGGGGTGGAGGGAGAAGCGAAAAGAGCGTCCTTAAGCAGACTCCCCAGTGAGCTTGGAGCCTGATTTTGTCCCGGGACCCTGAGAGCATGACAAGAGCCGAAATTAAGAGCTGGCTGCCTCAGCGACTGAGTCACCCAGGCGCCACGAGTTCAGTTTTGTACAGAGGATGAGCCTTCGATTGTGGTCCTCATCCTCCTCGTCCTCCACCTCCACCTCCTCCTCCTCTCTGCCCCTCCCTCTTCTTCTTCTCCTTCTTCTTCTTTGTCTCTGGAAGTCCACTTGCTCTAGCACCATTTCTTCAAAACGCTGTCACTCCTCCATTGAATTGCTTTTCCCCTTTGTCAGAATCCCATTGACATGTTGGTGGTTGGTCTCTTTCTGGGTTTGATCCTGTTCCACTTATCTATCTTTATACTGTTCCATTTGTCTATCCCTTCACCAACACCACACATTTTTGATGACTATAGCTGTAGATCTTGAAACTGGGTGGAAGGATTCCTTTGGTTTTCTTCTTTAGTTTTATTTTCTCATCTTTTTCTAGGTTCTGACGTGGAGAGCTTATTGTTTTGAGACAGAGAGAGAGAGAGAGAGAGAGTGAGAGAGAGACAGGGAAGGGGTACAGAGAGAGAGAGAGAGAGAGAGAGAGAGAGAGAGAGAGAGATTATTAAACAGCCTCCATGCCCAGCACCAGCACAATGCAGGTTCAGTCTCACAACCTCGAGTTTAATCATGACCCGAGTCAAAATCAAGAGTTGGACTAACTGACTGAGCCTCCCAGATGCTCCTCCTCCTTTCTAACATGGGCAGTGATTGCTCTACATGGTGCTGTCCATTGATTGTGCTGTGTCCCACACATTTTCATATGTTGTATGTTCATTTTCCTTCACTTCAATGTATTGAGATTTGATCTTTGATCTTTGATCATCTAGAAGGTTACTTTCTCAGTGTTTGGATATTTGTTCGTTTTCTCCTTTGGATACCTAGTTTGCTTTTTAAATATTTTTTTTTTAATGTTGAAATTGTACTTCCGAGAAAATGATCGATAGGGTTGTCATTGTTTCAGGTGTACAATATAGCGATTCCCCTCCCCTACCCCACCTGCTGTCAGCTCCGGTTGCAGGCACTGATGTGCCTTGGAGACTCAGGTGCACCTCCCCCACCCCTCCTCCCTTCAGCTCCTGTTGCCAGGCACTGGTTTGCGTTGGAGACGGAACCCTCGTAGGGGTTCCAAGCACTTCCTAGTGGCCCAGAAGACACTGGTGATCGGAGACCAAGCCACAAGGCTCTTTGGAGCCAGCTGGTGGCCATCCAAATGCCTCGCCACACAGTTGTGGAGCCGCTGTGGGCTGTCCTGGAGCAGCTGTGGGCTGCTGGGTTGGTGATAGACGAACGTTGGCCACATGTGCCACGAGTCTCTGGGTTTCGCTGGGAGATCCTGGTGTGCACTGCAGTGGCGGTGTTCCTGGGAAAGAGTGCACTCAGCTTCCGAAGAAGAAAGGGGCAGTGTGCCCAGAACGAGGAAGTCTCTGGAAAAGGCATGGAGAAGACCGAACCGGACGCACAAGCCCGTGGATCTGTCGCATCATCCGAGCCGAAGGCCAGTCCTCTCCCGTTCCAGCATCTTGCTCTGGCTGCCCTGAATCAAGATGCCGGGTATTGGTCAGTGGGAAACACCACGCAACTGCGGAAGGGAGTTCGGGAAAGGCTGTTGAAGAGCAGCCCTGGTGAGGAAAACACCAGAAGGCTTCAAGGACAGCCGTGATCTGCAGGCAAGTGCAGACCCGCTGGTTCAGGAGATTGGCAGCTGTGGACAGAGAGTGCAGGACGAGGCAGGGCAGGCAGGCAAGCCAGAGCTTCCTGAAGGAGGAGTGCGGCGGCAGGCCAGCGCTGAGGGCCAGAGCCAACAGCACACCCTCAGTCAGATCCTCCTGAAGGGGATGCATGTGCTAGAGCTGCTTGGAGATCATCTGGAAGGTGGGGGCTCAAGGAGGCAGGTGGAGACTGGCTCCTCCTCCCCTGACCACGTGCCCTCAGGCGGGAGCCCCGTGAACCAATTAAAGCCGTCCAGGGCACTGAAGAAGGCACGTCAGAGGAATGAAGAGCTCCCAAGAAACCCAACAAGCCACCAAGCTGAGCAAGGACCTGTTCACCTTCGGAACACCCTCCTGGACGGTGAGATTCCGAAGTTGCGCCTGAAGCTTGAGGCAGAGCCGAAGCTGTGCGAAGAGCACCTCAGACACCTGGAGAGGAAGATGATGGAGGAGAAGGCACGCTGCCTGCAAGTGAAGAACGAGCTTGCCAAGGTGCGCAGGAAGGCGGATGCTGCCCACTGGCACTTGGGCCTCTATAGGAACATGGCCGCCGACCTGCACCGAGAATGGCAGAAAATCTCCTCCTTGCATGAGCGGGAGCGCCTCCTGGTGGAGAAGAGGAGTGAGGAGAGCCAGAAGGCTGTCCTGTGGGCAGAGAGGGAGTTCCAAAGGCTCCAGGCCCAAAACCATTGCCTCAGGCAGAAGCTGGCCAACTCTGGGCCCAAGGTCCAGCCTGTCTCCGGGGGGCCTCCTGCTCCTGCTCCTGCTGTTCCGGGCACAGCCTCCAAATACCCTCAAGGGCCAAAGGCTCCCCTGAAACCCAGGAAGCCCAAGAAGGGAGCAAGGGTGCACTGGCCAGACTCCAAGTTCTCGGGTCCCCTGCAGGTCTGATTCCCTTGCCCAGCAGCCACCAACACTCACAACCAGAGCACAGAAGCTCCTGTGCTTACTCCTTCAGCCATACCCATGGCTCCTTTGACTTGAGATCCACCCCATCCTTTAGCCTGATGCTCCATATTCCCTGGAGCCGTATGAGTGTGAGAGAATATTTTCCAGTGTTAAGCGTAACACAAATAAAAATAAAAATATCCAATGGCTGAGACTACTGCTACTGAGAATGGATTTGATTAAGGGATTCTATGCCAAGCAAGGGACGGTTTGAAGTGTCTTTTATCGATCCCTTAATCGTCCCAATAACCCAGTGTGTCATGTCTGACTGAGGTTCAGACAGGGGAAACAACTTGCCCCAAGATCACACAGCTAGTGAATTTCAGAGCTCCCGTTCCAAACCAGGGTTGTCTAATGATCACCTGCTGTGCCAATAACTTCTACTACTATGCCTACTACTGTTCTTCTTCTTCTTCTTCTTCTTCTTCTTCTTCTTCTTCTTCTTCTTCTTCTTCTTCTTCTTCTTCTTCTTCTTCTTCTTTTTCTTCTTCGGAGAGACAGAAAGGGTGACGGCGCACACATACACACACACACACAAAGGAATGCACACACATGCAGGCGGGGGAGGGGCCGAGTTAGAGAGATTCCTCGCCAGGCTTGGGACTCAAGTGCTGAACCAGACGCTGGTCTGGATTTCCCAGATCACGTGATCAGCCCTGAACCGAAATCAGGAGCCAGACACTGAACTGACAGGCACCCTTGGGCAAGGAACTTCTAGGCAAGCTGCTGAAGGATCCCAGAAGGGCTTGGTAAAATGTTCCCCTCGTTCACGTCCTAGGATGTGATGATTCTATGCAAAGATAATAGTGCATATAATATAATCTAACATAATATATAATAATATAAGGATGCAGAGATTATAGTGGTGGCTAGCTGTGGTCAAGTCCCAGCCAAGGAGGGAGGGCAGCCTTTAAGGGTCTCCAACGATTCCCATCTTGGGTACACATCGTTTTGTGTTCCATACTCTACCTCTTGATTCGAGTCAGAACTACTGACTCCCTTGTAAAGGACAGAATGTGGCCAAAGTGATAGGATGTCCCTTCGGAGGTGAGTTTACAAAGAGACTGGTCTCCTCTTGGGCTTGCCCGCCCTCCGTCCCTCCCTCCCTCATCTGTTCCCAGGGAAGCCAGCTGCTCCTTGGGAGCTTTATGCTGGAGAGGCCCATGGGGCAAGGAATGACTCTTTCTTGCTTCCAGCAATGGAGGGCCTCTGGCTGCTCACAGCCAGCTGAGTGAGCTCAAAAGCAGACTTACCCCCAACAAGCCCGCAGATGACTGAAGATCCAGAGGCCCTCTGGACTGCAGCCTTGTGAGAGATCCTGAGCCACAGGGACCTGGCTAGTTGCACCTGGATGGCTGGCCCACAGAAACCATATCAGGTTATGAATGTTGTTTTAGGCCCATTGGTTCGGGGAAAACCTTCAAGAAAGACAGGAGTGGGAAGCCAAATGTTTGGCTTCTGACCCACCCCCCCTCTCCTGGGGTTGAAATTCCAGGGAAATCAAGAGATGGTCGAAACGCCTGAGAGATGAGGGTAAACAATGGAAGAGAGAGGACATCTATTCTGATCGCCATGGATCTCTCTGAGAGGACATCCTCCCACTTGATCCTCCTGTGTCGAAGGGTGGCAAATGCAGGGGGAGACACCTGGCAGTGTGGTCCAAGTCGGCTGAGAGCACTCGACCCAGCCCCACAGAGCCTCCTAGAAGGCAGAGAAAGAGCCCAGAAGTTCCCTGGGGCCCCTAGAGAAGGCCCCGAGAGAATGAGATGAGTTGAAAGCCTGGGACCTGGTCGTTGGACTTCTAGGCTGGAGGGGAGATGGCCTGTGGAAGGGCCACTGCCCGCAACCCCTGTTGGACCAGACCCCTCCTGTCTGCTTTGGGAGCCTGGGGGTGAATATGAGAATGAATTCATGTAGAAGAGATGGTGTTCTAATGCTTGGTTTCAACTTCTTGAAATCCTTTCAACTTCTTGAAATCGTTGACATTCCTTTTCTCCTTGTCCCCAGGACCACCATGAATGGGAAGGGGCCTTCAAAGAAGCAAGATGAGAACATCTCTTACAAGGCTGTCCAGTGTCAATATCCAACCACTGCAGTCACTTCTACCCCCTTGGCAGCCCCACTGCTTCCATCAGGACCCAGATCCGTTCCTGTACAGGTTTTTGAGCAAACGTAAGTTTGGATTTCTCGCAGAGAAATGCCAAGAGTGCAATGACTGGGGTCCTAGGGTGGTTGCAAGTCTAGTTTTCAGAGAAACTGTGTGGAGGGTTGGGTCACTCTACTGTGCACCCGAAAAGCATATTCTACTGCTTGTTCCCTGGAATTTAAATCCAGGCCTTGAAAAAGAAAAGGAACTGTGAACTGTTTTCAAGAGGGAGCTCTATCATCTTCCATTCCCAACAGCGATGCAGGAGCGATCCAGTCGTTCCACATCCTGCCTTGCATTGGGGAGTGGGGTCTCTCTCTCCCTCTCGGGTGCATTTGGTTTGCATCATGCTGATAGGTGTGCAGTGAGAGCTCATTGGAGTTTGAATTTGAATTGCCCCGATGGTAACTTTTTATGGGATTTCCATCTGTATACTCTTTGGTAAAGTGTTTCGGTCTTTTGCCCATTTTTTTTGTTTTTGTTCTTTTCAGACTGGATGGCTTGCTTCTTTGGGGGTCCACTTTTGAGGTTCTCTCCTTCCGACAGGAGTCCTTTATCAGGTATGTGGTTTGCACCTATTTTCTCCCAGTTTGTAGCTTCCCTTTTGGGTCTTCTTCACAAGGTGTTTCACACATGACAGACTTCCAATTCTGATTGTTGGATCATGTCTAATGAATCAACTCTTCTTGAACGGAACATGATTTGATGTCCAGTCGGAGGATTCTTTCCCTAGCTGTCCATTCTGGACATTTTTTTCCCTAGAAGATTTATCATTTTACATAGAAGGCGGTGATTAATTTTGAGTTAATTTAACAAATTTTTTTCTCTTTTTGAGAGAGTGAGCATGCGCATGAGTGGGGCGTGGGGTGGAGGGAGAAGCGAAAAGAGCGTCCTTAAGCAGACTCCCCAGTGAGCTTGGAGCCTGATTTTGTCCCGGGACCCTGAGAGCATGACAAGAGCCGAAATTAAGAGCTGGCTGCCTCAGCGACTGAGTCACCCAGGCGCCACGAGTTCAGTTTTGTACAGAGGATGAGCCTTCGATTGTGGTCCTCGTCCTCCTCGTCCTCCACCTCCACCTCCTCCTCCTCTCTGCCCCTCCCTCTTCTTCTTCTCCTTCTTCTTCTTTGTCTCTGGAAGTCCACTTGCTCTAGCACCATTTCTTCAAAACGCTGTCACTCCTCCATTGAATTGCTTTTCCCCTTTGTCAGAATCCCATTGACATGTTGGTGGTTGGTCTCTTTCTGGGTTTGATCCTGTTCCACTTATCTATCTTTATACTGTTCCATTTGTCTATCCCTTCACCAACACCACACATTTTTGATGACTATAGCTGTAGATCTTGAAACTGGGTGGAAGGATTCCTTTGGTTTTCTTCTTTAGTTTTATTTTCTCATCTTTTTCTAGGTTCTGACGTGGAGAGCTTATTGTTTTGAGACAGAGAGAGAGAGAGAGAGAGAGAGAGAGACAGGGAAGGGGTACAGAGAGAGAGAGAGAGAGAGAGAGAGAGAGATTATTAAACAGCCTCCATGCCCAGCACCAGCACAATGCAGGTTCAGTCTCACAACCTCGAGTTTAATCATGACCCGAGTCAAAATCAAGAGTTGGACTAACTGACTGAGCCTCCCAGATGCTCCTCCTCCTTTCTAACATGGGCAGTGATTGCTCTACATGGTGCTGTCCATTGATTGTGCTGTGTCCCACACATTTTCATATGTTGTATGTTCATTTTCCTTCACTTCAATGTATTGAGATTTGATCTTTGATCTTTGATCATCTAGAAGGTTACTTTCTCAGTGTTTGGATATTTGTTCGTTTTCTCCTTTGGATACCTAGTTTGCTTTTTAAATATTTTTTTTTTAATGTTGAAATTGTACTTCCGAGAAAATGATCGATAGGGTTGTCATTGTTTCAGGTGTACAATATAGCGATTCCCCTCCCCTACCCCACCTGCTGTCAGCTCCGGTTGCAGGCACTGATGTGCCTTGGAGACTCAGGTGCACCTCCCCCACCCCTCCTCCCTTCAGCTCCTGTTGCCAGGCACTGGTTTGCGTTGGAGACGGAACCCTCGTAGGGGTTCCAAGCACTTCCTAGTGGCCCAGAAGACACTGGTGATCGGAGACCAAGCCACAAGGCTCTTTGGAGCCAGCTGGTGGCCATCCAAATGCCTCGCCACACAGTTGTGGAGCCGCTGTGGGCTGTCCTGGAGCAGCTGTGGGCTGCTGGGTTGGTGATAGACGAACGTTGGCCACATGTGCCACGAGTCTCTGGGTTTCGCTGGGAGATCCTGGTGTGCACTGCAGTGGCGGTGTTCCTGGGAAAGAGTGCACTCAGCTTCCGAAGAAGAAAGGGGCAGTGTGCCCAGAACGAGGAAGTCTCTGGAAAAGGCATGGAGAAGACCGAACCGGACGCACAAGCCCGTGGATCTGTCGCATCATCCGAGCCGAAGGCCAGTCCTCTCCCGTTCCAGCATCTTGCTCTGGCTGCCCTGAATCAAGATGCCGGGTATTGGTCAGTGGGAAACACCACGCAACTGCGGAAGGGAGTTCGGGAAAGGCTGTTGAAGAGCAGCCCTGGTGAGGAAAACACCAGAAGGCTTCAAGGACAGCCGTGATCTGCAGGCAAGTGCAGACCCGCTGGTTCAGGAGATTGGCAGCTGTGGACAGAGAGTGCAGGACGAGGCAGGGCAGGCAGGCAAGCCAGAGCTTCCTGAAGGAGGAGTGCGGCGGCAGGCCAGCGCTGAGGGCCAGAGCCAACAGCACACCCTCAGCCAGATCCTCCTGAAGGGGATGCATGTGCTAGAGCTGCTTGGAGATCATCTGGAAGGTGGGGGCTCAAGGAGGCAGGTGGAGACTGGCTCCTCCTCCCCTGACCACGTGCCCTCAGGCGGGAGCCCCGTGAACCAATTCAAGCCGTCCAGGGCACTGAAGAAGGCACGTCAGAGGAATGAAGAGCTCCCAAGAAACCCAACAAGCCACCAAGCTGAGCAAGGACCTGTTCACCTTCGGAACACCCTCCTGGACGGTGAGATTCCGAAGTTGCGCCTGAAGCTTGAGGCAGAGCCGAAGCTGTGCGAAGAGCACCTCAGACACCTGGAGAGGAAGATGATGGAGGAGAAGGCACGCTGCCTGCAAGTGAAGAACGAGCTTGCCAAGGTGCGCAGGAAGGCGGATGCTGCCCACTGGCACTTGGGCCTCTATAGGAACATGGCCGCCGACCTGCACCGAGAATGGCAGAAAATCTCCTCCTTGCATGAGCGGGAGCGCCTCCTGGTGGAGA